>NW_027212478.1:1579930-1895916 GCF_947461875.1 Haliaeetus albicilla | reverse complement strand
TTGTCCCACACGGAAGGTGGCAGCCCTGAAAGCTCTTGCTGGTCTTCACCTTCCCCCTGCAGCCTATTCACAGGCACCACCGCACTGGGAATCTCTGCTTTCCCAAAGACGCAATCTCTCACGGTGCGCATCCTCGGCAGAGCCTGTTCCCGAAAAGGCAAACGTCCGGCTCCTTGTCCCACACGGAAGGTGGCAGCCCGGAAAGCTTTTGCTGGTCTTCACCTTCCCCCTGCAGCCTATTCACAGGCACAACAGGTTTTGGGATCTGTGCTTGCCCAGAGAAGGAACATCTCACGGTGCGCATCCTCGGCAGAGCCTGTTCCCGAAAAGGCAAACGTCCGGCTCCTTGTCCCACACGGAAGGTGGCAGCCCTGAAAGCTGTTGCTGGTCTTCACCTTCCCCGTGCAGCCTATTCACAGGCACAACAGGTTTTGGGATCTGTGCTTGCCCAGAGAAGGAACATCTCACGGTGCGCATCCTCGGCAGAGCCTGTTCCCGAAAAGGCAAACGTCCGGCTCCTTGTCCCACACGGAAGGTGGCAGCCCGGAAAGCTGTTGCTGGTCTTCACCTTCCCCCTGCAGCCTATTCACAGGCACAACAGGTTTTGGGATCTGTGCTTGCCCAGAGAAGGAACATCTCACGGTGCGCATGCTCGGCAGAGCCTGTTCCCGAAAAGGCAAACGTCCGGCTCCTTGTCCCACACGGAAGGTGGCAGCCCGGAAAGCTGTTGCTGGTCTTCACCTTCCCCCTGCAGCCTATTCACAGGCACAACAGGTTTTGGGATCTGTGCTTGCCCAGAGAAGGAACATCTCACGGTGCGCATCCTCGGCAGAGCCTGTTCCCGAAAAGGCAAACGTCCGGCTCCTTGTCCCACACGGAAGGTGGCAGCACCGAAAGCTGTTGCTGGTCTTCACCTTCCCCCTGCAGCCTATTCACAGGCACAACAGGTTTTGGGATCTGTGCTTGCGCAGAGAAGGAACATCTCACGGTGCGCATCCTCGGCAGAGCCTGTTCCCGAAAAGGCAAACGTCCGGCTCCTTGTCCCACACGGAAGGTGGCAGCCCGGAAAGCTGTTGCTGGTCTTCACCTTCCCCCTGCAGCCTAGTCACAGGCACAACAGGTTTTGGGATCTGTGCTTGCCCAAAGACGCAATCTCTCATGGTGCGCATCCTCGGCAGAGCCTGTTCCCGAAAAGGCAAACGTCCGGCTCCTTGTCCCACACGGAAGGTGGCAGCCCGGAAAGCTGTTGCTGGTCTTCACCTTCCCCCTGCAGCCTATTCACAGGCACAACAGGTTTTGGGATCTGTGCTTGCCCAGAGAAGGAACATCTCACGGTGCGCATCCTCGGCAGAGCCTGTTCCCGAAAAGGCAAACGTCCGGCTCCTTGTCCCACACGGAAGGTGGCAGCCCTGAAAGCTGTTGCTGGTCTTCACCTTCCCCCTGCAGCCTATTCACAGGCACAACAGGTTTGGGGATCTGTGCTTGCCCAGAGAAGGAACATCTCACGGTGCGCATCCTCGGCAGAGCCTGTTCCCGAAAAGGCAAACGTCCAGCTCCTTGTCCCACACGGAAGGTGGCAGCCCGGAAAGCTGTTGCTGGTCTTCACCTTCCCCCTGCAGCCTATTCACAGGCACAACAGGTTTGGGGATCTGTGCTTGCCCAGAGAAGGAACATCTCACGGTGCGCATCCTCGGCAGAGCCTGTTCCCGAAAAGGCAAACGTCCGGCTCCTTGTCCCACACGGAAGGTGGCAGCCCGGAAAGCTGTTGCTGGTCTTCACCTTCCCCCTGCAGCCTATTCACAGGCACAACAGGTTTTGGGATCTGTGCTTGCCCAAAGACGCAATCTCTCATGGTGCGCATCCTCGGCAGAGCCTGTTCCCGAAAAGGCAAACGTCCGGCTCCTTGTCCCACACGGAAGGTGGCAGCCCTGAAAGCTGTTGCTGGTCTTCACCTTCCCCCTGCAGCCTATTCACAGGCACAACAGGTTTGGGGATCTGTGCTTGCCCAGAGAAGGAACATCTCACGGTGCGCATCCTCGGCAGAGCCTGTTCCCGAAAAGGCAAACGTCCGGCTCCTTGTCCCACACGGAAGGTGGCAGCCCGGAAAGCTGTTGCTGGTCTTCACCTTCCCCCTGCAGCCTATTCACAGGCACCACCGCACTGGGAATCTCTGCTTTCCCAAAGACGCAATCTCTCATGGTGCGCATCCTCGGCAGAGCCTGTTCCCGAAAAGGCAAACGTCCGGCTCCTTGTCCCACACGGAAGGTGGCAGCCCGGAAAGCTGTTGCTGGTCTTCACCTTCCCCCTGCAGCCTATTCACAGGCACAACAGGTTTGGGGATCTGTGCTTGCCCAGAGAAGGAACATCTCACGGTGCGCATCCTCGGCAGAGCCTGTTCCCGAAAAGGCAAACGTCCGGCTCCTTGTCCCACACGGAAGGTGGCAGCCCGGAAAGCTGTTGCTGGTCTTCACCTTCCCCCTGCAGCCTAGTCACAGGCACAACAGGTTTTGGGATCTGTGCTTGCCCAGAGAAGGAACATCTCACGGTGCGCATCCTCGGCAGAGCCTGTTCCCGAAAAGGCAAACGTCCGGCTCCTTGTCCCACACGGAAGGTGGCAGCCCTGAAAGCTGTTGCTGGTCTTCACCTTCCCCCTGCAGCCTATTCACAGGCACAACAGGTTTTGGGATCTGTGCTTGCCCAGAGAAGGAACATCTCACGGTGCGCATCCTCGGCAGAGCCTGTTCCCGAAAAGGCAAACGTCCGGCTCCTTGTCCCACACGGAAGGTGGCAGCCCGGAAAGCTGGTGCTGGTCTTCACCTTCCCCCTGCAGCCTATTCACAGGCACAACAGGTTTTGGGATCTGTGCTTGCCCAGAGAAGGAACATCTCACGGTGCGCATCCTCGGCAGAGCCTGTTCCCGAAAAGGCAAACGTCCGGCTCCTTGTCCCACACGGAAGGTGGCAGCCCGGAAAGCTCTTGCTGGTCTTCACCTTCCCCCTGCAGCCTATTCACAGGCACAACAGGTTTTGGGATCTGTGCTTGCCCAGAGAAGGAACATCTCACGGTGCGCATCCTCGGCAGAGCCTGTTCCCGAAAAGGCAAACGTCCGGCTCCTTGTCCCACACGGAAGGTGGCAGCCCGGAAAGCTGTTGCTGGTCTTCACCTTCCCCCTGCAGCCTATTCACAGGCACAACAGGTTTGGGGATCTGTGCTTGCCCAGAGAAGGAACATCTCACGGTGCGCATCCTCGGCAGAGCCTGTTCCCGAAAAGGCAAACGTCCGGCTCCTTGTCCCACACGGAAGGTGGCAGCCCGGAAAGCTGTTGCTGGTCTTCACCTTCCCCCTGCAGCCTATTCACAGGCACAACAGGTTTTGGGATCTGTGCTTGCCCAGAGAAGGAACATCTCACGGTGCGCATCCTCGGCAGAGCCTGTTCCCGAAAAGGCAAACGTCCGGCTCCTTGTCCCACACGGAAGGTGGCAGCCCTGAAAGCTGTTGCTGGTCTTCACCTTCCCCCTGCAGCCTATTCACAGGCACAACAGGTTTTGGGATCTGTGCTTGCCCAGAGAAGGAACATCTCACGGTGCGCATCCTCGGCAGAGCCTGTTCCCGAAAAGGCAAACGTCCGGCTCCTTGTCCCACACGGAAGGTGGCAGCCCTGAAAGCTGTTGCTGGTCTTCACCTTCCCCCTGCAGCCTATTCACAGGCACAACAGGTTTTGGGATCTGTGCTTGCCCAGAGAAGGAACATCTCACGGTGCGCATCCTCGGCAGAGCCTGTTCCCGAAAAGGCAAACGTCCGGCTCCTTGTCCCACACGGAAGGTGGCAGCCCGGAAAGCTGTTGCTGGTCTTCACCTTCCCCCTGCAGCCTATTCACAGGCACAACAGGTTTGGGGATCTGTGCTTGCCCAGAGAAGGAACATCTCACGGTGCGCATCCTCGGCAGAGCCTGTTCCCGAAAAGGCAAACGTCCGGCTCCTTGTCCCACACGGAAGGTGGCAGCCCGGAAAGCTGTTGCTGGTCTTCACCTTCCCCCTGCAGCCTATTCACAGGCACAACAGGTTTTGGGATCTGTGCTTGCGCAGAGAAGGAACATCTCACGGTGCGCATCCTCGGCAGAGCCTGTTCCCGAAAAGGCAAACGTCCGGCTCCTTGTCCCACACGGAAGGTGGCAGCCCGGAAAGCTGTTGCTGGTCTTCACCTTCCCCCTGCAGCCTATTCACAGGCACAACAGGTTTGGGGATCTGTGCTTGCCCAGAGAAGGAACATCTCACGGTGCGCATCCTCGGCAGAGCCTGTTCCCGAAAAGGCAAACGTCCGGCTCCTTGTCCCACACGGAAGGTGGCAGCCCGGAAAGCTGTTGCTGGTCTTCACCTTCCCCCTGCAGCCTATTCACAGGCACAACAGGTTTTGGGATCTGTGCTTGCCCAGAGAAGGAACATCTCACGGTGCGCATCCTTGGCAGAGCCTGTTCCCGAAAAGGCAAACGTCCGGCTCCTTGTCCCACACGGAAGGTGGCAGCCCGGAAAGCTGTTGCTGGTCTTCACCTTCCCCCTGCAGCCTATTCACAGGCACAACAGGTTTTGGGATCTGTGCTTGCCCAGAGAAGGAACATCTCACGGTGCGCATCCTCGGCAGAGCCTGTTCCCGAAAAGGCAAACGTCCGGCTCCTTGTCCCACACGGAAGGTGGCAGCCCGGAAAGCTGTTGCTGGTCTTCACCTTCCCCCTGCAGCCTATTCACAGGCACAACAGGTTTGGGGATCTGTGCTTGCCCAGAGAAGGAACATCTCACGGTGCGCATCCTCGGCAGAGCCTGTTCCCGAAAAGGCAAACATCCGGCTCCTTGTCCCACACGGAAGGTGGCAGCCCGGAAAGCTGTTGCTGGTCTTCACCTTCCCCCTGCAGCCTATTCACAGGCACAACAGGTTTGGGGATCTGTGCTTGCCCAGAGAAGGAACATCTCACGGTGCGCATCCTCGGCAGAGCCTGTTCCCGAAAAGGCAAACGTCCGGCTCCTTGTCCCACACGGAAGGTGGCAGCCCGGAAAGCTGGTGCTGGTCTTCACCTTCCCCCTGCAGCCTATTCACAGGCACAACAGGTTTTGGGATCTGTGCTTGCCCAGAGAAGGAACATCTCACGGTGCGCATCCTCGGCAGAGCCTGTTCCCGAAAAGGCAAACGTCCGGCTCCTTGTCCCACACGGAAGGTGGCAGCCCTGAAAGCTGTTGCTGGTCTTCACCTTCCCCCTGCAGCCTATTCACAGGCACAACAGGTTTTGGGATCTGTGCTTGCCCAGAGAAGGAACATCTCACGGTGCGCATCCTCGGCAGAGCCTGTTCCCGAAAAGGCAAACGTCCGGCTCCTTGTCCCACACGGAAGGTGGCAGCCCGGAAAGCTGTTGCTGGTCTTCACCTTCCCCCTGCAGCCTATTCACAGGCACAACAGGTTTTGGGATCTGTGCTTGCCCAGAGAAGGAACATCTCACGGTGCGCATCCTCGGCAGAGCCTGTTCCCGAAAAGGCAAACGTCCAGCTCCTTGTCCCACACGGAAGGGGGCAGCCCGGAAAGCTGTTGCTGGTCTTCACCTTCCCCCTGCAGCCTATTCACAGGCACAACAGGTTTTGGGATCTGTGCTTGCCCAGAGAAGGAACATCTCACGGTGCGCATCCTCGGCAGAGCCTGTTCCCGAAAAGGCAAACGTCCGGCTCCTTGTCCCACACGGAAGGTGGCAGCCCGGAAAGCTGTTGCTGGTCTTCACCTTCCCCCTGCAGCCTATTCACAGGCACAACAGGTTTGGGGATCTGTGCTTGCCCAGAGAAGGAACATCTCACGGTGCGCATCCTCGGCAGAGCCTGTTCCCGAAAAGGCAAACGTCCGGCTCCTTGTCCCACACGGAAGGTGGCAGCCCGGAAAGCTGTTGCTGGTCTTCACCTTCCCCCTGCAGCCTATTCACAGGCACAACAGGTTTTGGGATCTGTGCTTGCGCAGAGAAGGAACATCTCACGGTGCGCATCCTCGGCAGAGCCTGTTCCCGAAAAGGCAAACGTCCGGCTCCTTGTCCCACACGGAAGGTGGCAGCCCGGAAAGCTGTTGCTGGTCTTCACCTTCCCCCTGCAGCCTATTCACAGGCACAACAGGTTTTGGGATCTGTGCTTGCCCAGAGAAGGAACATCTCACGGTGCGCATCCTCGGCAGAGCCTGTTCCCGAAAAGGCAAACGTCCGGCTCCTTGTCCCACACGGAAGGTGGCAGCCCTGAAAGCTCTTGCTGGTCTTCACCTTCCCCCTGCAGCCTATTCACAGGCACAACAGGTTTGGGGATCTGTGCTTGCCCAGAGAAGGAACATCTCACGGTGCGCATCCTCGGCAGAGCCTGTTCCCGAAAAGGCAAACGTCCGGCTCCTTGTCCCACACGGAAGGTGGCAGCCCGGAAAGCTGTTGCTGGTCTTCACCTTCCCCCTGCAGCCTATTCACAGGCACAACAGGTTTGGGGATCTGTGCTTGCGCAGAGAAGGAACATCTCACGGTGCGCATCCTCGGCAGAGCCTGTTCCCGAAAAGGCAAACGTCCGGCTCCTTGTCCCACACGGAAGGGGGCATCCCGGAAAGCTGTTGCTGGTCTTCACCTTCCCCCTGCAGCCTATTCACAGGCACAACAGGTTTTGGGATCTGTGCTTGCCCAGAGAAGGAACATCTCACGGTGCGCATCCTCGGCAGAGCCTGTTCCCGAAAAGGCAAACGTCCGGCTCCTTGTCCCACACGGAAGGTGGCAGCCCGGAAAGCTGTTGCTGGTCTTCACCTTCCCCCTGCAGCCTATTCACAGGCACAACAGGTTTGGGGATCTCTGCTTGCCCAGAGAAGGAACATCTCACGGTGCGCATCCTCGGCAGAGCCTGTTCCCGAAAAGGCAAACGTCCGGCTCCTTGTCCCACACGGAAGGTGGCAGCCCGGAAAGCTGTTGCTGGTCTTCACCTTCCCCCTGCAGCCTATTCACAGGCACAACAGGTTTTGGGATCTGTGCTTGCCCAGAGAAGGAACATCTCACGGTGCGCATCCTCGGCAGAGCCTGTTCCCGAAAAGGCAAACGTCCGGCTCCTTGTCCCACACGGAAGGTGGCAGCCCTGAAAGCTGTTGCTGGTCTTCACCTTCCCCCTGCAGCCTATTCACAGGCACAACAGGTTTTGGGATCTGTGCTTGCCCAGAGAAGGAACATCTCACGGTGCGCATCCTCGGCAGAGCCTGTTCCCGAAAAGGCAAACGTCCGGCTCCTTGTCCCACACGGAAGGTGGCAGCCCGGAAAGCTGTTGCTGGTCTTCACCTTCCCCCTGCAGCCTATTCACAGGCACAACAGGTTTTGGGATCTGTGCTTGCCCAGAGAAGGAACATCTCACGGTGCGCATCCTCGGCAGAGCCTGTTCCCGAAAAGGCAAACGTCCGGCTCCTTGTCCCACACGGAAGGTGGCAGCCCTGAAAGCTGTTGCTGGTCTTCACCTTCCCCCTGCAGCCTATTCACAGGCACAACAGGTTTTGGGATCTGTGCTTGCGCAGAGAAGGAACATCTCACGGTGCGCATCCTCGGCAGAGCCTGTTCCCGAAAAGGCAAACGTCCGGCTCCTTGTCCCACACGGAAGGTGGCAGCCCTGAAAGCTGTTGCTGGTCTTCACCTTCCCCCTGCAGCCTATTCACAGGCACAACAGGTTTTGGGATCTGTGCTTGCCCAGAGAAGGAACATCTCACGGTGCGCATCCTCGGCAGAGCCTGTTCCCGAAAAGGCAAACGTCCGGCTCCTTGTCCCACACGGAAGGTGGCAGCCCGGAAAGCTGTTGCTGGTCTTCACCTTCCCCCTGCAGCCTATTCACAGGCACAACAGGTTTGGGGATCTGTGCTTGCCCAGAGAAGGAACATCTCACGGTGCGCATCCTCGGCAGAGCCTGTTCCCGAAAAGGCAAACGTCCGGCTCCTTGTCCCACACGGAAGGTGGCAGCCCGGAAAGCTGGTGCTGGTCTTCACCTTCCCCCTGCAGCCTATTCACAGGCACAACAGGTTTTGGGATCTGTGCTTGCCCAGAGAAGGAACATCTCACGGTGCGCATCCTCGGCAGAGCCTGTTCCCGAAAAGGCAAACGTCCGGCTCCTTGTCCCACACGGAAGGTGGCAGCCCTGAAAGCTGTTGCTGGTCTTCACCTTCCCCCTGCAGCCTATTCACAGGCACAACAGGTTTTGGGATCTGTGCTTGCCCAGAGAAGGAACATCTCACGGTGCGCATCCTCGGCAGAGCCTGTTCCCGAAAAGGCAAACGTCCGGCTCCTTGTCCCACACGGAAGGTGGCAGCCCGGAAAGCTGTTGCTGGTCTTCACCTTCCCCCTGCAGCCTATTCACAGGCACAACAGGTTTTGGGATCTGTGCTTGCCCAGAGAAGGAACATCTCACGGTGCGCATCCTCGGCAGAGCCTGTTCCCGAAAAGGCAAACGTCCAGCTCCTTGTCCCACACGGAAGGGGGCAGCCCGGAAAGCTGTTGCTGGTCTTCACCTTCCCCCTGCAGCCTATTCACAGGCACAACAGGTTTTGGGATCTGTGCTTGCCCAGAGAAGGAACATCTCACGGTGCGCATCCTCGGCAGAGCCTGTTCCCGAAAAGGCAAACGTCCGGCTCCTTGTCCCACACGGAAGGTGGCAGCCCGGAAAGCTGTTGCTGGTCTTCACCTTCCCCCTGCAGCCTATTCACAGGCACAACAGGTTTGGGGATCTGTGCTTGCCCAGAGAAGGAACATCTCACGGTGCGCATCCTCGGCAGAGCCTGTTCCCGAAAAGGCAAACGTCCGGCTCCTTGTCCCACACGGAAGGTGGCAGCCCGGAAAGCTGTTGCTGGTCTTCACCTTCCCCCTGCAGCCTATTCACAGGCACAACAGGTTTTGGGATCTGTGCTTGCGCAGAGAAGGAACATCTCACGGTGCGCATCCTCGGCAGAGCCTGTTCCCGAAAAGGCAAACGTCCGGCTCCTTGTCCCACACGGAAGGTGGCAGCCCGGAAAGCTGTTGCTGGTCTTCACCTTCCCCCTGCAGCCTATTCACAGGCACAACAGGTTTGGGGATCTGTGCTTGCCCAGAGAAGGAACATCTCACGGTGCGCATCCTCGGCAGAGCCTGTTCCCGAAAAGGCAAACGTCCGGCTCCTTGTCCCACACGGAAGGTGGCAGCCCTGAAAGCTCTTGCTGGTCTTCACCTTCCCCCTGCAGCCTATTCACAGGCACAACAGGTTTGGGGATCTGTGCTTGCCCAGAGAAGGAACATCTCACGGTGCGCATCCTCGGCAGAGCCTGTTCCCGAAAAGGCAAACGTCCGGCTCCTTGTCCCACACGGAAGGTGGCAGCCCGGAAAGCTGTTGCTGGTCTTCACCTTCCCCCTGCAGCCTATTCACAGGCACAACAGGTTTGGGGATCTGTGCTTGCGCAGAGAAGGAACATCTCACGGTGCGCATCCTCGGCAGAGCCTGTTCCCGAAAAGGCAAACGTCCGGCTCCTTGTCCCACACGGAAGGGGGCATCCCGGAAAGCTGTTGCTGGTCTTCACCTTCCCCCTGCAGCCTATTCACAGGCACAACAGGTTTTGGGATCTGTGCTTGCCCAGAGAAGGAACATCTCACGGTGCGCATCCTCGGCAGAGCCTGTTCCCGAAAAGGCAAACGTCCGGCTCCTTGTCCCACACGGAAGGTGGCAGCCCGGAAAGCTGTTGCTGGTCTTCACCTTCCCCCTGCAGCCTATTCACAGGCACAACAGGTTTGGGGATCTCTGCTTGCCCAGAGAAGGAACATCTCACGGTGCGCATCCTCGGCAGAGCCTGTTCCCGAAAAGGCAAACGTCCGGCTCCTTGTCCCACACGGAAGGTGGCAGCCCGGAAAGCTGTTGCTGGTCTTCACCTTCCCCCTGCAGCCTATTCACAGGCACAACAGGTTTTGGGATCTGTGCTTGCCCAGAGAAGGAACATCTCACGGTGCGCATCCTCGGCAGAGCCTGTTCCCGAAAAGGCAAACGTCCGGCTCCTTGTCCCACACGGAAGGTGGCAGCCCTGAAAGCTGTTGCTGGTCTTCACCTTCCCCCTGCAGCCTATTCACAGGCACAACAGGTTTTGGGATCTGTGCTTGCCCAGAGAAGGAACATCTCACGGTGCGCATCCTCGGCAGAGCCTGTTCCCGAAAAGGCAAACGTCCGGCTCCTTGTCCCACACGGAAGGTGGCAGCCCGGAAAGCTGTTGCTGGTCTTCACCTTCCCCCTGCAGCCTATTCACAGGCACAACAGGTTTTGGGATCTGTGCTTGCCCAGAGAAGGAACATCTCACGGTGCGCATCCTCGGCAGAGCCTGTTCCCGAAAAGGCAAACGTCCGGCTCCTTGTCCCACACGGAAGGTGGCAGCCCTGAAAGCTGTTGCTGGTCTTCACCTTCCCCCTGCAGCCTATTCACAGGCACAACAGGTTTTGGGATCTGTGCTTGCGCAGAGAAGGAACATCTCACGGTGCGCATCCTCGGCAGAGCCTGTTCCCGAAAAGGCAAACGTCCGGCTCCTTGTCCCACACGGAAGGTGGCAGCCCTGAAAGCTGTTGCTGGTCTTCACCTTCCCCCTGCAGCCTATTCACAGGCACAACAGGTTTTGGGATCTGTGCTTGCCCAGAGAAGGAACATCTCACGGTGCGCATCCTCGGCAGAGCCTGTTCCCGAAAAGGCAAACGTCCGGCTCCTTGTCCCACACGGAAGGTGGCAGCCCGGAAAGCTGTTGCTGGTCTTCACCTTCCCCCTGCAGCCTATTCACAGGCACAACAGGTTTGGGGATCTGTGCTTGCCCAGAGAAGGAACATCTCACGGTGCGCATCCTCGGCAGAGCCTGTTCCCGAAAAGGCAAACGTCCGGCTCCTTGTCCCACACGGAAGGTGGCAGCCCGGAAAGCTGTTGCTGGTCTTCACCTTCCCCCTGCAGCCTATTCACAGGCACAACAGGTTTTGGGATCTGTGCTTGCCCAGAGAAGGAACATCTCACGGTGCGCATCCTCGGCAGAGCCTGTTCCCGAAAAGGCAAACGTCCGGCTCCTTGTCCCACACGGAAGGTGGCAGCCCGGAAAGCTGTTGCTGGTCTTCACCTTCCCCCTGCAGCCTATTCACAGGCACAACAGGTTTGGGGATCTGTGCTTGCCCAGAGAAGGAACATCTCACGGTGCGCATCCTCGGCAGAGCCTGTTCCCGAAAAGGCAAACGTCCGGCTCCTTGTCCCACACGGAAGGTGGCAGCCCGGAAAGCTGTTGCTGGTCTTCACCTTCCCCCTGCAGCCTATTCACAGGCACAACAGGTTTGGGGATCTGTGCTTGCGCAGAGAAGGAACATCTCACGGTGCGCATCCTCGGCAGAGCCTGTTCCCGAAAAGGCAAACGTCCGGCTCCTTGTCCCACACGGAAGGGGGCATCCCGGAAAGCTGTTGCTGGTCTTCACCTTCCCCCTGCAGCCTATTCACAGGCACAACAGGTTTTGGGATCTGTGCTTGCCCAGAGAAGGAACATCTCACGGTGCGCATCCTCGGCAGAGCCTGTTCCCGAAAAGGCAAACGTCCGGCTCCTTGTCCCACACGGAAGGTGGCAGCCCGGAAAGCTGTTGCTGGTCTTCACCTTCCCCCTGCAGCCTATTCACAGGCACAACAGGTTTGGGGATCTCTGCTTGCCCAGAGAAGGAACATCTCACGGTGCGCATCCTCGGCAGAGCCTGTTCCCGAAAAGGCAAACGTCCGGCTCCTTGTCCCACACGGAAGGTGGCAGCCCGGAAAGCTGTTGCTGGTCTTCACCTTCCCCCTGCAGCCTATTCACAGGCACAACAGGTTTTGGGATCTGTGCTTGCCCAGAGAAGGAACATCTCACGGTGCGCATCCTCGGCAGAGCCTGTTCCCGAAAAGGCAAACGTCCGGCTCCTTGTCCCACACGGAAGGTGGCAGCCCTGAAAGCTGTTGCTGGTCTTCACCTTCCCCCTGCAGCCTATTCACAGGCACAACAGGTTTGGGGATCTGTGCTTGCCCAGAGAAGGAACATCTCACGGTGCGCATCCTCGGCAGAGCCTGTTCCCGAAAAGGCAAACGTCCGGCTCCTTGTCCCACACGGAAGGTGGCAGCCCGGAAAGCTGTTGCTGGTCTTCACCTTCCCCCTGCAGCCTATTCACAGGCACAACAGGTTTTGGGATCTGTACTTGCCCAGAGAAGGAACATCTCACGGTGCGCATCCTCGGCAGAGCCTGTTCCCGAAAAGGCAAACGTCCGGCTCCTTGTCCCACACGGAAGGTGGCAGCCCTGAAAGCTGTTGCTGGTCTTCACCTTCCCCCTGCAGCCTATTCACAGGCACAACAGGTTTTGGGATCTGTGCTTGCCCAGAGAAGGAACATCTCACGGTGCGCATCCTCGGCAGAGCCTGTTCCCGAAAAGGCAAACGTCCGGCTCCTTGTCCCACACGGAAGGTGGCAGCCCGGAAAGCTGTTGCTGGTCTTCACCTTCCCCCTGCAGCCTATTCACAGGCACAACAGGTTTTGGGATCTGTGCTTGCCCAGAGAAGGAACATCTCACGGTGCGCATCCTCGGCAGAGCCTGTTCCCGAAAAGGCAAACGTCCGGCTCCTTGTCCCACACGGAAGGTGGCAGCCCGGAAAGCTGTTGCTGGTCTTCACCTTCCCCCTGCAGCCTATTCACAGGCACAACAGGTTTGGGGATCTGTGCTTGCCCAGAGAAGGAACATCTCACGGTGCGCATCCTCGGCAGAGCCTGTTCCCGAAAAGGCAAACGTCCGGCTCCTTGTCCCACACGGAAGGTGGCAGCCCGGAAAGCTGTTGCTGGTCTTCACCTTCCCCCTGCAGCCTATTCACAGGCACAACAGGTTTTGGGATCTGTGCTTGCCCAGAGAAGGAACATCTCACGGTGCGCATCCTCGGCAGAGCCTGTTCCCGAAAAGGCAAACGTCCGGCTCCTTGTCCCACACGGAAGGTGGCAGCCCGGAAAGCTGTTGCTGGTCTTCACCTTCCCCCTGCAGCCTATTCACAGGCACAACAGGTTTGGGGATCTGTGCTTGCCCAGAGAAGGAACATCTCACGGTGCGCATCCTCGGCAGAGCCTGTTCCCGAAAAGGCAAACGTCCGGCTCCTTGTCCCACACGGAAGGTGGCAGCCCGGAAAGCTGGTGCTGGTCTTCACCTTCCCCCTGCAGCCTATTCACAGGCACAACAGGTTTTGGGATCTGTGCTTGCCCAGAGAAGGAACATCTCACGGTGCGCATCCTCGGCAGAGCCTGTTCCCGAAAAGGCAAACGTCCGGTTCCTTGTCCCACACGGAAGGTGGCAGCCCGGAAAGCTGTTGCTGGTCTTCACCTTCCCCCTGCAGCCTATTCACAGGCACAACAGGTTTTGGGATCTGTGCTTGCCCAGAGAAGGAACATCTCACGGTGCGCATCCTCGGCAGAGCCTGTTCCCGAAAAGGCAAACGTCCGGCTCCTTGTCCCACACGGAAGGTGGCAGCCCGGAAAGCTGTTGCTGGTCTTCACCTTCCCCCTGCAGCCTATTCACAGGCACAACAGGTTTTGGGATCTGTGCTTGCCCAGAGAAGGAACATCTCACGGTGCGCATCCTCGGCAGAGCCTGTTCCCGAAAAGGCAAACGTCCGGTTCCTTGTCCCACACGGAAGGTGGCAGCCCGGAAAGCTG
This sequence comes from Haliaeetus albicilla, assembly GCF_947461875.1. Classification (NCBI taxonomy): domain Eukaryota; kingdom Metazoa; phylum Chordata; class Aves; order Accipitriformes; family Accipitridae; genus Haliaeetus; species Haliaeetus albicilla. The sequence goes on along the minus strand of NW_027212478.1, from coordinate 1,882,214 downwards.
TTGCTGGTCTTCACCTTCCCCCTGCAGCCTATTCACAGGCACAACAGGTTTTGGGATCTGTGCTTGCCCAGAGAAGGAACATCTCACGGTGCGCATCCTCGGCAGAGCCTGTTCCCGAAAAGGCAAACGTCCGGCTCCTTGTCCCACACGGAAGGTGGCAGCCCGGAAAGCTGTTGCTGGTCTTCACCTTCCCCCTGCAGCCTATTCACAGGCACAACAGGTTTTGGGATCTGTGCTTGCCCAGAGAAGGAACATCTCACGGTGCGCATCCTCGGCAGAGCCTGTTCCCGAAAAGGCAAACGTCCGGCTCCTTGTCCCACACGGAAGGTGGCAGCCCGGAAAGCTGTTGCTGGTCTTCACCTTCCCCCTGCAGCCTATTCACAGGCACAACAGGTTTGGGGATCTCTGCTTGCCCAGAGAAGGAACATCTCACGGTGCGCATCCTCGGCAGAGCCTGTTCCCGAAAAGGCAAACGTCCGGCTCCTTGTCCCACACGGAAGGGGGCAGCCCTGAAAGCTGTTGCTGGTCTTCACCTTCCCCCTGCAGCCTATTCACAGGCACAACAGGTTTTGGGATCTGTGCTTGCCCAGAGAAGGAACATCTCACGGTGCGCATCCTCGGCAGAGCCTGTTCCCGAAAAGGCAAACGTCCGGCTCCTTGTCCCACACGGAAGGTGGCAGCCCGGAAAGCTGTTGCTGGTCTTCACCTTCCCCCTGCAGCCTATTCACAGGCACAACAGGTTTGGGGATCTGTGCTTGCCCAGAGAAGGAACATCTCACGGTGCGCATCCTCGGCAGAGCCTGTTCCCGAAAAGGCAAACGTCCGGCTCCTTGTCCCACACGGAAGGTGGCAGCCCGGAAAGCTGTTGCTGGTCTTCACCTTCCCCCTGCAGCCTATTCACAGGCACAACAGGTTTTGGGATCTGTGCTTGCCCAGAGAAGGAACATCTCACGGTGCGCATCCTCGGCAGAGCCTGTTCCCGAAAAGGCAAACGTCCGGCTCCTTGTCCCACACGGAAGGTGGCAGCCCTGAAAGCTGTTGCTGGTCTTCACCTTCCCCCTGCAGCCTATTCACAGGCACAACAGGTTTTGGGATCTGTGCTTGCCCAGAGAAGGAACATCTCACGGTGCGCATCCTCGGCAGAGCCTGTTCCCGAAAAGGCAAACGTCCGGCTCCTTGTCCCACACGGAAGGTGGCAGCCCGGAAAGCTGTTGCTGGTCTTCACCTTCCCCCTGCAGCCTATTCACAGGCACAACAGGTTTGGGGATCTGTGCTTGCCCAGAGAAGGAACATCTCACGGTGCGCATCCTCGGCAGAGCCTGTTCCCGAAAAGGCAAACGTCCGGCTCCTTGTCCCACACGGAAGGGGGCATCCCGGAAAGCTGTTGCTGGTCTTCACCTTCCCCCTGCAGCCTATTCACAGGCACAACAGGTTTTGGGATCTGTGCTTGCCCAGAGAAGGAACATCTCACGGTGCGCATCTTCGGCAGAGCCTGTTCCCGAAAAGGCAAACGTCCGGCTCCTTGTCCCACACGGAAGGTGGCAGCCCGGAAAGCTGTTGCTGGTCTTCACCTTCCCCCTGCAGCCTATTCACAGGCACAACAGGTTTGGGGATCTGTGCTTGCCCAGAGAAGGAACATCTCACGGTGCGCATCCTCGGCAGAGCCTGTTCCCGAAAAGGCAAACGTCCGGCTCCTTGTCCCACACGGAAGGTGGCAGCCCGGAAAGCTGTTGCTGGTCTTCACCTTCCCCCTGCAGCCTATTCACAGGCACAACAGGTTTTGGGATCTGTGCTTGCCCAGAGAAGGAACATCTCACGGTGCGCATCCTCGGCAGAGCCTGTTCCCGAAAAGGCAAACGTCCGGCTCCTTGTCCCACACGGAAGGTGGCAGCCCTGAAAGCTGTTGCTGGTCTTCACCTTCCCCCTGCAGCCTATTCACAGGCACAACAGGTTTTGGGATCTGTGCTTGCCCAGAGAAGGAACATCTCACGGTGCGCATCCTCGGCAGAGCCTGTTCCCGAAAAGGCAAACGTCCGGCTCCTTGTCCCACACGGAAGGTGGCAGCCCGGAAAGCTGTTGCTGGTCTTCACCTTCCCCCTGCAGCCTAGTCACAGGCACCACCGCACTGGGAATCTCTGCTTTCCCAAAGACACAATCTCTCATGGTGCGCATCCTCGGCAGAGCCTGTTCCCGAAAAGGCAAACGTCCGGCTCCTTGTCCCACACGGAAGGTGGCAGCCCGGAAAGCTGTTGCTGGTCTTCACCTTCCCCGTGCAGCCTATTCACAGGCACAACAGGTTTTGGGATCTGTGCTTGCCCAGAGAAGGAACATCTCACGGTGCGCATCCTCGGCAGAGCCTGTTCCCGAAAAGGCAAACGTCCGGCTCCTTGTCCCACACGTAAGGTGGCAGCCCGGAAAGCTGTTGCTGGTCTTCACCTTCCCCCTGCAGCCTATTCACAGGCACAACAGGTTTGGGGATCTGTGCTTGCCCAGAGAAGGAACATCTCACGGTGCGCATCCTCGGCAGAGCCTGTTCCCGAAAAGGCAAACGTCCGGCTCCTTGTCCCACACGGAAGGTGGCAGCCCGGAAAGCTGTTGCTGGTCTTCACCTTCCCCCTGCAGCCTATTCACAGGCACAACAGGTTTTGGGATCTGTGCTTGCCCAAAGACGCAATCTCTCACGGTGCGCATCCTCGGCAGAGCCTGTTCCCGAAAAGGCAAACGTCCGGCTCCTTGTCCCACACGGAAGGTGGCAGCCCGGAAAGCTGTTGCTGGTCTTCACCTTCCCCCTGCAGCCTATTCACAGGCACAACAGGTTTTGGGATCTGTGCGTGCCCAGAGAAGGAACATCTCACGGTGCGCATCCTCGGCAGAGCCTGTTCCCGAAAAGGCAAACGTCCGGCTCCTTGTCCCACACGGAAGGTGGCAGCCCGGAAAGCTGTTGCTGGTCTTCACCTTCCCCCTGCAGCCTATTCACAGGCACAACAGGTTTTGGGATCTGTGCTTGCCCAAAGACGCAATCTCTCATGGTGCGCATCCTCGGCAGAGCCTGTTCCCGAAAAGGCAAACGTCCGGCTCCTTGTCCCACACGGAAGGTGGCAGCCCGGAAAGCTGTTGCTGGTCTTCACCTTCCCCCTGCAGCCTATTCACAGGCACAACAGGTTTGGGGATCTGTGCTTGCCCAGAGAAGGAACATCTCACGGTGCGCATCCTCGGCAGAGCCTGTTCCCGAAAAGGCAAACGTCCGGCTCCTTGTCCCACACGGAAGGTGGCAGCCCGGAAAGCTGTTGCTGGTCTTCACCTTCCCCCTGCAGCCTATTCACAGGCACAACAGGTTTTGGGATCTGTGCTTGCCCAGAGAAGGAACATCTCACGGTGCGCATCCTCGGCAGAGCCTGTTCCCGAAAAGGCAAACGTCCGGCTCCTTGTCCCACACGGAAGGTGGCAGCCCTGAAAGCTGTTGCTGGTCTTCACCTTCCCCCTGCAGCCTATTCACAGGCACAACAGGTTTTGGGATCTGTGCTTGCCCAGAGAAGGAACATCTCACGGTGCGCATCCTCGGCAGAGCCTGTTCCCGAAAAGGCAAACGTCCGGCTCCTTGTCCCACACGGAAGGTGGCAGCCCTGAAAGCTGTTGCTGGTCTTCACCTTCCCCCTGCAGCCTATTCACAGGCACAACAGGTTTTGGGATCTGTGCTTGCCCAGAGAAGGAACATCTCACGGTGCGCATCCTCGGCAGAGCCTGTTCCCGAAAAGGCAAACGTCCGGCTCCTTGTCCCACACGGAAGGTGGCAGCCCGGAAAGCTGTTGCTGGTCTTCACCTTCCCCCTGCAGCCTAGTCACAGGCACCACCGCACTGGGAATCTCTGCTTTCCCAAAGACACAATCTCTCATGGTGCGCATCCTCGGCAGAGCCTGTTCCCGAAAAGGCAAACGTCCGGCTCCTTGTCCCACACGGAAGGTGGCAGCCCTGAAAGCTGTTGCTGGTCTTCACCTTCCCCCTGCAGCCTATTCACAGGCACAACAGGTTTGGGGATCTGTGCTTGCCCAGAGAAGGAACATCTCACGGTGCGCATCCTCGGCAGAGCCTGTTCCCGAAAAGGCAAACGTCCGGCTCCTTGTCCCACACGGAAGGTGGCAGCCCGGAAAGCTGTTGCTGGTCTTCACCTTCCCCCTGCAGCCTATTCACAGGCACAACAGGTTTGGGGATCTGTGCTTGCCCAGAGAAGGAACATCTCACGGTGCGCATCCTCGGCAGAGCCTGTTCCCGAAAAGGCAAACGTCCGGCTCCTTGTCCCACACGGAAGGTGGCAGCCCGGAAAGCTGTTGCTGGTCTTCACCTTCCCCCTGCAGCCTATTCACAGGCACAACAGGTTTTGGGATCTGTGCTTGCCCAAAGACGCAATCTCTCACGGTGCGCATCCTCGGCAGAGCCTGTTCCCGAAAAGGCAAACGTCCGGCTCCTTGTCCCACACGGAAGGTGGCAGCCCGGAAAGCTGTTGCTGGTCTTCACCTTCCCCCTGCAGCCTATTCACAGGCACAACAGGTTTTGGGATCTGTGCTTGCCCAGAGAAGGAACATCTCACGGTGCGCATCCTCGGCAGAGCCTGTTCCCGAAAAGGCAAACGTCCGGCTCCTTGTCCCACACGGAAGGTGGCAGCCCGGAAAGCTGTTGCTGGTCTTCACCTTCCCCCTGCAGCCTATTCACAGGCACAACAGGTTTTGGGATCTGTGCTTGCCCAAAGACGCAATCTCTCATGGTGCGCATCCTCGGCAGAGCCTGTTCCCGAAAAGGCAAACGTCCGGCTCCTTGTCCCACACGGAAGGTGGCAGCCCGGAAAGCTGTTGCTGGTCTTCACCTTCCCCCTGCAGCCTATTCACAGGCACAACAGGTTTGGGGATCTGTGCTTGCCCAGAGAAGGAACATCTCACGGTGCGCATCCTCGGCAGAGCCTGTTCCCGAAAAGGCAAACGTCCGGCTCCTTGTCCCACACGGAAGGGGGCAGCCCGGAAAGCTGGTGCTGGTCTTCACCTTCCCCCTGCAGCCTATTCACAGGCACCACCGCACTGGGAATCTCTGCTTTCCCAAAGACGCAGTCTCTCATGGTGCGCATCCTCGGCAGAGCCTGTTCCCGAAAAGGCAAACGTCCGGCTCCTTGTCCCACACGGAAGGTGGCAGCCCGGAAAGCTGTTGCTGGTCTTCACCTTCCCCGTGCAGCCTATTCACAGGCACAACAGGTTTTGGGATCTGTGCTTGCCCAGAGAAGGAACATCTCACGGTGCGCATCCTCGGCAGAGCCTGTTCCCGAAAAGGCAAACGTCCGGCTCCTTGTCCCACACGGAAGGTGGCAGCCCGGAAAGCTGTTGCTGGTCTTCACCTTCCCCCTGCAGCCTATTCACAGGCACAACAGGTTTGGGGATCTGTGCTTGCCCAGAGAAGGAACATCTCACGGTGCGCATCCTCGGCAGAGCCTGTTCCCGAAAAGGCAAACGTCCGGCTCCTTGTCCCACACGGAAGGTGGCAGCCCGGAAAGCTGTTGCTGGTCTTCACCTTCCCCCTGCAGCCTATTCACAGGCACAACAGGTTTTGGGATCTGTGCTTGCCCAGAGAAGGAACATCTCACGGTGCGCATCCTCGGCAGAGCCTGTTCCCGAAAAGGCAAACGTCCGGCTCCTTGTCCCACACGGAAGGTGGCAGCCCGGAAAGCTGTTGCTGGTCTTCACCTTCCCCCTGCAGCCTATTCACAGGCACAACAGGTTTGGGGATCTGTGCTTGCCCAGAGAAGGAACATCTCACGGTGCGCATCCTCGGCAGAGCCTGTTCCCGAAAAGGCAAACGTCCGGCTCCTTGTCCCACACGGAAGGGGGCAGCCCGGAAAGCTGTTGCTGGTCTTCACCTTCCCCCTGCAGCCTATTCACAGGCACAACAGGTTTTGGGATCTGTGCTTGCGCAGAGAAGGAACATCTCACGGTGCGCATCCTCGGCAGAGCCTGTTCCCGAAAAGGCAAACGTCCAGCTCATGTCCCACACGGAAGGTGGCAGCCCTGAAAGCTGTTGCTGGTCTTCACCTTCCCCCTGCAGCCTATTCACAGGCACAACAGGTTTGGGGATCTGTGCTTGCCCAGAGAAGGAACATCTCACGGTGCGCATCCTCGGCAGAGCCTGTTCCCGAAAAGGCAAACGTCCGGCTCCTTGTCCCACACGGAAGGTGGCAGCCCGGAAAGCTCTTGCTGGTCTTCACCTTCCCCCTGCAGCCTATTCACAGGCACAACAGGTTTTGGGATCTGTGCTTGCCCAGAGAAGGAACATCTCACGGTGCGCATCCTCGGCAGAGCCTGTTCCCGAAAAGGCAAACGTTCGGCTCCTTGTCCCGCACGGAAGGTGGCAGCCCTGAAAGCTGTTGCTGGTCTTCACCTTCCCCCTGCAGCCTATTCACAGGCACAACAGGTTTGGGGATCTGTGCTTGCCCAGAGAAGGAACATCTCACGGTGCGCATCCTCGGCAGAGCCTGTTCCCGAAAAGGCAAACGTCCGGCTCCTTGTCCCACATGGAAGGTGGCAGCCCGGAAAGCTGTTGCTGGTCTTCACCTTCCCCCTGCAGCCTATTCACAGGCACAACAGGTTTTGGGATCTGTGCTTGCCCAGAGAAGGAACATCTCACGGTGCACATCCTCGGCAGAGCCTGTTCCCGAAAAGGCAAACGTCCGGCTCCTTGTCCCACACGGAAGGTGGCTGCCCTGAAAGCTGTTGCTGGTCTTCACCTTCCCCCTGCAGCCTATTCACAGGCACAACAGGTTTGGGGATCTGTGCTTGCCCAGAGAAGGAACATCTCACGGTGCGCATCCTCGGCAGAGCCTGTTCCCGAAAAGGCAAACGTCCGGCTCCTTGTCCCACACGGAAGGTGGCAGCCCGGAAAGCTGTTGCTGGTCTTCACCTTCCCCCTGCAGCCTATTCACAGGCACAACAGGTTTGGGGATCTGTGCTTGCCCAGAGAAGGAACATCTCACGGTGCGCATCCTCGGCAGAGCCTGTTCCCGAAAAGGCAAACGTCCGGCTCCTTGTCCCACACGGAAGGTGGCAGCCCGGAAAGCTGTTGCTGGTCTTCACCTTCCCCCTGCAGCCTATTCACAGGCACAACAGGTTTTGGGATCTGTGCTTGCCCAGAGAAGGAACATCTCACGGTGCGCATCCTCGGCAGAGCCTGTTCCCGAAAAGGCAAACGTCCGGCTCCTTGTCCCACACGGAAGGTGGCAGCCCGGAAAGCTGTTGCTGGTCTTCACCTTCCCCCTGCAGCCTATTCACAGGCACAACAGGTTTGGGGATCTGTGCTTGCCCAGAGAAGGAACATCTCACGGTGCGCATCCTCGGCAGAGCCTGTTCCCGAAAAGGCAAACGTCCGGCTCCTTGTCCCACACGGAAGGTGGCAGCCCGGAAAGCTGTTGCTGGTCTTCACCTTCCCCCTGCAGCCTATTCACAGGCACAACAGGTTTTGGGATCTGTGCTTGCCCAGAGAAGGAACATCTCACGGTGCGCATCCTCGGCAGAGCCTGTTCCCGAAAAGGCAAACGTCCGGCTCCTTGTCCCACACGGAAGGTGGCAGCCCTGAAAGCTGTTGCTGGTCTTCACCTTCCCCCTGCAGCCTATTCACAGGCACAACAGGTTTGGGGATCTGTGCTTGCCCAGAGAAGGAACATCTCACGGTGCGCATCCTCGGCAGAGCCTGTTCCCGAAAAGGCAAACGTCCGGCTCCTTGTCCCACACGGAAGGTGGCAGCCCGGAAAGCTGTTGCTGGTCTTCACCTTCCCCCTGCAGCCTATTCACAGGCACAACAGGTTTTGGGATCTGTGCTTGCCCAGAGAAGGAACATCTCACGGTGCGCATCCTCGGCAGAGCCTGTTCCCGAAAAGGCAAACGTCCGGCTCCTTGTCCCACACGGAAGGTGGCAGCCCGGAAAGCTGTTGCTGGTCTTCACCTTCCCCCTGCAGCCTATTCACAGGCACAACAGGTTTGGGGATCTGTGCTTGCCCAGAGAAGGAACATCTCACGGTGCGCATCCTCGGCAGAGCCTGTTCCCGAAAAGGCAAACGTCCGGCTCCTTGTCCCACACGGAAGGGGGCAGCCCGGAAAGCTGTTGCTGGTCTTCACCTTCCCCCTGCAGCCTATTCACAGGCACAACAGGTTTGGGGATCTGTGCTTGCCCAGAGAAGGAACATCTCACGGTGCGCATCCTCGGCAGAGCCTGTTCCCGAAAAGGCAAACGTCCGGCTCCTTGTCCCACACGGAAGGTGGCAGCCCGGAAAGCTGTTGCTGGTCTTCACCTTCCCCCTGCAGCCTATTCACAGGCACAACAGGTTTTGGGATCTGTGCTTGCCCAGAGAAGGAACATCTCACGGTGCGCATCCTCGGCAGAGCCTGTTCCCGAAAAGGCAAACGTCCGGCTCCTTGTCCCACACGGAAGGTGGCAGCCCGGAAAGCTGTTGCTGGTCTTCACCTTCCCCCTGCAGCCTATTCACAGGCACAACAGGTTTTGGGATCTGTGCTTGCCCAGAGAAGGAACATCTCACGGTGCGCATCCTCGGCAGAGCCTGTTCCCGAAAAGGCAAACGTCCGGCTCCTTGTCCCACACGGAAGGTGGCAGCCCGGAAAGCTGTTGCTGGTCTTCACCTTCCCCCTGCAGCCTATTCACAGGCACAAGAGGTTTGGGGATCTGTGCTTGCCCAGAGAAGGAACATCTCACGGTGCGCATCCTCGGCAGAGCCTGTTCCCGAAAAGGCAAACGTCCGGCTCCTTGTCCCACACGGAAGGGGGCAGCCCGGAAAGCTGTTGCTGGTCTTCACCTTCCCCCTGCAGCCTATTCACAGGCACAACAGGTTTTGGGATCTGTGCTTGCCCAGAGAAGGAACATCTCACGGTGCGCATCCTCGGCAGAGCCTGTTCCCGAAAAGGCAAACGTCCGGCTCCTTGTCCCACACGGAAGGTGGCAGCCCGGAAAGCTGTTGCTGGTCTTCACCTTCCCCCTGCAGCCTATTCACAGGCACAACAGGTTTGGGGATCTGTGCTTGCCCAGAGAAGGAACATCTCACGGTGCGCATCCTCGGCAGAGCCTGTTCCCGAAAAGGCAAACGTCCGGCTCCTTGTCCCACACGGAAGGTGGCAGCCCGGAAAGCTGTTGCTGGTCTTCACCTTCCCCCTGCAGCCTATTCACAGGCACAACAGGTTTTGGGATCTGTGCTTGCCCAGAGAAGGAACATCTCACGGTGCGCATCCTCGGCAGAGCCTGTTCCCGAAAAGGCAAACGTCCGGCTCCTTGTCCCACACGGAAGGTGGCAGCCCTGAAAGCTGTTTCTGGTCTTCACCTTCCCCCTGCAGCCTATTCACAGGCACAACAGGTTTTGGGATCTGTGCTTGCCCAGAGAAGGAACATCTCACGGTGCGCATCCTCGGCAGAGCCTGTTCCCGAAAAGGCAAACGTCCGGCTCCTTGTCCCACACGGAAGGTGGCAGCCCGGAAAGCTGTTGCTGGTCTTCACCTTCCCCCTGCAGCCTAGTCACAGGCACCACCGCACTGGGAATCTCTGCTTTCCCAAAGACACAATCTCTCATGGTGCGCATCCTCGGCAGAGCCTGTTCCCGAAAAGGCAAACGTCCGGCTCCTTGTCCCACACGGAAGGTGGCAGCCCGGAAAGCTGTTGCTGGTCTTCACCTTCCCCCTGCAGCCTAGTCACAGGCACAACAGGTTTGGGGATCTGTGCTTGCCCAGAGAAGGAACATCTCACGGTGCGCATCCTCGGCAGAGCCTGTTCCCGAAAAGGCAAACGTCCGGCTCCTTGTCCCACACGGAAGGTGGCAGCCCGGAAAGCTGTTGCTGGTCTTCACCTTCCCCCTGCAGCCTATTCACAGGCACAACAGGTTTGGGGATCTGTGCTTGCCCAGAGAAGGAACATCTCACGGTGCGCATCCTCGGCAGAGCCTGTTCCCGAAAAGGCAAACGTCCGGCTCCTTGTCCCACACGGAAGGTGGCAGCCCGGAAAGCTGTTGCTGGTCTTCACCTTCCCCCTGCAGCCTAGTCACAGGCACAACAGGTTTGGGGATCTGTGCTTGCCCAAAGACGCAATCTCTCACGGTGCGCATCCTCGGCAGAGCCTGTTCCCGAAAAGGCAAACCTCCGGCTCCTTGTCCCACACGGAAGGTGGCAGCCCGGAAAGCTGTTGCTGGTCTTCACCTTCCCCCTGCAGCCTATTCACAGGCACAACAGGTTTTGGGATCTGTGCGTGCCCAGAGAAGGAACATCTCACGGTGCGCATCCTCGGCAGAGCCTGTTCCCGAAAAGGCAAACGTCCGGCTCCTTGTCCCACACGGAAGGTGGCAGCCCGGAAAGCTGTTGCTGGTCTTCACCTTCCCCCTGCAGCCTATTCACAGGCACAACAGGTTTGGGGATCTGTGCTTGCCCAGAGAAGGAACATCTCACGGTGCGCATCCTCGGCAGAGCCTGTTCCCGAAAAGGCAAACGTCCGGCTCCTTGTCCCACACGGAAGGTGGCAGCCCGGAAAGCTGTTGCTGGTCTTCACCTTCCCCCTGCAGCCTATTCACAGGCACAACAGGTTTTGGGATCTGTGCTTGCCCAAAGACGCAATCTCTCATGGTGCGCATCCTCGGCAGAGCCTGTTCCCGAAAAGGCAAACGTCCGGCTCCTTGTCCCACACGGAAGGTGGCAGCCCGGAAAGCTGTTGCTGGTCTTCACCTTCCCCCTGCAGCCTATTCACAGGCACAACAGGTTTGGGGATCTGTGCTTGCGCAGAGAAGGAACATCTCACGGTGCGCATCCTCGGCAGAGCCTGTTCCCGAAAAGGCAAACGTCCGGCTCCTTGTCCCACACGGAAGGTGGCAGCCCGGAAAGCTGTTGCTGGTCTTCACCTTCCCCCTGCAGCCTATTCACAGGCACAACAGGTTTTGGGATCTGTGCTTGCGCAGAGAAGGAACATCTCACGGTGCGCATCCTCGGCAGAGCCTGTTCCCGAAAAGGCAAACGTCCGGCTCCTTGTCCCACACGGAAGGTGGCAGCCCGGAAAGCTGTTGCTGGTCTTCACCTTCCCCCTGCAGCCTATTCACAGGCACAACAGGTTTGGGGATCTGTGCTTGCCCAGAGAAGGAACATCTCACGGTGCGCATCCTCGGCAGAGCCTGTTCCCGAAAAGGCAAACGTCCGGCTCCTTGTCCCACACGGAAGGTGGCAGCCCGGAAAGCTGTTGCTGGTCTTCACCTTCCCCCTGCAGCCTATTCACAGGCACAACAGGTTTTGGGATCTGTGCTTGCCCAGAGAAGGAACATCTCACGGTGCGCATCCTCGGCAGAGCCTGTTCCCGAAAAGGCAAACGTCCGGCTCCTTGTCCCACACGGAAGGGGGCAGCCCGGAAAGCTGGTGCTGGTCTTCACCTTCCCCCTGCAGCCTATTCACAGGCACCACCGCACTGGGAATCTCTGCTTTCCCAAAGACGCAATCTCTCATGGTGCGCATCCTCGGCAGAGCCTGTTCCCGAAAAGGCAAACGTCCGGCTCCTTGTCCCACACGGAAGGTGGCAGCCCGGAAAGCTGTTGCTGGTCTTCACCTTCCCCGTGCAGCCTATTCACAGGCACAACAGGTTTTGGGATCTGTGCTTGCCCAGAGAAGGAACATCTCACGGTGCGCATCCTCGGCAGAGCCTGTTCCCGAAAAGGCAAACGTCCGGCTCCTTGTCCCACACGGAAGGTGGCAGCCCGGAAAGCTGTTGCTGGTCTTCACCTTCCCCCTGCAGCCTATTCACAGGCACAACAGGTTTTGGGATCTGTGCTTGCCCAGAGAAGGAACATCTCACGGTGCGCATCCTCGGCAGAGCCTGTTCCCGAAAAGGCAAACGTCCGGCTCCTTGTCCCACACGGAAGGTGGCAGCCCGGAAAGCTGTTGCTGGTCTTCACCTTCCCCCTGCAGCCTATTCACAGGCACAACAGGTTTGGGGATCTGTGCTTGCCCAGAGAAGGAACATCTCACGGTGCGCATCCTCGGCAGAGCCTGTTCCCGAAAAGGCAAACGTCCGGCTCCTTGTCCCACACGGAAGGTGGCAGCCCGGAAAGCTGTTGCTGGTCTTCACCTTCCCCCTGCAGCCTATTCACAGGCACAACAGGTTTTGGGATCTGTGCTTGCCCAGAGAAGGAACATCTCACGGTGCGCATCCTCGGCAGAGCCTGTTCCCGAAAAGGCAAACGTCCGGCTCCTTGTCCCACACGGAAGGTGGCAGCCCGGAAAGCTGTTGCTGGTCTTCACCTTCCCCCTGCAGCCTATTCACAGGCACAACAGGTTTGGGGATCTGTGCTTGCCCAGAGAAGGAACATCTCACGGTGCGCATCCTCGGCAGAGCCTGTTCCCGAAAAGGCAAACGTCCGGCTCCTTGTCCCACACGGAAGGTGGCAGCCCGGAAAGCTGTTGCTGGTCTTCACCTTCCCCCTGCAGCCTATTCACAGGCACAACAGGTTTTGGGATCTGTGCTTGCGCAGAGAAGGAACATCTCACGGTGCGCATCCTCGGCAGAGCCTGTTCCCGAAAAGGCAAACGTCCGGCTCCTTGTCCCACACGGAAGGTGGCAGCCCGGAAAGCTGTTGCTGGTCTTCACCTTCCCCCTGCAGCCTATTCACAGGCACAACAGGTTTTGGGATCTGTGCTTGCGCAGAGAAGGAACATCTCACGGTGCGCATCCTCGGCAGAGCCTGTTCCCGAAAAGGCAAACGTCCGGCTCCTTGTCCCACACGGAAGGTGGCAGCCCGGAAAGCTGTTGCTGGTCTTCACCTTCCCCCTGCAGCCTATTCACAGGCACAACAGGTTTTGGGATCTGTGCTTGCGCAGAGAAGGAACATCTCACGGTGCGCATCCTCGGCAGAGCCTGTTCCCGAAAAGGCAAACGTCCGGCTCCTTGTCCCACACGGAAGGTGGCAGCCCGGAAAGCTGTTGCTGGTCTTCACCTTCCCCCTGCAGCCTATTCACAGGCACAACAGGTTTTGGGATCTGTGCTTGCCCAAAGACGCAATCTCTCATGGTGCGCATCCTCGGCAGAGCCTGTTCCCGAAAAGGCAAACGTCCGGCTCCTTGTCCCACACGGAAGGTGGCAGCCCGGAAAGCTGTTGCTGGTCTTCACCTTCCCCCTGCAGCCTATTCACAGGCACAACAGGTTTTGGGATCTGTGCTTGCGCAGAGAAGGAACATCTCACGGTGCGCATCCTCGGCAGAGCCTGTTCCCGAAAAGGCAAACGTCCGGCTCCTTGTCCCACACGGAAGGTGGCAGCCCGGAAAGCTGTTGCTGGTCTTCACCTTCCCCCTGCAGCCTATTCACAGGCACAACAGGTTTTGGGATCTGTGCTTGCGCAGAGAAGGAACATCTCACGGTGCGCATCCTCGGCAGAGCCTGTTCCCGAAAAGGCAAACGTCCGGCTCCTTGTCCCACACGGAAGGTGGCAGCCCGGAAAGCTGTTGCTGGTCTTCACCTTCCCCCTGCAGCCTATTCACAGGCACAACAGGTTTGGGGATCTGTGCTTGCCCAGAGAAGGAACATCTCACGGTGCGCATCCTCGGCAGAGCCTGTTCCCGAAAAGGCAAACGTCCGGCTCCTTGTCCCACACGGAAGGTGGCAGCCCGGAAAGCTGTTGCTGGTCTTCACCTTCCCCCTGCAGCCTATTCACAGGCACAACAGGTTTTGGGATCTGTGCTTGCCCAGAGAAGGAACATCTCACGGTGCGCATCCTCGGCAGAGCCTGTTCCCGAAAAGGCAAACGTCCGGCTCCTTGTCCCACACGGAAGGGGGCAGCCCGGAAAGCTGGTGCTGGTCTTCACCTTCCCCCTGCAGCCTATTCACAGGCACCACCGCACTGGGAATCTCTGCTTTCCCAAAGACGCAATCTCTCATGGTGCGCATCCTCGGCAGAGCCTGTTCCCGAAAAGGCAAACGTCCGGCTCCTTGTCCCACACGGAAGGTGGCAGCCCGGAAAGCTGTTGCTGGTCTTCACCTTCCCCCTGCAGCCTATTCACAGGCACAACAGGTTTGGGGATCTGTGCTTGCCCAGAGAAGGAACATCTCACGGTGCGCATCCTCGGCAGAGCCTGTTCCCGAAAAGGCAAACGTCCGGCTCCTTGTCCCACACGGAAGGTGGCAGCCCGGAAAGCTGTTGCTGGTCTTCACCTTCCCCCTGCAGCCTATTCACAGGCACAACAGGTTTGGGGATCTGTGCTTGCCCAGAGAAGGAACATCTCACGGTGCGCATCCTCGGCAGAGCCTGTTCCCGAAAAGGCAAACGTCCGGCTCCTTGTCCCACACGGAAGGTGGCAGCCCGGAAAGCTGTTGCTGGTCTTCACCTTCCCCCTGCAGCCTATTCACAGGCACAACAGGTTTTGGGATCTGTGCTTGCCCAGAGAAGGAACATCTCACGGTGCGCATCCTCGGCAGAGCCTGTTCCCGAAAAGGCAAACGTCCGGCTCCTTGTCCCACACGTAAGGTGGCAGCCCGGAAAGCTGTTGCTGGTCTTCACCTTCCCCCTGCAGCCTATTCACAGGCACAACAGGTTTGGGGATCTGTGCTTGCCCAGAGAAGGAACATCTCACGGTGCGCATCCTCGGCAGAGCCTGTTCCCGAAAAGGCAAACGTCCGGCTCCTTGTCCCACACGGAAGGTGGCAGCCCGGAAAGCTGTTGCTGGTCTTCACCTTCCCCCTGCAGCCTATTCACAGGCACAACAGGTTTTGGGATCTGTGGTTGCGCAGAGAAGGAACATCTCACGGTGCGCATCCTCGGCAGAGCCTGTTCCCGAAAAGGCAAACGTCCGGCTCCTTGTCCCACACGGAAGGTGGCAGCCCGGAAAGCTGTTGCTGGTCTTCACCTTCCCCCTGCAGCCTATTCACAGGCACAACAGGTTTGGGGATCTGTGCTTGCCCAGAGAAGGAACATCTCACGGTGCGCATCCTCGGCAGAGCCTGTTCCCGAAAAGGCAAACGTCCGGCTCCTTGTCCCACACGGAAGGTGGCAGCCCGGAAAGCTGTTGCTGGTCTTCACCTTCCCCCTGCAGCCTATTCACAGGCACAACAGGTTTTGGGATCTGTGCTTGCCCAGAGAAGGAACATCTCACGGTGCGCATCCTCGGCAGAGCCTGTTCCCGAAAAGGCAAACGTTCGGCTCCTTGTCCCGCACGGAAGGTGGCAGCCCTGAAAGCTGTTGCTGGTCTTCACCTTCCCCCTGCAGCCTATTCACAGGCACAACAGGTTTGGGGATCTGTGCTTGCCCAGAGAAGGAACATCTCACGGTGCGCATCCTCGGCAGAGCCTGTTCCCGAAAAGGCAAACGTCCGGCTCCTTGTCCCACACGGAAGGTGGCAGCCCGGAAAGCTGTTGCTGGTCTTCACCTTCCCCCTGCAGCCTATTCACAGGCACAACAGGTTTTGGGATCTGTGCTTGCCCAGAGAAGGAACATCTCACGGTGCACATCCTCGGCAGAGCCTGTTCCCGAAAAGGCAAACGTCCGGCTCCTTGTCCCACACGGAAGGTGGCAGCCCTGAAAGCTGTTGCTGGTCTTCACCTTCCCCCTGCAGCCTATTCACAGGCACAACAGGTTTTGGGATCTGTGCTTGCCCAGAGAAGGAACATCTCACGGTGCGCATCCTCGGCAGAGCCTGTTCCCGAAAAGGCAAACGTCCGGCTCCTTGTCCCACACGGAAGGTGGCAGCCCGGAAAGCTGTTGCTGGTCTTCACCTTCCCCCTGCAGCCTATTCACAGGCACCACCGCACTGGGAATCTCTGCTTTCCCAAAGACGCAATCTCTCATGGTGCGCATCCTCGGCAGAGCCTGTTCCCGAAAAGGCAAACGTCCGGCTCCTTGTCCCACACGGAAGGTGGCAGCCCGGAAAGCTGTTGCTGGTCTTCACCTTCCACCTGCAGCCTATTCACAGGCACAACAGGTTTGGGGATCTGTGCTTGCGCAGAGAAGGAACATCTCACGGTGCGCATCCTCGGCAGAGCCTGTTCCCGAAAAGGCAAACGTCCGGCTCCTTGTCCCACACGGAAGGTGGCAGCCCGGAAAGCTGTTGCTGGTCTTCACCTTCCCCCTGCAGCCTATTCACAGGCACAACAGGTTTGGGGATCTGTGCTTGCCCAGAGAAGGGACATCTCACGGTGCGCATCCTCGGCAGAGCCTGTTCCCGAAAAGGCAAACGTCCGGCTCCTTGTCCCACACGGAAGGTGGCAGCCCGGAAAGCTGTTGCTGGTCTTCACCTTCCCCCTGCAGCCTATTCACAGGCACAACAGGTTTTGGGATCTGTGCTTGCCCAGAGAAGGAACATCTCACGGTGCGCATCCTCGGCAGAGCCTGTTCCCGAAAAGGCAAACGTCCGGCTCCTTGTCCCACACGGAAGGTGGCAGCCCGGAAAGCTGTTGCTGGTCTTCACCTTCCCCCTGCAGCCTATTCACAGGCACAACAGGTTTTGGGATCTGTGCTTGCCCAGAGAAGGAACATCTCACGGTGCGCATCCTCGGCAGAGCCTGTTCCCGAAAAGGCAAACGTCCGGCTCCTTGTCCCACACGGAAGGTGGCAGCCCTGAAAGCTGTTGCTGGTCTTCACCTTCCCCCTGCAGCCTAGTCACAGGCACCACCGCACTGGGAATCTCTGCTTTCCCAAAGACACAATCTCTCATGGTGCGCATCCTCGGCAGAGCCTGTTCCCGAAAAGGCAAACGTCCGGCTCCTTGTCCCACACGGAAGGTGGCAGCCCGGAAAGCTCTTGCTGGTCTTCACCTTCCCCGTGCAGCCTATTCACAGGCACAACAGGTTTTGGGATCTGTGCTTGCCCAGAGAAGGAACATCTCACGGTGCGCATCCTCGGCAGAGCCTGTTCCCGAAAAGGCAAACGTCCGGCTCCTTGTCCCACACGTAAGGTGGCAGCCCGGAAAGCTGTTGCTGGTCTTCACCTTCCCCCTGCAGCCTATTCACAGGCACAACAGGTTTGGGGATCTGTGCTTGCCCAGAGAAGGAACATCTCACGGTGCGCATCCTCGGCAGAGCCTGTTCCCGAAAAGGCAAACGTCCGGCTCCTTGTCCCACACGGAAGGTGGCAGCCCGGAAAGCTGTTGCTGGTCTTCACCTTCCCCCTGCAGCCTATTCACAGGCACAACAGGTTTTGGGATCTGTGCTTGCCCAAAGACGCAATCTCTCACGGTGCGCATCCTCGGCAGAGCCTGTTCCCGAAAAGGCAAACGTCCGGCTCCTTGTCCCACACGGAAGGTGGCAGCCCGGAAAGCTGTTGCTGGTCTTCACCTTCCCCCTGCAGCCTATTCACAGGCACAACAGGTTTTGGGATCTGTGCGTGCCCAGAGAAGGAACATCTCACGGTGCGCATCCTCGGCAGAGCCTGTTCCCGAAAAGGCAAACGTCCGGCTCCTTGTCCCACACGGAAGGTGGCAGCCCGGAAAGCTGTTGCTGGTCTTCACCTTCCCCCTGCAGCCTATTCACAGGCACAACAGGTTTGGGAATCTCTGCTTTCCCAAAGATGCAATCTCTCATGGTGCGCATCCTCGGCAGAGCCTGTTCCCGAAAAGGCAAACGTCCGGCTCCTTGTCCCACACGGAAGGTGGCAGCCCGGAAAGCTCTTGCTGGTCTTCACCTTCCCCCTGCAGCCTATTCACAGGCACAACAGGTTTGGGGATCTGTGCTTGCCCAGAGAAGGAACATCTCACGGTGCGCATCCTTGGCAGAGCCTGTTCCCGAAAAGGCAAACGTCCGGCTCCTTGTCCCACACGGAAGGTGGCAGCCCGGAAAGCTGTTGCTGGTCTTCACCTTCCCCCTGCAGCCTATTCACAGGCACAACAGGTTTGGGGATCTGTGCTTGCCCAGAGAAGGAACATCTCACGGTGCGCATCCTCGGCAGAGCCTGTTCCCGAAAAGGCAAACGTCCGGCTCCTTGTCCCACACGGAAGGTGGCAGCCCGGAAAGCTGTTGCTGGTCTTCACCTTCCCCCTGCAGCCTATTCACAGGCACAACAGGTTTTGGGATCTGTGCTTGCGCAGAGAAGGAACATCTCACGGTGCGCATCCTCGGCAGAGCCTGTTCCCGAAAAGGCAAACGTCCGGCTCCTTGTCCCACACGGAAGGTGGCAGCCCGGAAAGCTGTTGCTGGTCTTCACCTTCCCCCTGCAGCCTATTCACAGGCACAACAGGTTTTGGGATCTGTGCTTGCCCAGAGAAGGAACATCTCACGGTGCGCATCCTCGGCAGAGCCTGTTCCCGAAAAGGCAAACGTCCGGCTCCTTGTCCCACACGGAAGGTGGCAGCCCGGAAAGCTCTTGCTGGTCTTCACCTTCCCCCTGCAGCCTATTCACAGGCACAACAGGTTTGGGGATCTGTGCTTGCCCAGAGAAGGAACATCTCACGGTGCGCATCCTCGGCAGAGCCTGTTCCCGAAAAGGCAAACGTCCGGCTCCTTGTCCCACACGGAAGGGGGCAGCCCGGAAAGCTGTTGCTGGTCTTCACCTTCCCCCTGCAGCCTATTCACAGGCACAACAGGTTTTGGGATCTGTGCTTGCCCAGAGAAGGAACATCTCACGGTGCGCATCCTCGGCAGAGCCTGTTCCCGAAAAGGCAAACGTCCGGCTCCTTGTCCCACACGGAAGGTGGCAGCCCGGAAAGCTGTTGCTGGTCTTCACCTTCCCCCTGCAGCCTATTCACAGGCACAACAGGTTTGGGGATCTGTGCTTGCCCAGAGAAGGAACATCTCACGGTGCGCATCCTCGGCAGAGCCTGTTCCCGAAAAGGCAAACGTCCGGCTCCTTGTCCCACACGGAAGGTGGCAGCCCGGAAAGCTGTTGCTGGTCTTCACCTTCCCCCTGCAGCCTATTCACAGGCACAACAGGTTTTGGGATCTGTGCTTGCCCAAAGACGCAATCTCTCACGGTGCGCATCCTCGGCAGAGCCTGTTCCCGAAAAGGCAAACGTCCGGCTCCTTGTCCCACACGGAAGGTGGCAGCCCGGAAAGCTGTTGCTGGTCTTCACCTTCCCCCTGCAGCCTATTCACAGGCACAACAGGTTTTGGGATCTGTGCTTGCCCAGAGACGCAATCTCTCACGGTGCGCATCCTCGGCAGAGCCTGTTCCCGAACAGGCAAACGTCCGGCTCCTTGTCCCACACGGAAGGTGGCAGCCCGGAAAGCTGTTGCTGGTCTTCACCTTCCCCCTGCAGCCTATTCACAGGCACAACAGGTTTTGGGATCTGTGCTTGCCCAGAGAAGGAACATCTCATGGTGCGCATCCTCGGCAGAGCCTGTTCCCGAAAAGGCAAACGTCCGGCTCCTTGTCCCACACGGAAGGTGGCAGCCCGGAAAGCTGTTGCTGGTCTTCACCTTCCCCCTGCAGCCTACTCACAGGCACAACAGGTTTTGGGATCTGTGCTTGCCCAGAGAAGGAACATCTCACGGTGCGCATCCTCGGCAGAGCCTGTTCCCGAAAAGGCAAACGTCCGGCTCCTTGTCCCACACGGAAGGTGGCAGCCCGGAAAGCTGTTGCTGGTCTTCACCTTCCCCCTGCAGCCTATTCACAGGCACAACCGCAGTGGGAATCTCTGCTTTCCCAAAGACGCAATCTCTCACGGTGCGCATCCTCGGCAGAGCCTGTTCCCGAAAAGGCAAACGTCCGGCTCCTTGTCCCACACGGAAGGTGGCAGCCCTGAAAGCTGTTGCTGGTCTTCACCTTCCCCCTGCAGCCTATTCACAGGCACAACAGGTTTGGGGATCTGTGCTTGCGCAGAGAAGGAACATCTCACGGTGCGCATCCTTGGCAGAGCCTGTTCCCGAAAAGGCAAACGTCCGGCTCCTTGTCCCACACGGAAGGTGGCAGCCCGGAAAGCTGTTGCTGGTCTTCACCTTCCCCCTGCAGCCTATTCACAGGCACAACAGGTTTGGGGATCTGTGCTTGCCCAGAGAAGGAACATCTCACGGTGCGCATCCTCGGCAGAGCCTGTTCCCGAAAAGGCAAACGTCCGGCTCCTTGTCCCACACGGAAGGTGGCAGCCCGGAAAGCTGTTGCTGGTCTTCACCTTCCCCCTGCAGCCTATTCACAGGCACAACAGGTTTTGGGATCTGTTCTTGCCCAAAGACGCAATCTCTCACGGTGCGCATCCTCGGCAGAGCCTGTTCCCGAAAAGGCAAACGTCCGGCTCCTTGTCCCACACGGAAGGTGGCAGCCCGGAAAGCTGTTGCTGGTCTTCACCTTCCCCCTGCAGCCTATTCACAGGCACAACAGGTTTTGGGATCTGTGCTTGCCCAAAGACGCAATCTCTCACGGTGCGCATCCTCGGCAGAGCCTGTTTCCGAAAAGGCAAACGTCCGGCTCCTTGTCCCACACGGAAGGTGGCAGCCCGGAAAGCTGTTGCTGGTCTTCACCTTCCCCCTGCAGCCTATTCACAGGCACAACAGGTTTTGGGATCTGTGCTTGCCCAGAGAAGGAACATCTCACGGTGCGCATCCTCGGCAGAGCCTGTTCCCGAAAAGGCAAACGTCCGGCTCCTTGTCCCACACGGAAGGTGGCAGCCCGGAAAGCTGTTGCTGGTCTTCACCTTCCCCCTGCAGCCTATTCACAGGCACAACAGGTTTTGGGATCTGTGCTTGCCCAGAGAAGGAACATCTCACGGTGCGCATCCTCGGCAGAGCCTGTTCCCGAAAAGGCAAACGTCCGGCTCCTTGTCCCACACGGAAGGTGGCAGCCCGGAAAGCTCTTGCTGGTCTTCACCTTCCCCGTGCAGCCTATTCACAGGCACAACAGGTTTTGGGATCTGTGCTTGCCCAGAGAAGGAACATCTCACGGTGCGCATCCTCGGCAGAGCCTGTTCCCGAAAAGGCAAACGTCCGGCTCCTTGTCCCACACGGAAGGTGGCAGCCCGGAAAGCTGTTGCTGGTCTTCACCTTCCCCCTGCAGCCTATTCACAGGCACAAGAGGTTTGGGGATCTGTGCTTGCCCAGAGAAGGAACATCTCACGGTGCGCATCCTCGGCAGAGCCTGTTCCCGAAAAGGCAAACGTCCGGCTCCTTGTCCCACACAGAAGGTGGCAGCCCGGAAAGCTGTTGCTGGTCTTCACCTTCCCCCTGCGGCCTATTCACAGGCACAACAGGTTTTGGGATCTGTGCTTGCCCAGAGAAGGAACATCTCACGGTGCGCATCCTCGGCAGAGCCTGTTCCCGAAAAGGCAAACGTCCGGCTCCTTGTCCCACACGGAAGGTGGCAGCCCGGAAAGCTGTTGCTGGTCTTCACCTTCCCCCTGCAGCCTATTCACAGGCACAACAGGTTTTGGGATCTGTGCGTGCCCAGAGAAGGAACATCTCACGGTGCGCATCCTCGGCAGAGCCTGTTCCCGAAAAGGCAAACGTCCGGCTCCTTGTCCCACACGGAAGGTGGCAGCCCGGAAAGCTGTTGCTGGTCTTCACCTTCCCCCTGCAGCCTATTCACAGGCACCACCGCACTGGGAATCTCTGCTTTCCCAAAGACGCAATCTCTCATGGTGCGCATCCTCGGCAGAGCCTGTTCCCGAAAAGGCAAACGTCCGGCTCCTTGTCCCACACGGAAGGTGGCAGCCCTGAAAGCTGTTGCTGGTCTTCACCTTCCCCGTGCAGCCTATTCACAGGCACAACAGGTTTTGGGATCTGTGCTTGCCCAGAGAAGGAACATCTCACGGTGCGCATCCTCGGCAGAGCCTGTTCCCGAAAAGGCAAACGTCCGGCTCCTTGTCCCACACGGAAGGTGGCAGCCCGGAAAGCTGTTGCTGGTCTTCACCTTCCCCCTGCAGCCTATTCACAGGCACAACAGGTTTGGGGATCTGTGCTTGCCCAGAGAAGGAACATCTCACGGTGCGCATCCTCGGCAGAGCCTGTTCCCGAAAAGGCAAACGTCCGGCTCCTTGTCCCACACGGAAGGTGGCAGCCCTGAAAGCTGTTGCTGGTCTTCACCTTCCCCCTGCAGCCTATTCACAGGCACAACAGGTTTTGGGATCTGTGCTTGCCCAAAGACGCAATCTCTCACGGTGCGCATCCTCGGCAGAGCCTGTTCCCGAAAAGGCAAACGTCCGGCTCCTTGTCCCACACGGAAGGTGGCAGCCCGGAAAGCTGTTGCTGGTCTTCACCTTCCCCCTGCAGCCTATTCACAGGCACAACAGGTTTGGGGATCTGTGCTTGCCCAAAGACGCAATCTCTCACGGTGCGCATCCTCGGCAGAGCCTGTTTCCGAAAAGGCAAACGTCCGGCTCCTTGTCCCACACGGAAGGTGGCAGCCCGGAAAGCTGTTGCTGGTCTTCACCTTCCCCCTGCAGCCTATTCACAGGCACAACAGGTTTTGGGATCTGTGCTTGCGCAGAGAAGGAACATCTCACGGTGCGCATCCTCGGCAGAGCCTGTTCCCGAAAAGGCAAACGTCCGGCTCCTTGTCCCACACGGAAGGTGGCAGCCCGGAAAGCTGGTGCTGGTCTTCACCTTCCCCCTGCAGCCTATTCACAGGCACAACAGGTTTTGGGATCTGTGCGTGCCCAGAGAAGGAACATCTCACGGTGCGCATCCTCGGCAGAGCCTGTTCCCGAAAAGGCAAACGTCCGGCTCCTTGTCCCACACGGAAGGTGGCAGCCCGGAAAGCTCTTGCTGGTCTTCACCTTCCCCGTGCAGCCTATTCACAGGCACAACAGGTTTGGGGATCTCTGCTTGCCCAGAGAAGGAACATCTCACGGTGCGCATCCTCGGCAGAGCCTGTTCCCGAAAAGGCAAACGTCCGGCTCCTTGTCCCACACGGAAGGTGGCAGCCCGGAAAGCTGTTGCTGGTCTTCACCTTCCCCCTGCAGCCTATTCACAGGCACAAGAGGTTTGGGGATCTGTGCTTCCCCAGAGAAGGAACATCTCACGGTGCGCATCCTCGGCAGAGCCTGTTCCCGAAAAGGCAAACGTCCGGCTCCTTGTCCCACACAGAAGGTGGCAGCCCGGAAAGCTGTTGCTGGTCTTCACCTTCCCCCTGCGGCCTATTCACAGGCACAACAGGTTTTGGGATCTGTGCTTGCCCAGAGAAGGAACATCTCACGGTGCGCATCCTCGGCAGAGCCTGTTCCCGAAAAGGCAAACGTCCGGCTCCTTGTCCCACACGGAAGGTGGCAGCCCGGAAAGCTGTTGCTGGTCTTCACCTTCCCCCTGCAGCCTATTCACAGGCACAACAGGTTTTGGGATCTGTGCTTGCCCAGAGATGGAACATCTCACAGTGCGCATCCTCGGCAGAGCCTGTTCCCGAAAAGGCAAACGTCCGGCTCCTTGTCCCACACGGAAGGTGGCAGCCCGGAAAGCTGTTGCTGGTCTTCACCTTCCCCCTGCAGCCTATTCACAGGCACCACCGCACTGGGAATCTCTGCTTTCCCAAAGACGCAATCTCTCATGGTGCGCATCCTCGGCAGAGCCTGTTCCCGAAAAGGCAAACGTCCGGCTCCTTGTCCCACACGGAAGGTGGCAGCCCTGAAAGCTGTTGCTGGTCTTCACCTTCCCCGTGCAGCCTATTCACAGGCACAACAGGTTTTGGGATCTGTGCTTGCCCAGAGAAGGAACATCTCACGGTGCGCATCCTCGGCAGAGCCTGTTCCCGAAAAGGCAAACGTCCGGCTCCTTGTCCCACACGGAAGGTGGCAGCCCGGAAAGCTGTTGCTGGTCTTCACCTTCCCCGTGCAGCCTATTCACAGGCACAACAGGTTTGGGGATCTGTGCTTGCCCAGAGAAGGAACATCTCACGGTGCGCATCCTCGGCAGAGCCTGTTCCCGAAAAGGCAAACGTCCGGCTCCTTGTCCCACACGGAAGGTGGCAGCCCGGAAAGCTGTTGCTGGTCTTCACCTTCCCCCTGCAGCCTATTCACAGGCACAACAGGTTTTGGGATCTGTGCTTGCCCAAAGACGCAATCTCTCACGGTGCGCATCCTCGGCAGAGCCTGTTCCCGAAAAGGCAAACGTCCGGCTCCTTGTCCCACACGGAAGGTGGCAGCCCGGAAAGCTGTTGCTGGTCTTCACCTTCCCCCTGCAGCCTATTCACAGGCACAACAGGTTTTGGGATCTGTGCTTGCCCAAAGACGCAATCTCTCACGGTGCGCATCCTCGGCAGAGCCTGTTTCCGAAAAGGCAAACGTCCGGCTCCTTGTCCCACACGGAAGGTGGCAGCCCGGAAAGCTGTTGCTGGTCTTCACCTTCCCCCTGCAGCCTATTCACAGGCACAACAGGTTTTGGGATCTGTGCGTGCCCAGAGAAGGAACATCTCACGGTGCGCATCCTCGGCAGAGCCTGTTCCCGAAAAGGCAAACGTCCGGCTCCTTGTCCCACACGGAAGGTGGCAGCCCGGAAAGCTGGTGCTGGTCTTCACCTTCCCCCTGCAGCCTATTCACAGGCACAACAGGTTTTGGGATCTGTGCGTGCCCAGAGAAGGAACATCTCACGGTGCGCATCCTCGGCAGAGCCTGTTCCCGAAAAGGCAAACGTCCGGCTCCTTGTCCCACACGGAAGGTGGCAGCCCGGAAAGCTCTTGCTGGTCTTCACCTTCCCCCTGCAGCCTATTCACAGGCACAACAGGTTTGGGGATCTCTGCTTGCCCAGAGAAGGAACATCTCACGGTGCGCATCCTCGGCAGAGCCTGTTCCCGAAAAGGCAAACGTCCGGCTCCTTGTCCCACACGGAAGGTGGCAGCCCGGAAAGCTCTTGCTGGTCTTCACCTTCCCCCTGCAGCCTATTCACAGGCACAAGAGGTTTGGGGATCTGTGCTTGCCCAGAGAAGGAACATCTCACGGTGCGCATCCTCGGCAGAGCCTGTTCCCGAAAAGGCAAACGTCCGGCTCCTTGTCCCACACAGAAGGTGGCAGCCCGGAAAGCTGTTGCTGGTCTTCACCTTCCCCCTGCGGCCTATTCACAGGCACAACAGGTTTTGGGATCTGTGCTTGCCCAGAGAAGGAACATCTCACGGTGCGCATCCTCGGCAGAGCCTGTTCCCGAAAAGGCAAACGTCCGGCTCCTTGTCCCACACGGAAGGTGGCAGCCCGGAAAGCTGTTGCTGGTCTTCACCTTCCCCCTGCAGCCTATTCACAGGCACAACAGGTTTTGGGATCTGTGCTTGCCCAGAGATGGAACATCTCACAGTGCGCATCCTCGGCAGAGCCTGTTCCCGAAAAGGCAAACGTCCGGCTCCTTGTCCCACACGGAAGGTGGCAGCCCGGAAAGCTGTTGCTGGTCTTCACCTTCCCCCTGCAGCCTATTCACAGGCACCACCGCACTGGGAATCTCTGCTTTCCCAAAGACGCAATCTCTCATGGTGCGCATCCTCGGCAGAGCCTGTTCCCGAAAAGGCAAACGTCCGGCTCCTTGTCCCACACGGAAGGTGGCAGCCCTGAAAGCTGTTGCTGGTCTTCACCTTCCCCGTGCAGCCTATTCACAGGCACAACAGGTTTTGGGATCTGTGCTTGCCCAGAGAAGGAACATCTCACGGTGCGCATCCTCGGCAGAGCCTGTTCCCGAAAAGGCAAACGTCCGGCTCCTTGTCCCACACGGAAGGTGGCAGCCCGGAAAGCTGTTGCTGGTCTTCACCTTCCCCCTGCAGCCTATTCACAGGCACAACAGGTTTGGGGATCTGTGCTTGCCCAGAGAAGGAACATCTCACGGTGCGCATCCTCGGCAGAGCCTGTTCCCGAAAAGGCAAACGTCCGGCTCCTTGTCCCACACGGAAGGTGGCAGCCCGGAAAGCTGTTGCTGCTCTTCACCTTCCCCCTGCAGCCTATTCACAGGCACAACAGGTTTTGGGATCTGTGCTTGCCCAAAGACGCAATCTCTCACGGTGCGCATCCTCGGCAGAGCCTGTTCCCGAAAAGGCAAACGTCCGGCTCCTTGTCCCACACGGAAGGTGGCAGCCCGGAAAGCTGTTGCTGGTCTTCACCTTCCCCCTGCAGCCTATTCACAGGCACAACAGGTTTTGGGATCTGTGCTTGCCCAAAGACGCAATCTCTCACGGTGCGCATCCTCGGCAGAGCCTGTTTCCGAAAAGGCAAACGTCCGGCTCCTTGTCCCACACGGAAGGTGGCAGCCCGGAAAGCTCTTGCTGGTCTTCACCTTCCCCCTGCAGCCTATTCACAGGCACAACAGGTTTTGGGATCTGTGCTTGCGCAGAGAAGGAACATCTCACGGTGCGCATCCTCGGCAGAGCCTGTTCCCGAAAAGGCAAACGTCCGGCTCCTTGTCCCACACGGAAGGTGGCAGCCCGGAAAGCTGGTGCTGGTCTTCACCTTCCCCCTGCAGCCTATTCACAGGCACAACAGGTTTTGGGATCTGTGCGTGCCCAGAGAAGGAACATCTCACGGTGCGCATCCTCGGCAGAGCCTGTTCCCGAAAAGGCAAACGTCCGGCTCCTTGTCCCACACGGAAGGTGGCAGCCCGGAAAGCTCTTGCTGGTCTTCACCTTCCCCCTGCAGCCTATTCACAGGCACAACAGGTTTGGGGATCTCTGCTTGCCCAGAGAAGGAACATCTCACGGTGCGCATCCTCGGCAGAGCCTGTTCCCGAAAAGGCAAACGTCCGGCTCCTTGTCCCACACGGAAGGTGGCAGCCCGGAAAGCTGTTGCTGGTCTTCACCTTCCCCCTGCAGCCTATTCACAGGCACAAGAGGTTTGGGGATCTGTGCGTGCCCAGAGAAGGAACATCTCACGGTGCGCATCCTCGGCAGAGCCTGTTCCCGAAAAGGCAAACGTCCGGCTCCTTGTCCCACACAGAAGGTGGCTGCCCGGAAAGCTGTTGCTGGTCTTCACCTTCCCCCTGCGGCCTATTCACAGGCACAACAGGTTTTGGGATCTGTGCTTGCCCAGAGAAGGAACATCTCACGGTGCGCATCCTCGGCAGAGCCTGTTCCCGAAAAGGCAAACGTCCGGCTCCTTGTCCCACACGGAAGGTGGCAGCCCGGAAAGCTGTTGCTGGTCTTCACCTTCCCCCTGCAGCCTATTCACAGGCACAACAGGTTTTGGGATCTGTGCTTGCCCAGAGAAGGAACATCTCACGGTGCGCATCCTCGGCAGAGCCTGTTCCCGAAAAGGCAAACGTCCGGCTCCTTGTCCCACACGGAAGGTGGCAGCCCGGAAAGCTGTTGCTGGTCTTCACCTTCCCCCTGCAGCCTATTCACAGGCACCACCGCACTGGGAATCTCTGCTTTCCCAAAGACGCAATCTCTCATGGTGCGCATCCTCGGCAGAGCCTGTTCCCGAAAAGGCAAACGTCCGGCTCCTTGTCCCACACGGAAGGTGGCAGCCCTGAAAGCTGTTGCTGGTCTTCACCTTCCCCGTGCAGCCTATTCACAGGCACAACAGGTTTTGGGATCTGTGCTTGCCCAGAGAAGGAACATCTCACGGTGCGCATCCTCGGCAGAGCCTGTTCCCGAAAAGGCAAACGTCCGGCTCCTTGTCCCACACGGAAGGTGGCAGCCCGGAAAGCTGTTGCTGGTCTTCACCTTCCCCCTGCAGCCTATTCACAGGCACAACAGGTTTGGGGATCTGTGCTTGCCCAGAGAAGGAACATCTCACGGTGCGCATCCTCGGCAGAGCCTGTTCCCGAAAAGGCAAACGTCCGGCTCCTTGTCCCACACGGAAGGGGGCAGCCCGGAAAGCTGTTGCTGGTCTTCACCTTCCCCCTGCAGCCTATTCACAGGCACAACAGGTTTTGGGATCTGTGCTTGCCCAAAGACGCAATCTCTCACGGTGCGCATCCTCGGCAGAGCCTGTTCCCGAAAAGGCAAACGTCCGGCTCCTTGTCCCACACGGAAGGTGGCAGCCCGGAAAGCTGTTGCTGGTCTTCACCTTCCCCCTGCAGCCTATTCACAGGCACAACAGGTTTTGGGATCTGTGCTTGCCCAAAGACGCAATCTCTCACGGTGCGCATCCTCGGCAGAGCCTGTTTCCGAAAAGGCAAACGTCCGGCTCCTTGTCCCACACGGAAGGTGGCAGCCCGGAAAGCTGTTGCTGGTCTTCACCTTCCCCCTGCAGCCTATTCACAGGCACAACAGGTTTTGGGATCTGTGCTTGCGCAGAGAAGGAACATCTCACGGTGCGCATCCTCGGCAGAGCCTGTTCCCGAAAAGGCAAACGTCCGGCTCCTTGTCCCACACGGAAGGTGGCAGCCCGGAAAGCTGGTGCTGGTCTTCACCTTCCCCCTGCAGCCTATTCACAGGCACAACAGGTTTTGGGATCTGTGCGTGCCCAGAGAAGGAACATCTCACGGTGCGCATCCTCGGCAGAGCCTGTTCCCGAAAAGGCAAACGTCCGGCTCCTTGTCCCACACGGAAGGTGGCAGCCCGGAAAGCTCTTGCTGGTCTTCACCTTCCCCCTGCAGCCTATTCACAGGCACAACAGGTTTGGGGATCTCTGCTTGCCCAGAGAAGGAACATCTCACGGTGCGCATCCTCGGCAGAGCCTGTTCCCGAAAAGGCAAACGTCCGGCTCCTTGTCCCACACGGAAGGTGGCAGCCCGGAAAGCTGTTGCTGGTCTTCACCTTCCCCCTGCAGCCTATTCACAGGCACAAGAGGTTTGGGGATCTGTGCTTGCCCAGAGAAGGAACATCTCACGGTGCGCATCCTCGGCAGAGCCTGTTCCCGAAAAGGCAAACGTCCGGCTCCTTGTCCCACACAGAAGGTGGCAGCCCGGAAAGCTGTTGCTGGTCTTCACCTTCCCCCTGCGGCCTATTCACAGGCACAACAGGTTTTGGGATCTGTGCTTGCCCAGAGAAGGAACATCTCACGGTGCGCATCCTCGGCAGAGCCTGTTCCCGAAAAGGCAAACGTCCGGCTCCTTGTCCCACACGGAAGGTGGCAGCCCGGAAAGCTGTTGCTGGTCTTCACCTTCCCCCTGCAGCCTATTCACAGGCACAACAGGTTTTGGGATCTGTGCTTGCCCAGAGATGGAACATCTCACAGTGCGCATCCTCGGCAGAGCCTGTTCCCGAAAAGGCAAACGTCCGGCTCCTTGTCCCACACGGAAGGTGGCAGCCCGGAAAGCTGTTGCTGGTCTTCACCTTCCCCCTGCAGCCTATTCACAGGCACCACCGCACTGGGAATCTCTGCTTTCCCAAAGACGCAATCTCTCATGGTGCGCATCCTCGGCAGAGCCTGTTCCCGAAAAGGCAAACGTCCGGCTCCTTGTCCCACACGGAAGGTGGCAGCCCGGAAAGCTGTTGCTGGTCTTCACCTTCCCCCTGCAGCCTATTCACAGGCACAACAGGTTTGGGGATCTGTGCTTGCCCAGAGAAGGAACATCTCACGGTGCGCATCCTCGGCAGAGCCTGTTCCCGAAAAGGCAAACGTCCGGCTCCTTGTCCCACACGGAAGGTGGCAGCCCGGAAAGCTGTTGCTGGTCTTCACCTTCCCCCTGCAGCCTATTCACAGGCACAACAGGTTTGGGGATCTGTGCTTGCCCAGAGAAGGAACATCTCACGGTGCGCATCCTCGGCAGAGCCTGTTCCCGAAAAGGCAAACGTCCGGCTCCTTGTCCCACACGGAAGGTGGCAGCCCGGAAAGCTGTTGCTGGTCTTCACCTTCCCCCTGCAGCCTATTCACAGGCACAACAGGTTTTGGGATCTGTGCTTGCCCAAAGACGCAATCTCTCACGGTGCGCATCCTCGGCAGAGCCTGTTCCCGAAAAGGCAAACGTCCGGCTCCTTGTCCCACACGGAAGGTGGCAGCCCGGAAAGCTGTTGCTGGTCTTCACCTTCCCCCTGCAGCCTATTCACAGGCACAACAGGTTTTGGGATCTGTGCTTGCCCAAAGACGCAATCTCTCACGGTGCGCATCCTCGGCAGAGCCTGTTTCCGAAAAGGCAAACGTCCGGCTCCTTGTCCCACACGGAAGGTGGCAGCCCGGAAAGCTGTTGCTGGTCTTCACCTTCCCCCTGCAGCCTATTCACAGGCACAACAGGTTTTGGGATCTGTGCTTGCGCAGAGAAGGAACATCTCACGGTGCGCATCCTCGGCAGAGCCTGTTCCCGAAAAGGCAAACGTCCGGCTCCTTGTCCCACACGGAAGGTGGCAGCCCGGAAAGCTGGTGCTGGTCTTCACCTTCCCCCTGCAGCCTATTCACAGGCACAACAGGTTTTGGGATCTGTGCGTGCCCAGAGAAGGAACATCTCACGGTGCGCATCCTCGGCAGAGCCTGTTCCCGAAAAGGCAAACGTCCGGCTCCTTGTCCCACACGGAAGGTGGCAGCCCGGAAAGCTCTTGCTGGTCTTCACCTTCCCCCTGCAGCCTATTCACAGGCACAACAGGTTTGGGGATCTCTGCTTGCCCAGAGAAGGAACATCTCACGGTGCGCATCCTCGGCAGAGCCTGTTCCCGAAAAGGCAAACGTCCGGCTCCTTGTCCCACACGGAAGGGGGCAGCCCGGAAAGCTGTTGCTGGTCTTCACCTTCCCCCTGCAGCCTATTCACAGGCACAAGAGGTTTGGGGATCTGTGCTTGCCCAGAGAAGGAACATCTCACGGTGCGCATCCTCGGCAGAGCCTGTTCCCGAAAAGGCAAACGTCCGGCTCCTTGTCCCACACAGAAGGTGGCAGCCCGGAAAGCTGTTGCTGGTCTTCACCTTCCCCCTGCGGCCTATTCACAGGCACAACAGGTTTTGGGATCTGTGCTTGCCCAGAGATGGAACATCTCACAGTGCGCATCCTCGGCAGAGCCTGTTCCCGAAAAGGCAAACGTCCGGCTCCTTGTCCCACACGGAAGGTGGCAGCCCGGAAAGCTGTTGCTGGTCTTCACCTTCCCCCTGCAGCCTATTCACAGGCACCACCGCACTGGGAATCTCTGCTTTCCCAAAGACGCAATCTCTCATGGTGCGCATCCTCGGCAGAGCCTGTTCCCGAAAAGGCAAACGTCCGGCTCCTTGTCCCACACGGAAGGTGGCAGCCCTGAAAGCTGTTGCTGGTCTTCACCTTCCCCGTGCAGCCTATTCACAGGCACAACAGGTTTTGGGATCTGTGCTTGCCCAGAGAAGGAACATCTCACGGTGCGCATCCTCGGCAGAGCCTGTTCCCGATAAGGCAAACGTCCGGCTCCTTGTCCCACACGGAAGGTGGCAGCCCGGAAAGCTGTTGCTGGTCTTCACCTTCCCCCTGCAGCCTATTCACAGGCACAACAGGTTTTGGGATCTGTGCTTGCCCAGAGAAGGAACATCTCACGGTGCGCATCCTCGGCAGAGCCTGTTCCCGAAAAGGCAAACGTCCGGCTCCTTGTCCCACACGGAAGGGGGCAGCCCTGAAAGCTCTTGCTGGTCTTCACCTTCCCCCTGCAGCCTATTCACAGGCACAACAGGTTTTGGGATCTGTGCTTGCCCAAAGACGCAATCTCTCACGGTGCGCATCCTCGGCAGAGCCTGTTCCCGAAAAGGCAAACGTCCGGCTCCTTGTCCCACACGGAAGGTGGCAGCCCGGAAAGCTGTTGCTGGTCTTCACCTTCCCCCTGCAGCCTATTCACAGGCACAACAGGTTTGGGGATCTGTGCTTGCCCAAAGACGCAATCTCTCACGGTGCGCATCCTCGGCAGAGCCTGATCCCGAAAAGGCAAACGTCCGGCTCCTTGTCCCACACGGAAGGTGGCAGCCCTGAAAGCTGTTGCTGGTCTTCACCTTCCCCCTGCAGCCTATTCACAGGCACAACAGGTTTTGGGATCTGTGCTTGCCCAGAGAAGGAACATCTCACGGTGCGCATCCTCGGCAGAGCCTGTTCCCGAAAAGGCAAACGTCCGGCTCCTTGTCCCACACAGAAGGTGGCAGCCCGGAAAGCTGTTGCTGGTCTTCACCTTCCCCCTGCAGCCTATTCACAGGCACAAGAGGTTTGGGGATCTGTGCGTGCCCAGAGAAGGAACATCTCACGGTGCGCATCCTCGGCAGAGCCTGTTCCCGAAAAGGCAAACGTCCGGCTCCTTGTCCCACACGGAAGGTGGCAGCCCGGAAAGCTGTTGCTGGTCTTCACCTTCCCCCTGCAGCCTATTCACAGGCACAACCGCAGTGGGAATCTCTGCTTTCCCAAAGACGCAATCTCTCACGGTGCGCATCCTCGGCAGAGCCTGTTCCCGAATAGGCAAACGTCCAGCTCCTTGTCCCACACGGAAGGTGGCAGCCCGGAAAGCTGTTGCTGGTCTTCACCTTCCCCCTGCAGCCTATTCACAGGCACAACAGGTTTGGGGATCTGTGCTTGCCCAGAGAAGGAACATCTCACGGTGCGCATCCTCGGCAGAGCCTGTTCCCGAAAAGGCAAACGTCTGGCTCCTTGTCCCACACGGAAGGTGGCAGCCCTGAAAGCTCTTGCTGGTCTTCACCTTCCCCCTGCAGCCTATTCACAGGCACAACAGGTTTTGGGATCTGTGCTTGCGCAGAGAAGGAACATCTCACGGTGCGCATCCTCGGCAGAGCCTGTTCCCGAAAAGGCAAACGTCCGGCTCCTTGTCCCACACGGAAGGGGGCAGCCCGGAAAGCTGGTGCTGGTCTTCACCTTCCCCCTGCAGCCTATTCACAGGCACCACCGCACTGGGAATCTCTGCTTTCCCAAAGACGCAATCTCTCATGGTGCGCATCCTCGGCAGAGCCTGTTCCCGAAAAGGCAAACGTCCGGCTCCTTGTCCCACACGGAAGGTGGCAGCCCGGAAAGCTGTTGCTGGTCTTCACCTTCCCCGTGCAGCCTATTCACAGGCACAACAGGTTTTGGGATCTGTGCTTGCCCAGAGAAGGAACATCTCACGGTGCGCATCCTCGGCAGAGCCTGTTCCCGAAAAGGCAAACGTCCGGCTCCTTGTCCCACACGGAAGGTGGCAGCCCGGAAAGCTGTTGCTGGTCTTCACCTTCCCCCTGCAGCCTATTCACAGGCACAACAGGTTTGGGGATCTGTGCTTGCCCAGAGAAGGAACATCTCACGGTGCGCATCCTCGGCAGAGCCTGTTCCCGAAAAGGCAAACGTCCGGCTCCTTGTCCCACACGGAAGGTGGCAGCCCTGAAAGCTCTTGCTGGTCTTCACCTTCCCCCTGCAGCCTATTCACAGGCACAACAGGTTTGGGGATCTGTGCTTGCCCAGAGAAGGAACATCTCACGGTGCGCAGCCTCGGCAGAGCCTGTTCCCGAAAAGGCAAACGTCCGGCTCCTTGTCCCACACGGAAGGTGGCAGCCCGGAAAGCTGTTGCTGGTCTTCACCTTCCCCCTGCAGCCTATTCACAGGCACAACAGGTTTTGGGATCTGTGCTTGCCCAGAGAAGGAACATCTCACGGTGCGCATCCTCGGCAGAGCCTGTTCCCGAAAAGGCAAACGTCCGGCTCCTTGTCCCACACGGAAGGTGGCAGCCCGGAAAGCTGTTGCTGGTCTTCACCTTCCCCCTGCAGCCTATTCACAGGCACAACAGGTTTGGGGATCTGTGCTTGCCCAGAGAAGGAACATCTCACGGTGCGCATCCTCGGCAGAGCCTGTTCCCGAAAAGGCAAACGTCCGGCTCCTTGTCCCACACGGAAGGTGGCAGCCCGGAAAGCTGTTGCTGGTCTTCACCTTCCCCCTGCAGCCTATTCACAGGCACAACCGCACTGGGAATCTCTGCTTGCCCAAAGACGCAATCTCTCACGGTGCGCATCCTCGGCAGAGCCTGTTCCCGAAAAGGCAAACGTCCGGCTCCTTGTCCCACACGGAAGGTGGCAGCCCTGAAAGCTGTTGCTGGTCTTCACCTTCCCCCTGCAGCCTATTCACAGGCACAACAGGTTTGGGGATCTGTGCTTGCCCAGAGAAGGAACATCTCACGGTGCGCATCCTCGGCAGAGCCTGTTCCCGAAAAGGCAAACGTCCGGCTCCTTGTCCCACACAGAAGGTGGCAGCCCGGAAAGCTGTTGCTGGTCTTCACCTTCCCCCTGCAGCCTATTCACAGGCACAACAGGTTTGGGGATCTGTGCTTGCCCAGAGAAGGAACATCTCACGGTGCGCATCCTCGGCAGAGCCTGTTCCTGAAAAGGCAAACGTCCGGCTCCTTGTCCCACACGGAAGGTGGCAGCCCTGAAAGCTGTTGCTGGTATTCACCTTCCCCCTGCAGCCTATTCACAGGCACAACAGGTTTTGGGATCTGTGCTTGCCCAAAGACGCAATCTCTCACGGTGCGCATCCTCGGCAGAGCCTGTTCCCGAAAAGGCAAACGTCCGGCTCCTTGTCCCACACGGAAGGTGGCAGCCCGGAAAGCTGTTGCTGGTCTTCACCTTCCCCCTGCAGCCTATTCACAGGCACAACAGGTTTTGGGATCTGTGCTTGCCCAAAGACGCAATCTCTCACGGTGCGCATCCTCGGCAGAGCCTGTTCCCGAAAAGGCAAACGTCCGGCTCCTTGTCCCACACGGAAGGTGGCAGCCCGGAAAGCTGTTGCTGGTCTTCACCTTCCCCCTGCAGCCTATTCACAGGCACAACAGGTTTGGGGATCTGTGCTTGCCCAGAGAAGGAACATCTCACGGTGCGCAGCCTCGGCAGAGCCTGTTCCCGAAAAGGCAAACGTCCAGCTCCTTGTCCCACACGGAAGGTGGCAGCCCGGAAAGCTGTTGCTGGTCTTCACCTTCCCCCTGCAGCCTATTCACAGGCACAACAGGTTTTGGGATCTGTGCGTGCCCAGAGAAGGAACATCTCACGGTGCGCATCCTCGGCAGAGCCTGTTCCCGAAAAGGCAAACGTCCGGCTCCTTGTCCCACACGGAAGGTGGCAGCCCTGAAAGCTGTTGCTGGTCTTCACCTTCCCCCTGCAGCCTATTCACAGGCACAACAGGTTTTGGGATCTGTGCTTGCGCAGAGAAGGAACATCTCACGGTGCGCATCCTCGGCAGAGCCTGTTCCCGAAAAGGCAAACGTCCGGCTCCTTGTCCCACACGGAAGGGGGCAGCCCGGAAAGCTGTTGCTGGTCTTCACCTTCCCCCTGCAGCCTATTCACAGGCACAACAGGTTTTGGGATCTGTGCTTGCCCAGAGAAGGAACATCTCACGGTGCGCATCCTCGGCAGAGCCTGTTCCCGAAAAGGCAAACGTCCGGCTCCTTGTCCCACACGGAAGGTGGCAGCCCGGAAAGCTGTTGCTGGTCTTCACCTTCCCCCTGCAGCCTACTCACAGGCACAACAGGTTTTGGGATCTGTGCTTGCCCAGAGAAGGAACATCTCACGGTGCGCATCCTCGGCAGAGCCTGTTCCCGAAAAGGCAAACGTCCGGCTCCTTGTCCCACACGGAAGGTGGCAGCCCAGAAAGCTGTTGCTGGTCTTCACCTTCCCCCTGCAGCCTATTCACAGGCACAACCGCAGTGGGAATCTCTGCTTTCCCAAAGACGCAATCTCTCACGGTGCGCATCCTCGGCAGAGCCTGTTCCCGAAAAGGCAAACGTCCGGCTCCTTGTCCCACACGGAAGGTGGCAGCCCTGAAAGCTGTTGCTGGTCTTCACCTTCCCCCTGCAGCCTATTCACAGGCACAACAGGTTTGGGGATCTGTGCTTGCCCAGAGAAGGAACATCTCACGGTGCGCATCCTCGGCAGAGCCTGTTCCCGAAAAGGCAAACGTCCGGCTCCTTGTCCCACACGGAAGGGGGCAGCCCGGAAAGCTGTTGCTGGTCTTCACCTTCCCCCTGCAGCCTATTCACAGGCACAACAGGTTTTGGGTCTGTGCTTGCCCAAAGACGCAATCTCTCACGGTGCGCATCCTCGGCAGAGCCTGTTCCCGAAAAGGCAAACGTCCGGCTCCTTGTCCCACACGGAAGGTGGCAGCCCGGAAAGCTGTTGCTGGTCTTCACCTTCCCCCTGCAGCCTATTCACAGGCACAACAGGTTTTGGGATCTGTGCTTGCCCAAAGACGCAATCTCTCACGGTGCGCATCCTCGGCAGAGCCTGTTCCCGAAAAGGCAAACGTCCGGCTCCTTGTCCCACACGGAAGGTGGCAGCCCGGAAAGCTGTTGCTGGTCTTCACCTTCCCCCTGCAGCCTACTCACAGGCACAACAGGTTTTGGGATCTGTGCTTGCCCAGAGAAGGAACATCTCACGGTGCGCATCCTCGGCAGAGCCTGTTCCCGAAAAGGCAAACGTCCGGCTCCTTGTCCCACACGGAAGGTGGCAGCCCTGAAAGCTGTTGCTGGTCTTCACCTTCCCCCTGCAGCCTATTCACAGGCACAACAGGTTTTGGGATCTGTGCGTGCCCAGAGAAGGAACATCTCACGGTGCGCATCCTCGGCAGAGCCTGTTCCCGAAAAGGCAAACGTCCGGCTCCTTGTCCCACACGGAAGGTGGCAGCCCGGAAAGCTCTTGCTGGTCTTCACCTTCCCCCTGCAGCCTATTCACAGGCACAACAGGTTTTGGGATCTGTGCTTGCGCAGAGAAGGAACATCTCACGGTGCGCATCCTCGGCAGAGCCTGTTCCCGAAAAGGCAAACGTCCGGCTCCTTGTCCCACACGGAAGGGGGCAGCCCGGAAAGCTGTTGCTGGTCTTCACCTTCCCCCTGCAGCCTATTCACAGGCACAACAGGTTTGGGGATCTGTGCTTGCCCAGAGAAGGAACATCTCACGGTGCGCATCCTCGGCAGAGCCTGTTCCCGAAAAGGCAAACGTCCGGCTCCTTGTCCCACACGGAAGGTGGCAGCCCGGAAAGCTGTTGCTGGTCTTCACCTTCCCCCTGCGGCCTATTCACAGGCACAACAGGTTTTGGGATCTGTGCTTGCCCAGAGAAGGAACATCTCACGGTGCGCATCCTCGGCAGAGCCTGTTCCCGAAAAGGCAAACGTCCGGCTCCTTGTCCCACACGGAAGGGGGCAGCCCGGAAAGCTCTTGCTGGTCTTCACCTTCCCCCTGCAGCCTATTCACAGGCACAACAGGTTTTGGGATCTGTGCTTGCCCAGAGATGGAACATCTCACGGTGCGCATCCTCGGCAGAGCCTGTTCCCGAAAAGGCAAATGTCCGGCTCCTTGTCCCACACGGAAGGTGGCAGCCCGGAAAGCTGTTGCTGGTCTTCACCTTCCCCCTGCAGCCTATTCACAGGCACCACCGCACTGGGAACCTCTGCTTTCCCAAAGACGCAATCTCTCATGGTGCGCATCCTCGGCAGAGCCTGTTCCCGAAAAGGCAAACGTCCGGCTCCTTGTCCCACACGGAAGGTGGCAGCCCGGAAAGCTGTTGCTGGTCTTCACCTTCCCCCTGCAGCCTATTCACAGGCACAACAGGTTTTGGGATCTGTGCTTGCCCAACGACGCAATCTCTCACGGTGCGCATCCTCGGCAGAGCCTGTTCCCGAAAAGGCAAACGTCCGGCTCCTTGTCCCACACGGAAGGTGGCAGCCCGGAAAGCTGTTGCTGGTCTTCACCTTCCCCCTGCAGCCTATTCACAGGCACAACAGGTTTTGGGATCTGTGCTTGCCCAAAGACGCAATCTCTCACGGTGCGCATCCTCGGCAGAGCCTGTTCCCGAAAAGGCAAACGTCCGGCTCCTTGTCCCACACGGAAGGTGGCAGCCCGGAAAGCTGTTGCTGGTCTTCACCTTCCCCCTGCAGCCTATTCACAGGCACAACAGGTTTGGGGATCTGTGCTTGCCCAGAGAAGGAACATCTCACGGTGCGCATCCTCGGCAGAGCCTGTTCCCGAAAAGGCAAACGTCCGGCTCCTTGTCCCACACGGAAGGTGGCAGCCCTGAAAGCTGTTGCTGGTCTTCACCTTCCCCCTGCAGCCTATTCACAGGCACAACAGGTTTGGGGATCTGTGCGTGCCCAGAGAAGGAACATCTCACGGTGCGCATCCTCAGCAGAGCCTGTTCCCGAAAAGGCAAACGTCCGGCTCCTTGTCCCACACGGAAGGTGGCAGCCCTGAAAGCTCTTGCTGGTCTTCACCTTCCCCCTGCAGCCTATTCACAGGCACAACAGGTTTTGGGATCTGTGCTTGCGCAGAGAAGGAACATCTCACGGTGCGCATCCTCTGCAGAGCCTGTTCCCGAAAAGGCAAACGTCCGGCTCCTTGTCCCACACGGAAGGGGGCAGCCCGGAAAGCTGTTGCTGGTCTTCACCTTCCCCCTGCAGCCTATTCACAGGCACAACAGGTTTTGGGATCTGTGCTTGCCCAGAGAAGGAACATCTCACGGTGCGCATCCTCGGCAGAGCCTGTTCCCGAAAAGGCAAACGTCCGGCTCCTTGTCCCACACGGAAGGTGGCAGCCCGGAAAGCTGTTGCTGGTCTTCACCTTCCCCCTGCAGCCTATTCACAGGCACAACAGGTTTGGGGATCTGTGCTTGCCCAAAGACGCAATCTCTCACGGTGCGCATCCTCGGCAGAGCCTGTTCCCGAAAAGGCAAACGTCCGGCTCCTTGTCCCACACGGAAGGTGGCAGCCCGGAAAGCTGTTGCTGGTCTTCACCTTCCCCCTGCAGCCTATTCACAGGCACAACAGGTTTTGGGATCTGTGCTTGCCCAAAGACGCAATCTCTCACGGTGCGCATCCTCGGCAGAGCCTGTTCCCGAAAAGGCAAACGTCCGGCTCCTTGTCCCACACGGAAGGTGGCAGCCCGGAAAGCTGTTGCTGGTCTTCACCTTCCCCCTGCAGCCTATTCACAGGCACAACAGGTTTGGGGATCTGTGCTTGCCCAGAGAAGGAACATCTCACGGTGCGCATCCTCGGCAGAGCCTGTTCCCGAAAAGGCAAACGTCCGGCTCCTTGTCCCACACGGAAGGTGGCAGCCCGGAAAGCTGTTGCTGGTCTTCACCTTCCCCCTGCAGCCTATTCACAGGCACAACAGGTTTGGGGATCTGTGCGTGCCCAGAGAAGGAACATCTCACGGTGCGCATCCTCGGCAGAGCCTGTTCCCGAAAAGGCAAACGTCCGGCTCCTTGTCCCACACGGAAGGTGGCAGCCCTGAAAGCTCTTGCTGGTCTTCACCTTCCCCCTGCAGCCTACTCACAGGCACAACAGGTTTTGGGATCTGTGCTTGCCCAGAGAAGGAACATCTCACGGTGCGCATCCTCGGCAGAGCCTGTTCCCGAAAAGGCAAACGTCCGGCTCCTTGTCCCACACGGAAGGTGGCAGCCCGGAAAGCTCTTGCTGGTCTTCACCTTCCCCCTGCAGCCTATTCACAGGCACAACCGCAGTGGGAATCTCTGCTTTCCCAAAGACGCAATCTCTCACGGTGCGCATCCTCGGCAGAGCCTGTTCCCGAAAAGGCAAACGTCCGGCTCCTTGTCCCACACGGAAGGTGGCAGCCTGGAAAGCTGTTGCTGGTCTTCACCTTCCCCCTGCAGCCTATTCACAGGCACAACAGGTTTTGGGATCTGTGCTTGCCCAAAGACGCAATCTCTCACGGTGCGCATCCTCGGCAGAGCCTGTTCCCGAAAAGGCAAACGTCCGGCTCCTTGTCCCACACGGAAGGTGGCAGCCCGGAAAGCTGTTGCTGGTCTTCACCTTCCCCCTGCAGCCTATTCACAGGCACAACAGGTTTGGGGATCTGTGCTTGCCCAAAGACGCAATCTCTCACGGTGCGCATCCTCGGCAGAGCCTGTTCCCGAAAAGGCAAACGTCCGGCTCCTTGTCCCACACGGAAGGTGGCAGCCCGGAAAGCTCTTGCTGGTCTTCACCTTCCCCCTGCAGCCTATTCACAGGCACAACAGGTTTTGGGATCTGTGCTTGCCCAGAGAAGGAACATCTCACGGTGCGCATCCTCGGCAGAGCCTGTTCCCGAAAAGGCAAACGTCCGGCTCCTTGTCCCACACGGAAGGTGGCAGCCCGGAAAGCTGTTGCTGGTCTTCACCTTCCCCCTGCAGCCTATTCACAGGCACAACAGGTTTTGGGATCTGTGCGTGCCCAGAGAAGGAACATCTCACGGTGCGCATCCTCGGCAGAGCCAGTTCCCGAAAAGGCAAACGTCCGGCTCCTTGTCCCACACGGAAGGTGGCAGCCCGGAAAGCTGTTGCTGGTCTTCACCTTCCCCCTGCAGCCTATTCACAGGCACAACAGGTTTTGGGATCTGTGCGTGCCCAAAGAAGGAACATCTCACGGTGCGCATCCTCGGCAGAGCCTGTTCCCGAAAAGGCAAACGTCCGGCTCCTTGTCCCACACGGAAGGGGGCAGCCCGGAAAGCTGTTGCTGGTCTTCACCTTCCCCCTGCAGCCTATTCACAGGCACAAGAGGTTTGGGGATCTGTGCTTGCCCAGAGAAGGAACATCTCACGGTGCGCATCCTCGGCAGAGCCTGTTCCCGAAAAGGCAAACGTCCGGCTCCTTTTCCCACACAGAATGTGGCAGCCCGGAAAGCTGTTGCTGGTCTTCACCTTCCCCCTGCAGCCTATTCACAGGCACAACAGGTTTTGGGATCTGTGCTTGCCCAGAGAAGGAACATCTCACGGTGCGCATCCTCGGCAGAGCCTGTTCCCGAAAAGGCAAACGTCCGGCTCCTTGTCCCACACGGAAGGTGGCAGCCCGGAAAGCTGTTGCTGGTCTTCACCTTCCCCCTGCAGCCTATTCACAGGCACAACAGGTTTTGGGATCTGTGCTTGCCCAGAGATGGAACATCTCACAGTGCGCATCCTCGGCAGAGCCTGTTCCCGAAAAGGCAAACGTCCGGCTCCTTGTCCCACACGGAAGGTGGCAGCCCGGAAAGCTGTTGCTGGTCTTCACCTTCCCCCTGC
Organism: Haliaeetus albicilla; assembly: GCF_947461875.1. Classification (NCBI taxonomy): domain Eukaryota; kingdom Metazoa; phylum Chordata; class Aves; order Accipitriformes; family Accipitridae; genus Haliaeetus; species Haliaeetus albicilla. Next base: position 1,841,536 of record NW_027212478.1, on the reverse strand, counting down.
AGCCTATTCACAGGCACAACAGGTTTTGGGATCTGTGCTTGCCCAGAGAAGGAACATCTCACGGTGCGCATCCTCGGCAGAGCCTGTTCCCGAAAAGGCAAACGTCCGGCTCCTTGTCCCACACGGAAGGTGGCAGCCCGGAAAGCTGTTGCTGGTCTTCACCTTCCCCCTGCAGCCTATTCACAGGCACAACAGGTTTGGGGATCTGTGCTTGCCCAGAGAAGGAACATCTCACGGTGCGCATCCTCGGCAGAGCCTGTTCCCGAAAAGGCAAACGTCCGGCTCCTTGTCCCACACGGAAGGTGGCAGCCCGGAAAGCTGTTGCTGGTCTTCACCTTCCCCCTGCAGCCTATTCACAGGCACAACAGGTTTGGGGATCTGTGCTTGCCCAGAGAAGGAACATCTCACGGTGCGCATCCTCGGCAGAGCCTGTTCCCGAAAAGGCAAACGTCCGGCTCCTTGTCCCACACGGAAGGTGGCAGCCCGGAAAGCTGTTGCTGGTCTTCACCTTCCCCCTGCAGCCTATTCACAGGCACAACAGGTTTTGGGATCTGTGCTTGCCCAAAGACGCAATCTCTCACGGTGCGCATCCTCGGCAGAGCCTGTTCCCGAAAAGGCAAACGTCCGGCTCCTTGTCCCACACGGAAGGTGGCAGCCCGGAAAGCTGTTGCTGGTCTTCACCTTCCCCCTGCAGCCTATTCACAGGCACAACAGGTTTTGGGATCTGTGCGTGCCCAGAGAAGGAACATCTCACGGTGCGCATCCTCGGCAGAGCCTGTTCCCGAAAAGGCAAACGTCCGGCTCCTTGTCCCACACGGAAGGTGGCAGCCCGGAAAGCTGTTGCTGGTCTTCACCTTCCCCCTGCAGCCTATTCACAGGCACCACCGCACTGGGAATCTCTGCTTTCCCAAAGACGCAATCTCTCACGGTGCGCATCCTCGGCAGAGCCTGTTCCCGAAAAGGCAAACGTCCGGCTCCTTGTCCCACACGGAAGGTGGCAGCCCTGAAAGCTGTTGCTGGTCTTCACCTTCCCCGTGCAGCCTATTCACAGGCACAACAGGTTTGGGGATCTGTGCTTGCCCAGAGAAGGAACATCTCACGGTGCGCATCCTCGGCAGAGCCTGTTCCCGAAAAGGCAAACGTCCGGCTCCTTGTCCCACACAGAAGGTGGCAGCCCGGAAAGCTGTTGCTGGTCTTCACCTTCCCCCTGCAGCCTATTCACAGGCACAACAGGTTTGGGGATCTGTGCTTGCCCAGAGAAGGAACATCTCACGGTGCGCATCCTCGGCAGAGCCTGTTCCCGAAAAGGCAAACGTCCGGCTCCTTGTCCCACACGGAAGGTGGCAGCCCGGAAAGCTGTTGCTGGTCTTCACCTTCCCCCTGCAGCCTATTCACAGGCACAACAGGTTTTGGGATCTGTGCTTGCCCAAAGACGCAATCTCTCACGGTGCGCATCCTCGGCAGAGCCTGTTCCCGAAAAGGCAAACGTCCGGCTCCTTGTCCCACACGGAAGGTGGCAGCCCGGAAAGCTGTTGCTGGTCTTCACCTTCCCCCTGCAGCCTATTCACAGGCACAACAGGTTTTGGGATCTGTGCTTGCCCAAAGACGCAATCTCTCACGGTGCGCATCCTCGGCAGAGCCTGTTCCCGAAAAGGCAAACGTCCGGCTCCTTGTCCCACACGGAAGGTGGCAGCCCTGAAAGCTGTTGCTGGTCTTCACCTTCCCCCTGCAGCCTATTCACAGGCACAACAGGTTTGGGGATCTGTGCTTGCCCAGAGAAGGAACATCTCACGGTGCGCATCCTCGGCAGAGCCTGTTCCCGAAAAGGCAAACGTCCGGCTCCTTGTCCCACACGGAAGGTGGCAGCCCGGAAAGCTGTTGCTGGTCTTCACCTTCCCCCTGCAGCCTATTCACAGGCACAACAGGTTTGGGGATCTGTGCTTGCCCAGAGAAGGAACATCTCACGGTGCGCATCCTCGGCAGAGCCTGTTCCCGAAAAGGCAAACGTCCGGCTCCTTGTCCCACACGGAAGGTGGCAGCCCTGAAAGCTGTTGCTGGTCTTCACCTTCCCCCTGCAGCCTATTCACAGGCACAACAGGTTTTGGGATCTGTGCTTGACCAGAGAAGGAACATCTCACGGTGCGCATCCTCGGCAGAGCCTGTTCCCGAAAAGGCAAACGTCCGGCTCCTTGTCCCACACGGAAGGTGGCAGCCCTGAAAGCTCTTGCTGGTCTTCACCTTCCCCCTGCAGCCTATTCACAGGCACAACAGGTTTGGGGATCTGTGCGTGCCCAGAGAAGGAACATCTCACGGTGCGCATCCTCGGCAGAGCCTGTTCCCGAAAAGGCAAACGTCCGGCTCCTTGTCCCACACGGAAGGTGGCAGCCCTGAAAGCTCTTGCTGGTCTTCACCTTCCCCCTGCAGCCTATTCACAGGCACAACAGGTTTTGGGATCTGTGCTTGCGCAGAGAAGGAACATCTCACGGTGCGCATCCTCGGCAGAGCCTGTTCCCGAAAAGGCAAACGTCCGGCTCCTTGTCCCACACGGAAGGGGGCAGCCCGGAAAGCTGTTGCTGGTCTTCACCTTCCCCCTGCAGCCTATTCACAGGCACCACCGCAGTGGGAATCTCTGCTTTCCCAAAGACGCAATCTCTCACGGTGCGCATCCTCGGCAGAGCCTGTTCCCGAAAAGGCAAACGTCCGGCTCCTTGTCCCACACGGAAGGTGGCAGCCCTGAAAGCTGTTGCTGGTCTTCACCTTCCCCCTGCAGCCTACTAACAGGCACAACAGGTTTTGGGATCTGTGCTTGACCAGAGAAGGAACATCTCACGGTGCGCATCCTCGGCAGAGCCTGTTCCCGAAAAGGCAAACGTCCGGCTCCTTGTCCCACACGGAAGGTGGCAGCCCGGAAAGCTGTTGCTGGTCTTCACCTTCCCCCTGCAGCCTATTCACAGGCACAACAGGTTTGGGGATCTGTGCTTGCCCAGAGAAGGAACATCTCACGGTGCGCATCCTCGGCAGAGCCTGTTCCCGAAAAGGCAAACGTCCGGCTCCTTGTCCCACACGGAAGGTGGCAGCCCGGAAAGCTGGTGCTGGTCTTCACCTTCCCCCTGCAGCCTATTCACAGGCACAACAGGTTTGGGGATCTGTGCTTGCCCAGAGAAGGAACATCTCACGGTGCGCATCCTCGGCAGAGCCTGTTCCCGAAAAGGCAAACGTCCGGCTCCTTGTCCCACACGGAAGGTGGCAGCCCGGAAAGCTGTTGCTGGTCTTCACCTTCCCCCTGCAGCCTATTCACAGGCACAACAGGTTTGGGGATCTGTGCTTGCCCAGAGAAGGAACATCTCACGGTGCGCATCCTCGGCAGAGCCTGTTCCCGAAAAGGCAAACGTCCGGCTCCTTGTCCCACACGGAAGGTGGCAGCCCGGAAAGCTGTTGCTGGTCTTCACCTTCCCCCTGCAGCCTATTCACAGGCACAACAGGTTTGGGGATCTGTGCTTGCGCAGAGAAGGAACATCTCACGGTGCGCATCCTCGGCAGAGCCTGTTCCCGAAAAGGCAAACGTCCGGCTCCTTGTCCCACACGGAAGGTGGCAGCCCGGAAAGCTGTTGCTGGTCTTCACCTTCCCCCTGCAGCCTAGTCACAGGCACAACAGGTTTGGGGATCTGTGCGTGCCCAGAGAAGGAACATCTCACGGTGCGCATCCTCGGCAGAGCCTGTTCCCGAAAAGGCAAACGTCCGGCTCCTTGTCCCACACGGAAGGTGGCAGCCCTGAAAGCTCTTGCTGGTCTTCACCTTCCCCCTGCAGCCTATTCACAGGCACAACAGGTTTTGGGATCTGTGCTTGCCCAGAGAAGGAACATCTCACGGTGCGCATCCTCGGCAGAGCCTGTTCCCGAAAAGGCAAACGTCCGGCTCCTTGTCCCACACGGAAGGTGGCAGCCCTGAAAGCTGTTGCTGGTCTTCACCTTCCCCCTGCAGCCTACTAACAGGCACAACAGGTTTTGGGATCTGTGCTTGACCAGAGAAGGAACATCTCACGGTGCGCATCCTCGGCAGAGCCTGTTCCCGAAAAGGCAAACGTCCGGCTCCTTGTCCCACACGGAAGGTGGCAGCCCGGAAAGCTGTTGCTGGTCTTCACCTTCCCCCTGCAGCCTATTCACAGGCACAACAGGTTTGGGGATCTGTGCTTGCCCAGAGAAGGAACATCTCACGGTGCGCATCCTCGGCAGAGCCTGTTCCCGAAAAGGCAAACGTCCGGCTCCTTGTCCCACACGGAAGGTGGCAGCCCGGAAAGCTGTTGCTGGTCTTCACCTTCCCCCTGCAGCCTATTCACAGGCACAACAGGTTTTGGGATCTGTGCGTGCCCAGAGAAGGAACATCTCACGGTGCGCATCCTCGGCAGAGCCTGTTCCCGAAAAGGCAAACGTCCGGCTCCTTGTCCCACACGGAAGGTGGCAGCCCGGAAAGCTGTTGCTGGTCTTCACCTTCCCCCTGCAGCCTATTCACAGGCACAACCGCAGTGGGAATCTCTGCTTTCCCAAAGACGCAATCTCTCACGGTGCGCATCCTCGGCAGAGCCTGTTCCCGAAAAGGCAAACGTCCGGCTCCTTGTCCCACACGGAAGGTGGCAGCCCGGAAAGCTGTTGCTGGTCTTCACCTTCCCCCTGCAGCCTATTCACAGGCACAACAGGTTTGGGGATCTGTGCTTGCCCAGAGAAGGAACATCTCACGGTGCGCATCCTCGGCAGAGCCTGTTCCCGAAAAGGCAAACGTCCGGCTCCTTGTCCCACACGGAAGGTGGCAGCCCGGAAAGCTGTTGCTGGTCTTCACCTTCCCCCTGCAGCCTATTCACAGGCACAACAGGTTTGGGGATCTGTGCTTGCCCAGAGAAGGAACATCTCACGGTGCGCATCCTCGGCAGAGCCTGTTCCCGAAAAGGCAAACGTCCGGCTCCTTGTCCCACACGGAAGGTGGCAGCCCGGAAAGCTGTTGCTGGTCTTCACCTTCCCCCTGCAGCCTATTCACAGGCACAACAGGTTTTGGGATCTGTGCTTGCCCAAAGACGCAATCTCTCACGGTGCGCATCCTCGGCAGAGCCTGTTCCCGAAAAGGCAAACGTCCGGCTCCTTGTCCCACACGGAAGGTGGCAGCCCGGAAAGCTGTTGCTGGTCTTCACCTTCCCCCTGCAGCCTATTCACAGGCACAACAGGTTTGGGGATCTGTGCTTGCCCAGAGAAGGAACATCTCACGGTGCGCATCCTCGGCAGAGCCTGTTCCCGAAAAGGCAAACGTCCGGCTCCTTGTCCCACACGGAAGGTGGCAGCCCGGAAAGCTGTTGCTGGTCTTCACCTTCCCCCTGCAGCCTATTCACAGGCACAACAGGTTTTGGGATCTGTGCGTGCCCAGAGAAGGAACATCTCACGGTGCGCATCCTCGGCAGAGCCTGTTCCCGAAAAGGCAAACGTCCGGCTCCTTGTCCCACACGGAAGGTGGCAGCCCGGAAAGCTGTTGCTGGTCTTCACCTTCCCCCTGCAGCCTATTCACAGGCACAACCGCAGTGGGAATCTCTGCTTTCCCAAAGACGCAATCTCTCACGGTGCGCATCCTCGGCAGAGCCTGTTCCCGAAAAGGCAAACGTCCGGCTCCTTGTCCCACACGGAAGGTGGCAGCCCTGAAAGCTGTTGCTGGTCTTCACCTTCCCCCTGCAGCCTATTCACAGGCACAACAGGTTTGGGGATCTGTGCTTGCCCAGAGAAGGAACATCTCACGGTGCGCATCCTCGGCAGAGCCTGTTCCCGAAAAGGCAAACGTCCGGCTCCTTGTCCCACACGGAAGGTGGCAGCCCGGAAAGCTGTTGCTGGTCTTCACCTTCCCCCTGCAGCCTATTCACAGGCACAACAGGTTTGGGGATCTGTGCTTGCCCAGAGAAGGAACATCTCACGGTGCGCATCCTCGGCAGAGCCTGTTCCCGAAAAGGCAAACGTCCGGCTCCTTGTCCCACACGGAAGGTGGCAGCCCGGAAAGCTCTTGCTGGTCTTCACCTTCCCCCTGCAGCCTATTCACAGGCACAACAGGTTTGGGGATCTGTGCTTGCCCAGAGAAGGAACATCTCACGGTGCGCATCCTCGGCAGAGCCTGTTCCCGAAAAGGCAAACGTCCGGCTCCTTGTCCCACACGGAAGGTGGCAGCCCTGAAAGCTGTTGCTGGTCTTCACCTTCCCCCTGCAGCCTATTCACAGGCACAACAGGTTTTGGGATCTGTGCTTGCCCAGAGAAGGAACATCTCACGGTGCGCATCCTCGGCAGAGCCTGTTCCCGAAAAGGCAAACGTCCGGCTCCTTGTCCCACACGGAAGGTGGCAGCCCGGAAAGCTGTTGCTGGTCTTCACCTTCCCCCTGCAGCCTATTCACAGGCACAACAGGTTTTGGGATCTGTGCGTGCCCAGAGAAGGAACATCTCACGGTGCGCATCCTCGGCAGAGCCTGTTCCCGAAAAGGCAAACGTCCGGCTCCTTGTCCCACACGGAAGGTGGCAGCCCTGAAAGCTCTTGCTGGTCTTCACCTTCCCCCTGCAGCCTATTCACAGGCACAACAGGTTTTGGGATCTGTGCTTGCGCAGAGAAGGAACATCTCACGGTGCGCATCCTCGGCAGAGCCTGTTCCTGAAAAGGCAAACGTCCGGCTCCTTGTCCCACACGGAAGGGGGCAGCCCGGAAAGCTGTTGCTGGTCTTCACCTTCCCCCTGCAGCCTATTCACAGGCACCACCGCAGTGGGAATCTCTGCTTTCCCAAAGACGCAATCTCTCACGGTGCGCATCCTCGGCAGAGCCTGTTCCCGAAAAGGCAAACGTCCGGCTCCTTGTCCCACACGGAAGGTGGCAGCCCTGAAAGCTGTTGCTGGTCTTCACCTTCCCCGTGCAGCCTATTCACAGGCACAACAGGTTTTGGGATCTGTGCTTGCCCAGAGAAGGAACATCTCACGGTGCGCATCGTCGGCAGAGCCTGTTCCCGAAAAGGCAAACGTCCGGCTCCTTGTCCCACACGGAAGGTGGCAGCCCTGAAAGCTCTTGCTGGTCTTCACCTTCCCCCTGCAGCCTATTCACAGGCACAACAGGTTTGGGGATCTGTGCTTGCCCAGAGAAGGAACATCTCACGGTGCGCATCCTCGGCAGAGCCTGTTCCCGAAAAGGCAAACGTCCGGCTCCTTGTCCCACACGGAAGGTGGCAGCCCGGAAAGCTGGTGCTGGTCTTCACCTTCCCCCTGCAGCCTATTCACAGGCACAACAGGTTTGGGGATCTGTGCTTGCCCAGAGAAGGAACATCTCACGGTGCGCAGCCTCGGCAGAGCCTGTTCCCGAAAAGGCAAACGTCCGGCTCCTTGTCCCACACGGAAGGTGGCAGCCCGGAAAGCTGTTGCTGGTCTTCACCTTCCCCCTGCAGCCTATTCACAGGCACAACAGGTTTGGGGATCTGTGCTTGCCCAGAGAAGGAACATCTCACGGTGCGCATCCTCGGCAGAGCCTGTTCCCGAAAAGGCAAACGTCCGGCTCCTTGTCCCACACGGAAGGTGGCAGCCCGGAAAGCTGTTGCTGGTCTTCACCTTCCCCCTGCAGCCTATTCACAGGCACAACAGGTTTGGGGATCTGTGCTTGCCCAGAGAAGGAACATCTCACGGTGCGCATCCTCGGCAGAGCCTGTTCCCGAAAAGGCAAACGTCCGGCTCCTTGTCCCACACGGAAGGTGGCAGCCCGGAAAGCTGTTGCTGGTCTTCACCTTCCCCCTGCAGCCTATTCACAGGCACAACCGCAGTGGGAATCTCTGCTTTCCCAAAGAAGCAATCTCTCACGGTGCGCATCCTCGGCAGAGCCTGTTCCCGAAAAGGCAAACGTCCGGCTCCTTGTCCCACACGGAAGGTGGCAGCCCGGAAAGCTGTTGCTGGTCTTCACCTTCCCCGTGCAGCCTATTCACAGGCACAACCGCAGTGGGAATCTCTGCTTTCCCAAAGACGCAATCTCTCACGGTGCGCATCCTCGGCAGAGCCTGTTCCCGAAAAGGCAAACGTCCGGCTCCTTGTCCCACACGGAAGGTGGCAGCCCGGAAAGCTGGTGCTGGTCTTCACCTTCCCCCTGCAGCCTATTCACAGGCACAACCGCAGTGGGAATCTCTGCTTTCCCAAAGAAGCAATCTCTCACGGTGCGCATCCTCGGCAGAGCCTGTTCCCGAAAAGGCAAACGTCCGGCTCCTTGTCCCACACGGAAGGTGGCAGCCCGGAAAGCTGTTGCTGGTCTTCACCTTCCCCGTGCAGCCTATTCACAGGCACAACAGGTTTTGGGATCTGTGCTTGCCCAGAGAAGGAACATCTCACGGTGCGCATCCTCGGCAGAGCCTGTTCCCGAAAAGGCAAACGTCCGGCTCCTTGTCCCACACGGAAGGTGGCAGCCCGGAAAGCTGTTGCTGGTCTTCACCTTCCCCCTGCAGCCTATTCACAGGCACAACAGGTTTTGGGATCTGTGCGTGCCCAGAGAAGGAACATCTCACGGTGCGCATCCTCGGCAGAGCCTGTTCCCGAAAAGGCAAACGTCCGGCTCCTTGTCCCACACGGAAGGTGGCAGCCCGGAAAGCTGTTGCTGGTCTTCACCTTCCCCCTGCAGCCTATTCACAGGCACAACAGGTTTGGGGATCTGTGCTTGCCCAGAGAAGGAACATCTCACGGTGCGCATCCTCGGCAGAGCCTGTTCCCGAAAAGGCAAACGTCCGGCTCCTTGTCCCACACGGAAGGTGGCAGCCCGGAAAGCTGGTGCTGGTCTTCACCTTCCCCCTGCAGCCTATTCACAGGCACAACAGGTTTGGGGATCTGTGCTTGCCCAGAGAAGGAACATCTCACGGTGCGCATCCTCGGCAGAGCCTGTTCCCGAAAAGGCAAACGTCCGGCTCCTTGTTCCACACGGAAGGTGGCAGCCCGGAAAGCTGTTGCTGGTCTTCACCTTCCCCCTGCAGCCTATTCACAGGCACAACAGGTTTTGGGATCTGTGCGTGCCCAGAGAAGGAACATCTCACGGTGCGCATCCTCGGCAGAGCCTGTTCCCGAAAAGGCAAACGTCCGGCTCCTTGTCCCACACGGAAGGTGGCAGCCCGGAAAGCTGTTGCTGGTCTTCACCTTCCCCCTGCAGCCTATTCACAGGCACAACAGGTTTTGGGATCTGTGCTTGCGCAGAGAAGGAACATCTCACGGTGCGCATCCTCGGCAGAGCCTGTTCCCGAAAAGGCAAACGTCCGGCTCCTTGTCCCACACGGAAGGGGGCAGCCCGGAATGCTGTTGCTGGTCTTCACCTTCCCCCTGCAGCCTATTCACAGGCACCACCGCAGTGGGAATCTCTGCTTTCCCAAAGACGCAATCTCTCACGGTGCGCATCCTCGGCAGAGCCTGTTCCCGAAAAGGCAAACGTCCGGCTCCTTGTCCCACACGGAAGGTGGCAGCCCTGAAAGCTCTTGCTGGTCTTCACCTTCCCCCTGCAGCCTATTCACAGGCACAACAGGTTTGGGGATCTGTGCTTGCCCAGAGAAGGAACATCTCACGGTGCGCATCCTCGGCAGAGCCTGTTCCCGAAAAGGCAAACGTCCGGCTCCTTGTCCCACACGGAAGGTGGCAGCCCGGAAAGCTGTTGCTGGTCTTCACCTTCCCCCTGCAGCCTATTCACAGGCACAACATGTTTGGGGATCTGTGCGTGCCCAGAGAAGGAACATCTCACGGTGCGCATCCTCGGCAGAGCCTGTTCCCGAAAAGGCAAACGTCCGGCTCCTTGTCCCACACGGAAGGTGGCAGCCCGGAAAGCTGTTGCTGGTCTTCACCTTCCCCCTGCAGCCTATTCACAGGCACAACAGGTTTTGGGATCTGTGCTTGCGCAGAGAAGGAACATCTCACGGTGCGCATCCTCGGCAGAGCCTGTTCCCGAAAAGGCAAACGTCCGGCTCCTTGTCCCACACGGAAGGGGGCAGCCCGGAATGCTGTTGCTGGTCTTCACCTTCCCCCTGCAGCCTATTCACAGGCACCACCGCACTGGGAATCTCTGCTTTCCCAAAGACGCAATCTCTCACGGTGCGCATCCTCGGCAGAGCCTGTTCCCGAAAAGGCAAATGTCCGGCTCCTTGTCCCACACGGAAGGTGGCAGCCCTGAAAGCTGTTGCTGGTCTTCACCTTCCCCCTGCAGCCTATTCACAGGCACAACAGGTTTGGGGATCTGTGCTTGCCCAGAGAAGGAACATCTCACGGTGCGCATCCTCGGCAGAGCCTGTTCCCGAAAAGGCAAACGTCCGGCTCCTTGTCCCACACGGAAGGTGGCAGCCCGGAAAGCTGTTGCTGGTCTTCACCTTCCCCCTGCAGCCTATTCACAGGCACAACAGGTTTGGGGATCTGTGCTTGCCCAGAGAAGGAACATCTCACGGTGCGCATCGTCGGCAGAGCCTGTTCCCGAAAAGGCAAACGTCCGGCTCCTTGTCCCACACGGAAGGTGGCAGCCCTGAAAGCTCTTGCTGGTCTTCACCTTCCCCCTGCAGCCTATTCACAGGCACAACAGGTTTGGGGATCTGTGCTTGCCCAGAGAAGGAACATCTCACGGTGCGCATCCTCGGCAGAGCCTGTTCCCGAAAAGGCAAACGTCCGGCTCCTTGTCCCACACGGAAGGTGGCAGCCCGGAAAGCTGGTGCTGGTCTTCACCTTCCCCCTGCAGCCTATTCACAGGCACAACAGGTTTGGGGATCTGTGCTTGCCCAGAGAAGGAACATCTCACGGTGCGCAGCCTCGGCAGAGCCTGTTCCCGAAAAGGCAAACGTCCGGCTCCTTGTCCCACACGGAAGGTGGCAGCCCGGAAAGCTGTTGCTGGTCTTCACCTTCCCCCTGCAGCCTATTCACAGGCACAACAGGTTTGGGGATCTGTGCTTGCCCAGAGAAGGAACATCTCACGGTGCGCATCCTCGGCAGAGCCTGTTCCCGAAAAGGCAAACGTCCGGCTCCTTGTCCCACACGGAAGGTGGCAGCCCGGAAAGCTGTTGCTGGTCTTCACCTTCCCCCTGCAGCCTATTCACAGGCACAACAGGTTTGGGGATCTGTGCTTGCCCAGAGAAGGAACATCTCACGGTGCGCATCCTCGGCAGAGCCTGTTCCCGAAAAGGCAAACGTCCGGCTCCTTGTCCCACACGGAAGGTGGCAGCCCGGAAAGCTGTTGCTGGTCTTCACCTTCCCCCTGCAGCCTATTCACAGGCACAACAGGTTTGGGGATCTGTGCGTGCCCAGAGAAGGAACATCTCACGGTGCGCATCCTCGGCAGAGCCTGTTCCCGAAAAGGCAAACGTCCGGCTCCTTGTCCCACACGGAAGGTGGCAGCCCTGAAAGCTCTTGCTGGTCTTCACCTTCCCCCTGCAGCCTATTCACAGGCACAACAGGTTTTGGGATCTGTGCTTGCGCAGAGAAGGAACATCTCACGGTGCGCATCCTCGGCAGAGCCTGTTCCCGAAAAGGCAAACGTCCGGCTCCTTGTCCCACACGGAAGGTGGCAGCCCTGAAAGCTGTTGCTGGTCTTCACCTTCCCCCTGCAGCCTACTAACAGGCACAACAGGTTTTGGGATCTGTGCTTGACCAGAGAAGGAACATCTCACGGTGCGCATCCTCGGCAGAGCCTGTTCCCGAAAAGGCAAACGTCCGGCTCCTTGTCCCACACGGAAGGTGGCAGCCCGGAAAGCTGTTGCTGGTCTTCACCTTCCCCCTGCAGCCTATTCACAGGCACAACAGGTTTGGGGATCTGTGCTTGCCCAGAGAAGGAACATCTCACGGTGCGCATCCTCGGCAGAGCCTGTTCCCGAAAAGGCAAACGTCCGGCTCCTTGTCCCACACGGAAGGTGGCAGCCCGGAAAGCTGTTGCTGGTCTTCACCTTCCCCCTGCAGCCTATTCACAGGCACAACAGGTTTTGGGATCTGTGCGTGCCCAGAGAAGGAACATCTCACGGTGCGCATCCTTGGCAGAGCCTGTTCCCGAAAAGGCAAACGTCCGGCTCCTTGTCCCACACGGAAGGTGGCAGCCCGGAAAGCTGTTGCTGGTCTTCACCTTCCCCCTGCAGCCTATTCACAGGCACAACAGGTTTGGGGATCTGTGCTTGCCCAGAGAAGGAACATCTCACGGTGCGCATCCTCGGCAGAGCCTGTTCCCGAAAAGGCAAACGTCCGGCTCCTTGTCCCACACGGAAGGTGGCAGCCCGGAAAGCTGTTGCTGGTCTTCACCTTCCCCCTGCAGCCTATTCACAGGCACAACAGGTTTGGGGATCTGTGCTTGCCCAGAGAAGGAACATCTCACGGTGCGCATCCTCGGCAGAGCCTGTTCCCGAAAAGGCAAACGTCCGGCTCCTTGTCCCACACGGAAGGTGGCAGCCCGGAAAGCTGTTGCTGGTCTTCACCTTCCCCCTGCAGCCTATTCACAGGCACAACAGGTTTTGGGATCTGTGCGTGCCCAGAGAAGGAACATCTCACGGTGCGCATCCTCGGCAGAGCCTGTTCCCGAAAAGGCAAACGTCCGGCTCCTTGTCCCACACGGAAGGTGGCAGCCCTGAAAGCTCTTGCTGGTCTTCACCTTCCCCCTGCAGCCTATTCACAGGCACAACAGGTTTGGGGATCTGTGCTTGCCCAGAGAAGGAACATCTCACGGTGCGCATCCTCGGCAGAGCCTGTTCCCGAAAAGGCAAACGTCCGGCTCCTTGTCCCACACGGAAGGTGGCAGCCCGGAAAGCTCTTGCTGGTCTTCACCTTCCCCCTGCAGCCTATTCACAGGCACAACAGGTTTTGGGATCTGTGCTTGCCCAGAGAAGGAACATCTCACGGTGCGCATCCTCGGCAGAGCCTGTTCCCGAAAAGGCAAACGTCCGGCTCCTTGTCCCACACGGAAGGGGGCAGCCCGGAAAGCTGTTGCTGGTCTTCACCTTCCTCCTGCAGCCTATTCACAGGCACAACAGGTTTTGGGATCTGTGCTTGCCCAGAGAAGGAACATCTCACGGTGCGCATCCTCGGCAGAGCCTGTTCCCGAAAAGGCAAACGTCCGGCTCCTTGTCCCACACGGAAGGTGGCAGCCCGGAAAGCTGTTGCTGGTCTTCACCTTCCCCCTGCAGCCTACTCACAGGCACAACAGGTTTTGGGATCTGTGCTTGCCCAGAGAAGGAACATCTCACGGTGCGCATCCTCGGCAGAGCCTGTTCCCGAAAAGGCAAACGTCCGGCTCCTTGTCCCACACGGAAGGTGGCAGCCCGGAAAGCTGTTGCTGGTCTTCACCTTCCCCCTGCAGCCTATTCACAGGCACAACAGGTTTGGGGATCTGTGCTTGCCCAGAGAAGGAACATCTCACGGTGCGCATCCTCGGCAGAGCCTGTTCCCGAAAAGGCAAACGTCCGGCTCCTTGTCCCACACGGAAGGTGGCAGCCCGGAAAGCTGTTGCTGGTCTTCACCTTCCCCCTGCAGCCTATTCACAGGCACAACAGGTTTGGGGATCTGTGCTTGCCCAGAGAAGGAACATCTCACGGTGCGCATCCTCGGCAGAGCCTGTTCCCGAAAAGGCAAACGTCCGGCTCCTTGTCCCACACGGAAGGTGGCAGCCCGGAAAGCTGTTGCTGGTCTTCACCTTCCCCCTGCAGCCTATTCACAGGCACAACAGGTTTGGGGATCTGTGCGTGCCCAGAGAAGGAACATCTCACGGTGCGCATCCTCGGCAGAGCCTGTTCCCGAAAAGGCAAACGTCCGGCTCCTTGTCCCACACGGAAGGTGGCAGCCCGGAAAGCTGTTGCTGGTCTTCACCTTCCCCCTGCAGCCTATTCACAGGCACAACCGCACTGGGAATCTCTGCTTGCCCAAAGACGCAATCTCTCACGGTGCGCATCCTCGGCAGAGCCTGTTCCCGAAAAGGCAAACGTCCGGCTCCTTGTCCCACACGGAAGGTGGCAGCCCGGAAAGCTGTTGCTGGTCTTCACCTTCCCCCTGCAGCCTATTCACAGGCACAACAGGTTTGGGGATCTGTGCTTGCCCAGAGAAGGAACATCTCACGGTGCGCATCCTCGGCAGAGCCTGTTCCCGAAAAGGCAAACGTCCGGCTCCTTGTCCCACACGGAAGGTGGCAGCCCGGAAAGCTGTTGCTGGTCTTCACCTTCCCCCTGCAGCCTATTCACAGGCACAACAGGTTTTGGGATCTGTGCTTGCCCAGAGAAGGAACATCTCACGGTGCGCATCCTCGGCAGAGCCTGTTCCCGAAAAGGCAAACGTCCGGCTCCTTGTCCCACACGGAAGGTGGCAGCCCGGAAAGCTGTTGCTGGTCTTCACCTTCCCCCTGCAGCCTATTCACAGGCACAACAGGTTTTGGGATCTGTGCTTGCCCAAAGACGCAATCTCTCACGGTGCGCATCCTCGGCAGAGCCTGTTCCCGAAAAGGCAAACGTCCGGCTCCTTGTCCCACACGGAAGGTGGCAGCCCGGAAAGCTGTTGCTGGTCTTCACCTTCCCCCTGCAGCCTATTCACAGGCACAACAGGTTTTGGGATCTGTGCTTGCCCAGAGAAGGAACATCTCACGGTGCGCATCCTCGGCAGAGCCTGTTCCCGAAAAGGCAAACGTCCGGCTCCTTGTCCCACACGGAAGGTGGCAGCCCGGAAAGCTGGTGCTGGTCTTCACCTTCCCCCTGCAGCCTATTCACAGGCACAACAGGTTTTGGGATCTGTGCTTGCCCAGAGAAGGAACATCTCACGGTGCGCATCCTCGGCAGAGCCTGTTCCCGAAAAGGCAAACGTCCGGCTCCTTGTCCCACACGGAAGGTGGCAGCCCGGAAAGCTGTTGCTGGTCTTCACCTTCCCCCTGCAGCCTATTCACAGGCACAACAGGTTTTGGGATCTGTGCTTGCCCAAAGACGCAATCTCTCACGGTGCGCATCCTCGGCAGAGCCTGTTCCCGAAAAGGCAAACGTCCGGCTCCTTGTCCCACACGGAAGGTGGCAGCCCGGAAAGCTGTTGCTGGTCTTCACCTTCCCCCTGCAGCCTATTCACAGGCACAACAGGTTTGGGGATCTGTGCTTGCCCAGAGAAGGAACATCTCACGGTGCGCATCCTCGGCAGAGCCTGTTCCCGAAAAGGCAAACGTCCGGCTCCTTGTCCCACACGGAAGGTGGCAGCCCGGAAAGCTGGTGCTGGTCTTCACCTTCCCCCTGCAGCCTATTCACAGGCACAACAGGTTTTGGGATCTGTGCGTGCCCAGAGAAGGAACATCTCACGGTGCGCATCCTCGGCAGAGCCTGTTCCCGAAAAGGCAAACGTCCGGCTCCTTGTCCCACACGGAAGGTGGCAGCCCGGAAAGCTGTTGCTGGTCTTCACCTTCCCCCTGCAGCCTATTCACAGGCACAACAGGTTTTGGGATCTGTGCTTGCCCAAAGACGCAATCTCTCACGGTGCGCATCCTCGGCAGAGCCTGTTCCCGAAAAGGCAAACGTCCGGCTCCTTGTCCCACACGGAAGGTGGCAGCCCGGAAAGCTGTTGCTGGTCTTCACCTTCCCCCTGCAGCCTATTCACAGGCACAACAGGTTTGGGGATCTGTGCTTGCCCAGAGAAGGAACATCTCACGGTGCGCATCCTCGGCAGAGCCTGTTCCCGAAAAGGCAAACGTCCGGCTCCTTGTCCCACACGGAAGGTGGCAGCCCGGAAAGCTGGTGCTGGTCTTCACCTTCCCCCTGCAGCCTATTCACAGGCACAACAGGTTTTGGGATCTGTGCGTGCCCAGAGAAGGAACATCTCACGGTGCGCATCCTCGGCAGAGCCTGTTCCCGAAAAGGCAAACGTCCGGCTCCTTGTCCCACACGGAAGGTGGCAGCCCTGAAAGCTCTTGCTGGTCTTCACCTTCCCCCTGCAGCCTATTCACAGGCACAACAGGTTTTGGGATCTGTGCTTGCGCAGAGAAGGAACATCTCACGGTGCGCATCCTCGGCAGAGCCTGTTCCCGAAAAGGCAAACGTCCGGCTCCTTGTCCCACACGGAAGGTGGCAGCCCGGAAAGCTCTTGCTGGTCTTCACCTTCCCCCTGCAGCCTATTCACAGGCACCACCGCACTGGGAATCTCTGCTTTCCCAAAGACGCAATCTCTCACGGTGCGCATCCTCGGCAGAGCCTGTTCCCGAAAAGGCAAACGTCCGGCTCCTTGTCCCACACGGAAGGTGGCAGCCCGGAAAGCTGTTGCTGGTCTTCACCTTCCCCCTGCAGCCTATTCACAGGCACAACAGGTTTGGGGATCTGTGCTTGCCCAAAGACGCAATCTCTCACGGTGCGCATCCTCGGCAGAGCCTGTTCCCGAAAAGGCAAACGTCCGGCTCCTTGTCCCACACGGAAGGTGGCAGCCCGGAAAGCTGTTGCTGGTCTTCACCTTCCCCCTGCAGCCTATTCACAGGCACAACAGGTTTTGGGATCTGTGCTTGCCCAGAGAAGGAACATCTCACGGTGCGCATCCTCGTCAGAGCCTGTTCCCGAAAAGGCAAACGTCCGGCTCCTTGTCCCACACGGAAGGTGGCAGCCCGGAAAGCTGGTGCTGGTCTTCACCTTCCCCCTGCAGCCTATTCACAGGCACAACCGCACTGGGAATCTCTGCTTTCCCAAAGACGCAATCTCTCACGGTGCGCATCCTCGGCAGAGCCTGTTCCCGAAAAGGCAAACGTCCGGCTCCTTGTCCCACACGGAAGGTGGCAGCCCGGAAAGCTGTTGCTGGTCTTCACCTTCCCCCTGCAGCCTATTCACAGGCACAACAGGTTTGGGGATCTCTGCTTGCCCAGAGAAGGAACATCTCACGGTGCGCATCCTCGGCAGAGCCTGTTCCCGAAAAGGCAAACGTCCGGCTCCTTGTCCCACACGGAAGGTGGCAGCCCGGAAAGCTGTTGCTGGTCTTCACCTTCCCCCTGCAGCCTATTCACAGGCACAACAGGTTTTGGGATCTGTGCTTGCCCAAAGACGCAATCTCTCACGGTGCGCATCCTCGGCAGAGCCTGTTCCCGAAAAGGCAAACGTCCGGCTCCTTGTCCCACACGGAAGGTGGCAGCCCGGAAAGCTGTTGCTGGTCTTCACCTTCCCCCTGCAGCCTATTCACAGGCACAACAGGTTTGGGGATCTGTGCTTGCCCAGAGAAGGAACATCTCACGGTGCGCATCCTCGGCAGAGCCTGTTCCCGAAAAGGCAAACGTCCGGCTCCTTGTCCCACACGGAAGGTGGCAGCCCGGAAAGCTGTTGCTGGTCTTCACCTTCCCCCTGCAGCCTATTCACAGGCACAACAGGTTTTGGGATCTGTGCTTGCCCAGAGAAGGAACATCTCACGGTGCGCATCCTCGGCAGAGCCTGTTCCCGAAAAGGCAAACGTCCGGCTCCTTGTCCCACACGGAAGGTGGCAGCCCGGAAAGCTGTTGCTGGTCTTCACCTTCCCCCTGCAGCCTATTCACAGGCACAACCGCAGTGGGAATCTCTGCTTTCCCAAAGACGCAATCTCTCACGGTGCGCATCCTCGGCAGAGCCTGTTCCCGAAAAGGCAAACGTCCGGCTCCTTGTCCCACACGGAAGGTGGCAGCCCGGAAAGCTGTTGCTGGTCTTCACCTTCCCCCTGCAGCCTATTCACAGGCACAACCGCAGTGGGAATCTCTGCTTTCCCAAAGACGCAATCTCTCACGGTGCGCATCCTCGGCAGAGCCTGTTCCCGAAAAGGCAAACGTCCGGCTCCTTGTCCCACACGGAAGGTGGCAGCCCGGAAAGCTGTTGCTGGTCTTCACCTTCCCCCTGCAGCCTATTCACAGGCACAACAGGTTTTGGGATCTGTGCTTGCCCAGAGAAGGAACATCTCACGGTGCGCATCCTCGGCAGAGCCTGTTCCCGAAAAGGCAAACGTCCGGCTCCTTGTCCCACACGGAAGGTGGCAGCCCGGAAAGCTGTTGCTGGTCTTCACCTTCCCCCTGCAGCCTATTCACAGGCACAACAGGTTTTGGGATCTGTGCGTGCCCAGAGAAGGAACATCTCACGGTGCGCATCCTCGGCAGAGCCTGTTCCCGAAAAGGCAAACGTCCGGCTCCTTGTCCCACACGGAAGGGGGCAGCCCTGAAAGCTGTTGCTGGTCTTCACCTTCCCCCTGCAGCCTATTCACAGGCACAACAGGTTTGGGGATCTGTGCTTGCCCAGAGAAGGAACATCTCACGGTGCGCATCCTCGGCAGAGCCTGTTCCCGAAAAGGCAAACGTCCGGCTCCTTGTCCCACACGGAAGGTGGCAGCCCGGAAAGCTGTTGCTGGTCTTCACCTTCCCCCTGCAGCCTATTCACAGGCACAACAGGTTTTGGGATCTGTGCTTGCCCAGAGAAGGAACATCTCACGGTGCGCATCCTCGGCAGAGCCTGTTCCCGAAAAGGCAAACGTCCGGCTCCTTGTCCCACACGGAAGGTGGCAGCCCTGAAAGCTGTTGCTGGTCTTCACCTTCCCCCTGCAGCCTATTCACAGGCACAACAGGTTTTGGGGTCTGTGCGTGCCCAGAGAAGGAACATCTCACGGTGCGCATCCTCGGCAGAGCCTGTTCCCGAAAAGGCAAACGTCCGGCTCCTTGTCCCACACGGAAGGTGGCAGCCCGGAAAGCTGTTGCTGGTCTTCACCTTCCCCCTGCAGCCTATTCACAGGCACAACAGGTTTGGGGATCTCTGCTTGCCCAGAGAAGGAACATCTCACGGTGCGCATCCTCGGCAGAGCCTGTTCCCGAAAAGGCAAACGTCCGGCTCCTTGTCCCACACGGAAGGTGGCAGCCCGGAAAGCTGTTGCTGGTCTTCACCTTCCCCCTGCAGCCTATTCACAGGCACAACAGGTTTTGGGATCTGTGCTTGCCCAGAGAAGGAACATCTCACGGTGCGCATCCTCGGCAGAGCCTGTTCCCGAAAAGGCAAACGTCCGGCTCCTTGTCCCACACGGAAGGTGGCAGCCCGGAAAGCTGTTGCTGGTCTTCACCTTCCCCCTGCAGCCTATTCACAGGCACAACAGGTTTGGGGATCTGTGCTTGCCCAAAGACGCAATCTCTCACGGTGCGCATCCTCGGCAGAGCCTGTTCCCGAAAAGGCAAACGTCCGGCTCCTTGTCCCACACGGAAGGTGGCAGCCCGGAAAGCTGTTGCTGGTCTTCACCTTCCCCCTGCAGCCTATTCACAGGCACAACAGGTTTTGGGATCTGTGCTTGCCCAGAGAAGGAACATCTCACGGTGCGCATCCTCGGCAGAGCCTGTTCCCGAAAAGGCAAACGTCCGGCTCCTTGTCCCACACGGAAGGTGGCAGCCCTGAAAGCTCTTGCTGGTCTTCACCTTCCCCCTGCAGCCTATTCACAGGCACAACAGGTTTGGGGATCTGTGCTTGCCCAGAGAAGGAACATCTCACGGTGCGCATCCTCGGCAGAGCCTGTTCCCGAAAAGGCAAACGTCCGGCTCCTTGTCCCACACGGAAGGGGGCAGCCCGGAAAGCTGTTGCTGGTCTTCACCTTCCCCCTGCAGCCTATTCACAGGCACAACCGCAGTGGGAATCTCTGCTTTCCCAAAGACGCAATCTCTCACGGTGCGCATCCTCGGCAGAGCCTGTTCCCGAAAAGGCAAACGTCCGGCTCCTTGTCCCACACGGAAGGTGGCAGCCCGGAAAGCTGTTGCTGGTCTTCACCTTCCCCCTGCAGCCTATTCACAGGCACAACAGGTTTTGGGATCTGTGCTTGCCCAGAGAAGGAACATCTCACGGTGCGCATCCTCGGCAGAGCCTGTTCCCGAAAAGGCAAACGTCCGGCTCCTTGTCCCACACGGAAGGTGGCAGCCCTGAAAGCTGTTGCTGGTCTTCACCTTCCCCCTGCAGCCTATTCACAGGCACAACAGGTTTTGGGATCTGTGCTTGCGCAGAGAAGGAACATCTCACGGTGCGCATCCTCGGCAGAGCCTGTTCCCGAAAAGGCAAACGTCCGGCTCCTTGTCCCACACGGAAGGGGGCAGCCCGGAAAGCTGTTGCTGGTCTTCACCTTCCCCCTGCAGCCTATTCACAGGCACCACCGCACTGGGAATCTCTGCTTTCCCAAAGACGCAATCTCTCACGGTGCGCATCCTCGGCAGAGCCTGTTCCCGAAAAGGCAAACGTCCGGCTCCTTGTCCCACACGGAAGGTGGCAGCCCTGAAAGCTGTTGCTGGTCTTCACCTTCCCCGTGCAGCCTATTCACAGGCACAACAGGTTTTGGGATCTGTGCTTGCCCAGAGAAGGAACATCTCACGGTGCGCATCCTCGGCAGAGCCTGTTCCCGAAAAGGCAAACGTCCGGCTCCTTGTCCCACACGGAAGGTGGCAGCCCGGAAAGCTGTTGCTGGTCTTCACCTTCCCCCTGCAGCCTATTCACAGGCACAACAGGTTTTGGGATCTGTGCTTGCCCAGAGAAGGAACATCTCACGGTGCGCATCCTCGGCAGAGCCTGTTCCCGAAAAGGCAAACGTCCGGCTCCTTGTCCCACACGGAAGGTGGCAGCCCGGAAAGCTGTTGCTGGTCTTCACCTTCCCCCTGCAGCCTATTCACAGGCACAACAGGTTTTGGGATCTCTGCTTGCGCAGAGAAGGAACATCTCACGGTGCGCATCCTCGGCAGAGCCTGTTCCCGAAAAGGCAAACGTCCGGCTCCTTGTCCCACACGGAAGGTGGCAGCCCGGAAAGCTGTTGCTGGTCTTCACCTTCCCCCTGCAGCCTATTCACAGGCACAACAGGTTTTGGGATCTGTGCGTGCCCAGAGAAGGAACATCTCACGGTGCGCATCCTCGGCAGAGCCTGTTCCCGAAAAGGCAAACGTCCGGCTCCTTGTCCCACACGGAAGGTGGCAGCCCGGAAAGCTGTTGCTGGTCTTCACCTTCCCCCTGCAGCCTATTCACAGGCACCACCGCACTGGGAATCTCTGCTTTCCCAAAGACGCAATCTCTCACGGTGCGCATCCTCGGCAGAGCCTGTTCCCGAAAAGGCAAACGTCCGGCTCCTTGTCCCACACGGAAGGTGGCAGCCCGGAAAGCTCTTGCTGGTCTTCACCTTCCCCCTGCAGCCTATTCACAGGCACAACAGGTTTGGGGATCTGTGCTTGCCCAGAGAAGGAACATCTCACGGTGCGCAGCCTCGGCAGAGCCTGTTCCCGAAAAGGCAAACGTCCGGCTCCTTGTCCCACACGGAAGGTGGCAGCCCGGAAAGCTGGTGCTGGTCTTCACCTTCCCCCTGCAGCCTATTCACAGGCACAACAGGTTTGGGGATCTGTGCTTGCCCAGAGAAGGAACATCTCACGGTGCGCATCCTCGGCAGAGCCTGTTCCCGAAAAGGCAAACGTCCGGCTCCTTGTCCCACACGGAAGGTGGCAGCCCGGAAAGCTGTTGCTGGTCTTCACCTTCCCCCTGCAGCCTATTCACAGGCACCACCGCACTGGGAATCTCTGCTTTCCCAAAGACGCAATCTCTCACGGTGCGCGTCCTCGGCAGAGCCTGTTCCCGAAAAGGCAAACGTCCGGCTCCTTGTCCCACACGGAAGGTGGCAGCCCGGAAAGCTGTTGCTGGTCTTCACCTTCCCCCTGCAGCCTATTCACAGGCACAACAGGTTTTGGGATCTGTGCTTGCGCAGAGAAGGAACATCTCACGGTGCGCATCCTCGGCAGAGCCTGTTCCCGAAAAGGCAAACGTCCGGCTCCTTGTCCCACACGGAAGGTGGCAGCCCGGAAAGCTGTTGCTGGTCTTCACCTTCCCCCTGCAGCCTATTCACAGGCACAACAGGTTTTGGGATCTGTGCTTGCGCAGAGAAGGAACATCTCACGGTGCGCATCCTCGGCAGAGCCTGTTCCCGAAAAGGCAAACGTCCGGCTCCTTGTCCCACACGGAAGGTGGCAGCCCGGAAAGCTGTTGCTGGTCTTCACCTTCCCCCTGCAGCCTATTCACAGGCACAACAGGTTTTGGGATCTGTGCTTGCCCAGAGAAGGAACATCTCACGGTGCGCATCCTCGGCAGAGCCTGTTCCCGAAAAGGCAAACGTCCGGCTCCTTGTCCCACACGGAAGGTGGCAGCCCGGAAAGCTGTTGCTGGTCTTCACCTTCCCCCTGCAGCCTATTCACAGGCACAACAGGTTTTGGGATCTGTGCTTGCCCAGAGAAGGAACATCTCACGGTGCGCATCCTCGGCAGAGCCTGTTCCCGAAAAGGCAAACGTCCGGCTCCTTGTCCCACACGGAAGGTGGCAGCCCGGAAAGCTGTTGCTGGTCTTCACCTTCCCCCTGCAGCCTACTCACAGGCACAACAGGTTTTGGGATCTGTGCTTGCCCAGAGAAGGAACATCTCACGGTGCGCATCCTCGGCAGAGCCTGTTCCCGAAAAGGCAAACGTCCGGCTCCTTGTCCCACACGGAAGGTGGCAGCCCGGAAAGCTGTTGCTGGTCTTCACCTTCCCCCTGCAGCCTATTCACAGGCACAACCGCAGTGGGAATCTCTGCTTTCCCAAAGACGCAATCTCTCACGGTGCGCATCCTCGGCAGAGCCTGTTCCCGAAAAGGCAAACGTCCGGCTCCTTGTCCCACACGGAAGGTGGCAGCCCGGAAAGCTGTTGCTGGTCTTCACCTTCCCCCTGCAGCCTATTCACAGGCACAACAGGTTTTGGGATCTGTGCTTGCCCAGAGAAGGAACATCTCACGGTGCGCATCCTCGGCAGAGCCTGTTCCCGAAAAGGCAAACGTCCGGCTCCTTGTCCCACACGGAAGGAGGCAGCCCGGAAAGCTGTTGCTGGTCTTCACCTTCCCCCTGCAGCCTATTCACAGGCACAACAGGTTTTGGGATCTGTGCGTGCCCAGAGAAGGAACATCTCACGGTGCGCATCCTCGGCAGAGCCTGTTCCCTAAAAGGCAAACGTCCGGCTCCTTGTCCCACACGGAAGGTGGCAGCCCGGAAAGCTCTTGCTGGTCTTCACCTTCCCCCTGCAGCCTATTCACAGGCACAACAGGTTTTGGGATCTGTGCTTGCGCAGAGAAGGAACATCTCACGGTGCGCATCCTCGGCAGAGCCTGTTCCCGAAAAGGCAAACGTCCGGCTCCTTGTCCCACACGGAAGGTGGCAGCCCGGAAAGCTGTTGCTGGTCTTCACCTTCCCCCTGCAGCCTATTCACAGGCACAACAGGTTTTGGGATCTGTGCTTGCCCAGAGAAGGAACATCTCACGGTGCGCATCCTCGGCAGAGCCTGTTCCCGAAAAGGCAAACGTCCGGCTCCTTGTCCCACACGGAAGGTGGCAGCCCGGAAAGCTGTTGCTGGTCTTCACCTTCCCCCTGCAGCCTATTCACAGGCACAACAGGTTTGGGGATCTGTGCTTGCCCAGAGAAGGAACATCTCACGGTGCGCATCCTCAGCAGAGCCTGTTCCCGAAAAGGCAAACGTCCGGCTCCTTGTCCCACACGGAAGGTGGCAGCCCTGAAAGCTCTTGCTGGTCTTCACCTTCCCCCTGCAGCCTATTCACAGGCACAACAGGTTTTGGGATCTGTGCTTGCCCAGAGAAGGAACATCTCACGGTGCGCATCCTCGGCAGAGCCTGTTCCCGAAAAGGCAAATGTCCGGCTCCTTGTCCCACACGGAAGGTGGCAGCCCGGAAAGCTGTTGCTGGTCTTCACCTTCCCCCTGCGGCCTATTCACAGGCACAACAGGTTTGGGGATCTGTGCTTGCCCAGAGAAGGAACATCTCACGGTGCGCATCCTCGGCAGAGCCTGTTCCCGAAAAGGCAAACGTCCGGCTCCTTGTCCCACACGGAAGGTGGCAGCCCGGAAAGCTGTTGCTGGTCTTCACCTTCCCCCTGCAGCCTATTCACAGGCACAACAGGTTTGGGGATCTGTGCTTGCCCAGAGAAGGAACATCTCACGGTGCGCATCCTCGGCAGAGCCTGTTCCCGAAAAGGCAAACGTCCGGCTCCTTGTCCCACACGGAAGGTGGCAGCCCGGAAAGCTGTTGCTGGTCTTCACCTTCCCCCTGCAGCCTATTCACAGGCACAACAGGTTTGGGGATCTGTGCTTGCCCAGAGAAGGAACATCTCACGGTGCGCATCCTCGGCAGAGCCTGTTCCCGAAAAGGCAAACGTCCGGCTCCTTGTCCCACACGGAAGGTGGCAGCCCGGAAAGCTGTTGCTGGTCTTCACCTTCCCCCTGCAGCCTATTCACAGGCACAACAGGTTTTGGGATCTGTGCTTGCCCAAAGACGCAATCTCTCACGGTGCGCATCCTCGGCAGAGCCTGTTCCCGAAAAGGCAAACGTCCGGCTCCTTGTCCCACACGGAAGGTGGCAGCCCGGAAAGCTGTTGCTGGTCTTCACCTTCCCCCTGCAGCCTATTCACAGGCACAACAGGTTTGGGGATCTGTGCTTGCCCAGAGAAGGAACATCTCACGGTGCGCATCCTCGGCAGAGCC
Source organism: Haliaeetus albicilla (assembly GCF_947461875.1). Taxonomy (NCBI): domain Eukaryota; kingdom Metazoa; phylum Chordata; class Aves; order Accipitriformes; family Accipitridae; genus Haliaeetus; species Haliaeetus albicilla. Next base: position 1,817,059 of record NW_027212478.1, on the reverse strand, counting down.
TGTTCCCGAAAAGGCAAACGTCCGGCTCCTTGTCCCACACGGAAGGTGGCAGCCCGGAAAGCTGTTGCTGGTCTTCACCTTCCCCGTGCAGCCTATTCACAGGCACAACAGGTTTTGGGATCTGTGCTTGCCCAGAGAAGGAACATCTCACGGTGCGCATCCTCGGCAGAGCCTGTTCCCGAAAAGGCAAACGTCCGGCTCCTTGTCCCACACGGAAGGTGGCAGCCCGGAAAGCTGTTGCTGGTCTTCACCTTCCCCCTGCAGCCTATTCACAGGCACAACAGGTTTTGGGATCTGTGCTTGCCCAAAGACGCAATCTCTCACGGTGCGCATCCTCGGCAGAGCCTGTTCCCGAAAAGGCAAACGTCCGGCTCCTTGTCCCACACGGAAGGTGGCAGCCCGGAAAGCTCTTGCTGGTCTTCACCTTCCCCCTGCAGCCTATTCACAGGCACAACAGGTTTGGGGATCTGTGCTTGCCCAGAGAAGGAACATCTCACGGTGCGCATCCTCGGCAGAGCCTGTTCCCGAAAAGGCAAACGTCCGGCTCCTTGTCCCACACGGAAGGTGGCAGCCCTGAAAGCTCTTGCTGGTCTTCACCTTCCCCCTGCAGCCTATTCACAGGCACAACAGGTTTTGGGATCTGTGCTTGCGCAGAGAAGGAACATCTCACGGTGCGCATCCTCGGCAGAGCCTGTTCCCGAAAAGGCAAACGTCCGGCTCCTTGTCCCACACGGAAGGGGGCAGCCCGGAAAGCTGTTGCTGGTCTTCACCTTCCCCCTGCAGCCTATTCACAGGCACAACAGGTTTTGGGATCTGTGCTTGCCCAGAGAAGGAACATCTCACGGTGCGCATCCTCGGCAGAGCCTGTTCCCGAAAAGGCAAACGTCCGGCTCCTTGTCCCACACGGAAGGTGGCAGCCCTGAAAGCTCTTGCTGGTCTTCACCTTCACCCTGCAGCCTATTCACAGGCACAACAGGTTTTGGGATCTGTGCTTGCCCAGAGAAGGAACATCTCACGGTGCGCATCCTCGGCAGAGCCTGTTCCCGAAAAGGCAAACGTCCGGCTCCTTGTCCCACACAGAAGGTGGCAGCCCTGAAAGCTCTTGCTGGTCTTCACCTGCCCCCTGCAGCCTATTCACAGGCACCACCGCACTGGGAATCTCTGCTTTCCCAAAGACGCAATCTCTCATGGTGCGCATCCTCGGCAGAGCCTGTTCCCGAAAAGGCAAACGTCCGGCTCCTTGTCCCACACGGAAGGTGGCAGCCCTGAGAGCTGTTGCTGGTCTTCACCTTCCCCCTGCAGCCTACTCACAGGCACAACAGGTTTTGGGATCTGTGCTTGCCCAGAGAAGGAACATCTCACGGTGCGCATCCTCGGCAGAGCCTGTTCCCGAAAAGGCAAACGTCCGGCTCCTTGTCCCACACGGAAGGTGGCAGCCCGGAAAGCTGTTGCTGGTCTTCACCTTCCCCCTGCAGCCTATTCACAGGCACAACCGCAGTGGGAATCTCTGCTTTCCCAAAGACGCAATCTCTCACGGTGCGCATCCTCGGCAGAGCCTGTTCCCGAAAAGGCAAACGTCCGGCTCCTTGTCCCACATGGAAGGTGGCAGCCCTGAAAGCTGTTGCTGGTCTTCACCTTCCCCCTGCAGCCTATTCACAGGCACAACAGGTTTGGGGATCTGTGCTTGCCCAGAGAAGGAACATCTCACGGTGCGCATCCTCGGCAGAGCCTGTTCCCGAAAAGGCAAACGTCCGGCTCCTTGTCCCACACGGAAGGTGGCAGCCCGGAAAGCTGTTGCTGGTCTTCACCTTCCCCCTGCAGCCTATTCACAGGCACAACAGGTTTGGGGATCTCTGCTTGCGCAGAGAAGGAACATCTCACGGTGCGCATCCTCGGCAGAGCCTGTTCCCGAAAAGGCAAACGTCCGGCTCCTTGTCCCACACGGAAGGTGGCAGCCCGGAAAGCTGTTGCTGGTCTTCACCTTCCCCCTGCAGCCTATTCACAGGCACAACAGGTTTGGGGATCTGTGCTTGCGCAGAGAAGGAACATCTCACGGTGCGCATCCTCGGCAGAGCCTCTTCCCGAAAAGGCAAACGTCCGGCTCCTTGTCCCACACGGAAGGTGGCAGACCTGAAAGTTGTTGCTGGTCTTCACCTTCCCCCTGCAGCCTATTCACAGGCACAACCGCACTGGGAATCTCTGCTTTCCCAGAGACACAATCTCTCACGGTGCGCATCCTCGGCAGAGCCTGTTCCCGAAAAGGCAAACGTCCGGCTCCTTGTCCCACACAGAAGGTGGCAGCCCGGAAAGCTGTTGCTGGTCTTCACCTTCCCCCTGCAGCCTATTCACAGGCACAACAGGTTTTGGGATCTGTGCTTGCCCAGAGAAGGAACATCTCACGGTGCGCATCCTCGGCAGAGCCTGTTCCCGAAAAGGCAAACGTCCGGCTCCTTGTCCCACACGGAAGGTGGCAGCCCGGAAAGCTGTTGCTGGTCTTCACCTTCCCCCTGCAGCCTATTCACAGGCACAACAGGTTTGGGGATCTGTGCTTGCCCAGAGAAGGAACATCTCACGGTGCGCATCCTCGGCAGAGCCTGTTCCCAAAAAGGCAAACGTCCGGCTCCTTGTCCCACACGGAAGGTGGCAGCCCGGAAAGCTGTTGCTGGTCTTCACCTTCCCCCTGCAGCCTATTCACAGGCACAACAGGTTTTGGGATCTCTGCTTGCCCAGAGAAGGAACATCTCACGGTGCGCATCCTCGGCAGAGCCTGTTCCCGAATAGGCAAACGTCCGGCTCCTTGTCCCACACAGAAGGTGGCAGCCCTGAAAGCTCTTGCTGGTCTTCACCTTCCCCCTGCAGCCTATTCACAGGCACAACAGGTTTGGGGATCTGTGCTTGCCCAGAGAAGGAACATCTCACGGTGCGCATCCTCGGCAGAGCCTGTTCCCGAAAAGGCAAACGTCCGGCTCCTTGTCCCACACGGAAGGAGGCAGCCCTGAAAGCTCTTGCTGGTCTTCACCTTCCCCCTGCAGCCTATTCACAGGCACAACCGCACTGGGAATCTCTCCTTTCCCAGAGACGCAATCTCTCACGGTGCGCATCCTCGGCAGAGCCTGTTCCCGAAAAGGCAAACATCCGGCTCCTTGTCCCACACGGAAGGTGGCAGCCCGGAAAGCTGTTGCTGGTCTTCACCTTCCCCCTGCAGCCTATTCACAGGCACAACCGCACTGGGAATCTCTGCTTTCCCAGAGACGCAATCTCTCACGGTGCGCATCCTCGGCAGAGCCTGTTCCCGAAAAGGCAAACGTCCGGCTCCTTGTCCCACACGGAAGGTGGCAGCCCGGAAAGCTGTTGCTGGTCTTCACCTTCCCCCTGCAGCCTATTCACAGGCACAACAGGTTTTGGGATCTGTGCTTGCCCAGAGAAGGAACATCTCACGGTGCGCATCCTCGGCAGAGCCTGTTCCCGAACAGGCAAACGTCCGGCTCCTTGTCCCACACGGAAGGTGGCAGCCCTGAAAGCTGTTGCTGGTCTTCACCTTCCCCCTGCAGCCTATTCACAGGCACAACCGCACTGGGAATCTCTGCTTTCCCAGAGACGCAATCTCTCACGGTGCGCATCCTCGGCAGAGCCTGTTCCCGAAAAGGCAAACGTCCGGCTCCTTGTCCCACACGGAAGGTGGCAGCCCGGAAAGCTCTTGCTGGTCTTCACCTTCCCCCTGCAGCCTATTCACAGGCACAACAGGTTTTGGGATCTGTGCTTGCCCAGAGAAGGAACATCTCACGGTGCGCATCCTCGGCAGAGCCTGTTCCCGAACAGGCAAACGTCCAGCTCCTTGTCCCACACGGAAGGTGGCAGCCCTGAAAGCTCTTGCTGGTCTTCACCTTCCCCCTGCAGCCTATTCACAGGCACAACAGGTTTGGGGATCTGTGCTTGCCCAGAGAAGGAACATCTCACGGTGCGCATCCTCGGCAGAGCCTGTTCCCGAAAAGGCAAACGTCCGGCTCCTTGTCCCACAAGGAAGGTGGCAGACCTGAAAGCTGTTGCTGGTCTTCACCTTCCCCCTGCAGCTTATTCACAGGCACAACAGGTTTTGGGATCTGTGCTTGCCCAGAGAAGGAACATCTCACGGTGCGCATCCTCGGCAGAGCCTGTTCCCGAAAAGGCAAACGTCCGGCTCCTTGTCCCACACGGAAGGTGGCAGCCCGGAAAGCTGTTGCTGGTCTTCACCTTCCCCCTGCAGCCTATTCACAGGCACAACAGGTTTGGGGATCTGTGCTTGCCCAGAGAAGGAACATCTCACGGTGCGCATCCTCGGCAGAGCCTGTTCCCGAAAAGGCAAACATCCGGCTCCTTGTCCCACACGGAAGGTGGCAGCCCGGAAAGATGTTGCTGGTCTTCACCTTCCCCCTGCAGCCTATTCACAGGCACAACAGGTTTTGGGATCTCTGCTTGCCCAGAGAAGGAACATCTCACGGTGCGCATCCTCGGCAGAGCCTGTTCCCGAAAAGGCAAACGTCCGGCTCCTTGTCCCACACGGAAGGTGGCAGCCCGGAAAGATGTTGCTGGTCTTCACCTTCCCCCTGCAGCCTATTCACAGGCACCACCGCACTGGGAATCTCTGCTTTCCCAAAGACGCAATCTCTCATGGTGCGCATCCTCGGCAGAGCCTGTTCCCGAACAGGCAAACGTCCGGCTCCTTGTCCCACACGGAAGGTGGCAGCCCGGAAAGCTGTTGCTGGTCTTCACCTTCCCCCTGCAGCCTATTCACAGGCACAACAGGTTTTGGGATCTGTGCTTGCCCAGAGAAGGAACATCTCACGGTGCGCATCCTCGGCAGAGCCTGTTCCCGAAAAGGCAAACGTCCGGCTCCTTGTCCCACACGGAAGGTGGCAGCCCGGAAAGCTGTTGCTGGTCTTCACCTTCCCCCTGCAGCCTATTCACAGGCACAACAGGTTTGGGGATCTGTGCTTGCCCAGAGAGGGAACATCTCACGGTGCGCATCCTTGGCAGAGCCTGTTCCCGAAAAGGCAAACGTCCGGCTCCTTGTCCCACACGGAAGGTGGCAGCCCGGAAAGCTCTTGCTGGTCTTCACCTTCCCCCTGCAGCCTATTCACAGGCACAACAGGTTTGGGGATCTGTGCTTGCCCAGAGAAGGAACATCTCACGGTGCGCATCCTCGGCAGAGCCTGTTCCCGAAAAGGCAAACGTCCGGCTCCTTGTCCCACACGGAAGGTGGCAGCCCGGAAAGCTCTTGCTGGTCTTCACCTTCCCCCTGCAGCCTATTCACAGGCACAACAGGTTTTGGGATCTGTGCTTGCCCAGAGAAGGAACATCTCACGGTGCGCATCCTCGGCAGAGCCTGTTCCCGAACAGGCAAACGTCCAGCTCCTTGTCCCACACGGAAGGTGGCAGCCCTGAAAGCTCTTGCTGGTCTTCACCTTCCCCCTGCAGCCTATTCACAGGCACAACAGGTTTGGGGATCAGTGCTTGCCCAGAGAAGGAACATCTCACGGTGCGCATCCTCGGCAGAGCCTGTTCCCGAAAAGGCAAACGTCCGGCTCCTTGTCCCACATGGAAGGTGGCAGACCTGAAAGCTGTTGCTGGTCTTCACCTTCCCCCTGCAGCTTATTCACAGGCACAACAGGTTTTGGGATCTGTGCTTGCCCAGAGAAGGAACATCTCACGGTGCGCATCCTCGGCAGAGCCTGTTCCCGAAAAGGCAAACGTCCGGCTCCTTGTCCCACACGGAAGGTGGCAGCCCGGAAAGCTGTTGCTGGTCTTCACCTTCCCCCTGCAGCCTATTCACAGGCACAACAGGTTTGGGGATCTGTGCTTGCCCAGAGAAGGAACATCTCACGGTGCGCATCCTCGGCAGAGCCTGTTCCCGAAAAGGCAAACGTCCGGCTCCTTGTCCCACACGGAAGGTGGCAGCCCGGAAAGATGTTGCTGGTCTTCACCTTCCCCCTGCAGCCTATTCACAGGCACAACAGGTTTTGGGATCTCTGCTTGCCCAGAGAAGGAACATCTCACGGTGCGCATCCTCGGCAGAGCCTGTTCCCGAAAAGGCAAACGTCCGGCTCCTTGTCCCACACGGAAGGTGGCAGCCCTGAAAGCTGTTGCTGGTCTTCACCTTCCCCCTGCAGCCTATTCACAGGCACAACAGGTTTTGGGATCTGTGCTTGCCCAGAGAAGGAACATCTCACGGTGCGCATCCTCGGCAGAGCCTGTTCCCGAAAAGGCAAACGTTCGGCTCCTTGTCCCGCACGGAAGGTGGCAGCCCTGAAAGCTGTTGCTGGTCTTCACCTTCCCCCTGCAGCCTATTCACAGGCACAACAGGTTTGGGGATCTGTGCTTGCCCAGAGAAGGAACATCTCACGGTGCGCATCCTCGGCAGAGCCTGTTCCCGAAAAGGCAAACGTCCGGCTCCTTGTCCCACACGGAAGGTGGCAGCCCGGAAAGCTGTTGCTGGTCTTCACCTTCCCCCTGCAGCCTAGTCACAGGCACAACAGGTTTGGGGATCTGTGCTTGCCCAGAGAGGGAACATCTCACGGTGCGCATCCTTGGCAGAGCCTGTTCCCGAAAAGGCAAACGTCCGGCTCCTTGTCCCACACGGAAGGTGGCAGCCCGGAAAGCTGTTGCTGGTCTTCACCTTCCCCCTGCAGCCTATTCACAGGCACAACAGGTTTTGGGATCTGTGCTTGCCCAGAGAAGGAACATCTCACGGTGCGCATCCTCGGCAGAGCCTGTTCCCGAAAAGGCAAACGTCCGGCTCCTTGTCCCACACGGAAGGTGGCAGCCCGGAAAGCTCTTGCTGCTCTTCACCTTCCCCCTGCAGCCTATTCACAGGCACAACAGGTTTTGGGATCTGTGCTTGCCCAGAGAAGGAACATCTCACGGTGTGCACCCTCGGCAGAGCCTGTTCCCGAAAAGGCAAACGTCCGGCTCCTTGTCCCACACGGAAGGTGGCAGCCCTGAAAGCTGTTGCTGGTCTTCACCTTCCCCCTGCAGCCTATTCACAGGCACAACAGGTTTTGGGATCTGTGCTTGCCCAGAGAAGGAACATCTCACGGTGCGCATCCTCGGCAGAGCCTGTTCCCGAAAAGGCAAACGTCCGGCTCCTTGTCCCACACGGAAGGTGGCAGCCCGGAAAGCTGTTGCTGGTCTTCACCTTCCCCCTGCAGCCTATTCACAGGCACAACAGGTTTTGGGATCTGTGCTTGCCCAGAGAAGGAACATCTCACGGTGCGCATCCTCGGCAGAGCCTGTTCCCGAACAGGCAAACGTCCGGCTCCTTGTCCCACACGGAAGGTGGCAGCCCGGAAAGCTGTTGCTGGTCTTCACCTTCCCCCTGCAGCCTATTCACAGGCACCACCGCACTGTGAATCTCTGCTTTCCCAAAGACGCAATCTCTCACGGTGCGCATCCTCGGCAGAGCCTGTTCCCGAAAAGGCAAACGTCCGGCTCCTTGTCCCACACGGAAGGTGGCAGCCCTGAAAGCTCTTGCTGGTCTTCACCTTCCCCCTGCAGCCTATTCACAGGCACAACAGGTTTGGGGATCTGTGCTTGCCCAGAGAAGGAACATCTCACGGTGCGCATCCTCGGCAGAGCCTGTTCCCGAAAAGGCAAACGTCCGGCTCCTTGTCCCACACGGAAGGTGGCAGCCCGGAAAGCTCTTGCTGCTCTTCACCTTCCCCCTGCAGCCTATTCACAGGCACAACAGGTTTGGGGATCTGTGCTTGCCCAGAGAAGGAACATCTCACGGTGCGCATCCTCGGCAGAGCCTGTTCCCGAAAAGGCAAACGTCCGGCTCCTTGTCCCACACGGAAGGTGGCAGACCTGAAAGCTCTTGCTGGTCTTCACCTTCCCCCTGCAGCCTATTCACAGGCACAACAGGTTTTGGGATCTGTGCTTGCCCAGAGAAGGAACATCTCACGGTGCGCATCCTCGGCAGAGCCTGTTCCCGAACAGGCAAACGTCCGGCTCCTTGTCCCACACGGAAGGTGGCAGCCCGGAAAGCTGTTGCTGGTCTTCACCTTCCCCCTGCAGCCTATTCACAGGCACAACAGGTTTTGGGATCTGTGCTTGCCCAGAGAAGGAACATCTCACGGTGCGCATCCTTGGCAGAGCCTGTTCCCGAAAAGGCAAACGTCCGGCTCCTTGTCCCACACGGAAGGTGGCAGCCCGGAAAGCTGTTGCTGGTCTTCACCTTCCCCCTGCAGCCTATTCACAGGCACAACAGGTTTGGGGATCAGTGCTTGCCCAGAGAAGGAACATCTTACGGTGCGCATCCTCGGCAGAGCCTGTTCCCGAAAAGGCAAACTTCCAGCTCCTTGTCCCACACGGAAGGTGGCAGACCGGAAAGCTGTTGCTGGTCTTCACCTTCCCCCTGCAGCCTATTCACAGGCACAACAGGTTTGGGGATCTGTGCTTGCCCAGAGAAGGAACATCTCACGGTGCGCATCCTCGGCAGAGCCTGTTCCCGAAAAGGCAAACGTCCGGCTCCTTGTCCCACACGGAAGGTGGCAGCCCGGAAAGCTGTTGCTGGTCTTCACCTTCCCCCTGCAGCCTATTCACAGGCACAACAGGTTTGGGGATCTGTGCTTGCCCAGAGAAGGAACATCTCACGGTGCGCATCCTCGGCAGAGCCTGTTCCCGAAAAGGCAAACGTCCGGCTCCTTGTCCCACACGGAAGGTGGCAGCCCGGAAAGCTGTTGCTGGTCTTCACCTTCCCCCTGCAGCCTATTCACAGGCACAACAGGTTTTGGGATCTGTGCTTGCCCAGAGAAGGAACATCTCACGGTGCGCATCCTCGGCAGAGCCTGTTCCCGAAAAGGCAAACGTCCGGCTCCTTGTCCCACACGGAAGGTGGCAGCCCGGAAAGCTGTTGCTGGTCTTCACCTTCCCCCTGCAGCCTATTCACAGGCACAACAGGTTTGGGGATCAGTGCTTGCCCAGAGAAGGAACATCTCACGGTGCGCATCCTCGGCAGAGCCTGTTCCCGAAAAGGCAAATGTCCGGCTCCTTGTCCCACACGGAAGGTGGCAGCCCGGAAAGCTGTTGCTGGTCTTCACCTTCACCCTGCAGCCTATTCACAGGCACAACAGGTTTGGGGATCTGTGCTTGCCCAGAGAAGGAACATCTCACGGTGCGCACCCACGGCAGAGCCTGTTCCCGAAAAGGCAAACGTCCGGCTCCTTGTCCCACACGGAAGGTGGCAGCCCTGAAAGCTGTTGCTGGTCTTCACCTTCCCCCTGCAGCCTATTCACAGGCACCACCGCACTGGGAATCTCTGCTTTCCCAAAGACGCAATCTCTCATGGTGCGCATCCTCGGCAGAGCCTGTTCCCGAACAGGCAAACGTCCGGCTCCTTGTCCCACACGGAAGGTGGCAGCCCGGAAAGCTCTTGCTGGTCTTCACCTTCCCCCTGCAGCCTATTCACAGGCACAACAGGTTTTGGGATCTGTGCTTGCCCAGAGAAGGAACATCTCACGGTGCGCATCCTTGGCAGAGCCTGTTCCCGAAAAGGCAAACGTCCGGCTCCTTGTCCCACACGGAAGGTGGCAGCCCGGAAAGCTGTTGCTGGTCTTCACCTTCCCCCTGCAGCCTATTCACAGGCACAACAGGTTTGGGGATCAGTGCTTGCCCAGAGAAGGAACATCTCATGGTGCGCACCCACGGCAGAGCCTGTTCCCGAAAAGGCAAACGTCCGGCTCCTTGTCCCACACGGAAGGTGGCAGCCCGGAAAGCTGTTGCTGGTCTTCACCTTCCCCCTGCAGCCTATTCACAGGCACAACAGGTTTGGGGATCTGTGCTTGCCCAGAGAAGGAACATCTCACGGTGCGCATCCTCGGCAGAGCCTGTTCCCGAAAAGGCAAACGTCCGGCTCCTTGTCCCACACGGAAGGTGGCAGCCCTGAAAGCTGTTGCTGGTCTTCACCTTCCCCCTGCAGCCTATTCACAGGCACCACCACACTGGGAATCTCTGCTTTCCCAAAGACGCAATCTCTCGCGGTGCGCATCCTCGGCAGAGCCTGTTCCCGAAAAGGCAAACGTCCGGCTCCTTGTCCCACACGGAAGGTGGCAGCCCTGAAAGCTCTTGCTGCTCTTCACCTTCCCCCTGCAGCCTATTCACAGGCACAACAGGTTTTGGGATCTGTGCTTGCCCAGAGAAGGAACATCTCACGGTGCGCATCCTCGGCAGAGCCTGTTCCCGAAAAGGCAAATGTCCAGCTCCTTGTCCCACATGGAAGGTGGCAGACCTGAAAGCTGTTGCTGGTCTTCACCTTCCCCCTGCAGCCTATTCACAGGCACAACAGGTTTGGGGATCTGTGCTTGCCCAGAGAAGGAACATCTCACGGTGCGCACCCACGGCAGAGCCTGTTCCCGAAAAGGCAAACGTCCGGCTCCTTGTCCCACACGGAAGGTGGCAGCCCGGAAAGCTGTTGCTGGTCTTCACCTTCCCCCTGCAGCCTATTCACAGGCACAACAGGTTTGGGGATCTGTGCTTGCCCAGAGAAGGAACATCTCACGGTGCGCACCCACGGCAGAGCCTGTTCCCGAAAAGGCAAACGTCCGGCTCCTTGTCCCACACGGAAGGTGGCAGCCCTGAAAGCTGTTGCTGGTCTTCACCTTCCCCCTGCAGCCTATTCACAGGCACCACCGCACTGGGAATCTCTGCTTTCCCAAAGACGCAATCTCTCATGGTGCGCATCCTCGGCAGAGCCTGTTCCCGAACAGGCAAACGTCCGGCACCTTGTCCCACACGGAAGGTGGCAGCCCGGAAAGCTGTTGCTGGTCTTCACCTTCCCCCTGCAGCCTATTCACAGGCACAACAGGTTTTGGGATCTGTGCTTGCCCAGAGAAGGAACATCTCACGGTGCGCATCCTTGGCAGAGCCTGTTCCCGAAAAGGCAAACGTCCGGCTCCTTGTCCCACACGGAAGGTGGCAGCCCGGAAAGCTGTTGCTGGTCTTCACCTTCCCCCTGCAGCCTATTCACAGGCACAACAGGTTTGGGGATCAGTGCTTGCCCAGAGAAGGAACATCTCACGGTGCGCATCCTCGGCAGAGCCTGTTCCCGAAAAGGCAAACGTCCGGCTCCTTGTCCCACACGGAAGGTGGCAGCCCGGAAAGCTGTTGCTGGTCTTCACCTTCCCCCTGCAGCCTATTCACAGGCACAACAGGTTTGGGGATCAGTGCTTGCCCAGAGAAGGAACATCTCATGGTGCGCACCCACGGCAGAGCCTGTTCCCGAAAAGGCAAACGTCCGGCTCCTTGTCCCACACGGAAGGTGGCAGCCCGGAAAGCTGTTGCTGGTCTTCACCTTCCCCCTGCAGCCTATTCACAGGCACAACAGGTTTGGGGATCTGTGCTTGCCCAGAGAAGGAACATCTCACGGTGCGCATCCTCGGCAGAGCCTGTTCCCGAAAAGGCAAACGTCCGGCTCCTTGTCCCACACGGAAGGTGGCAGCCCTGAAAGCTGTTGCTGGTCTTCACCTTCCCCCTGCAGCCTATTCACAGGCACCACCACACTGGGAATCTCTGCTTTCCCAAAGACGCAATCTCTCGCGGTGCGCATCCTCGGCAGAGCCTGTTCCCGAAAAGGCAAACGTCCGGCTCCTTGTCCCACACGGAAGGTGGCAGCCCTGAAAGCTGTTGCTGGTCTTCACCTTCCCCCTGCAGCCTATTCACAGGCACAACAGGTTTTGGGATCTGTGCTTGCCCAGAGAAGGAACATCTCACGGTGCGCATCCTCGGCAGAGCCTGTTCCCGAAAAGGCAAATGTCCAGCTCCTTGTCCCACATGGAAGGTGGCAGACCTGAAAGCTGTTGCTGGTCTTCACCTTCCCCCTGCAGCCTATTCACAGGCACAACAGGTTTGGGGATCTGTGCTTGCCCAGAGAAGGAACATCTCACGGTGCGCACCCACGGCAGAGCCTGTTCCCGAAAAGGCAAACGTCCGGCTCCTTGTCCCACACGGAAGGTGGCAGCCCGGAAAGCTGTTGCTGGTCTTCACCTTCCCCCTGCAGCCTATTCACAGGCACAACAGGTTTGGGGATCTGTGCTTGCCCAGAGAAGGAACATCTCACGGTGCGCACCCACGGCAGAGCCTGTTCCCGAAAAGGCAAACGTCCGGCTCCTTGTCCCACACGGAAGGTGGCAGCCCTGAAAGCTGTTGCTGGTCTTCACCTTCCCCCTGCAGCCTATTCACAGGCACCACCGCACTGGGAATCTCTGCTTTCCCAAAGACGCAATCTCTCATGGTGCGCATCCTCGGCAGAGCCTGTTCCCGAAAAGGCAAACGTCCGGCACCTTGTCCCACACGGAAGGTGGCAGCCCGGAAAGCTGTTGCTGGTCTTCACCTTCCCCCTGCAGCCTATTCACAGGCACAACAGGTTTTGGGATCTGTGCTTGCCCAGAGAAGGAACATCTCACGGTGCGCATCCTTGGCAGAGCCTGTTCCCGAAAAGGCAAACGTCCGGCTCCTTGTCCCACACGGAAGGTGGCAGCCCGGAAAGCTGTTGCTGGTCTTCACCTTCCCCCTGCAGCCTATTCACAGGCACAACAGGTTTGGGGATCAGTGCTTGCCCAGAGAAGGAACATCTCACGGTGCGCATCCTCGGCAGAGCCTGTTCCCGAAAAGGCAAACGTCCGGCTCCTTGTCCCACACGGAAGGTGGCAGCCCGGAAAGCTGTTGCTGGTCTTCACCTTCCCCCTGCAGCCTATTCACAGGCACAACAGGTTTGGGGATCTGTGCTTGCCCAGAGAAGGAACATCTCACGGTGCGCATCCTCGGCAGAGCCTGTTCCCGAAAAGGCAAACATCCGGCTCCTTGTCCCACACGGAAGGTGGCAGCCCTGAAAGCTGTTGCTGGTCTTCACCTTCCCCCTGCAGCCTATTCACAGGCACCACCACACTGGGAATCTCTGCTTTCCCAAAGACGCAATCTCTCGCGGTGCGCATCCTCGGCAGAGCCTGTTCCCGAAAAGGCAAACGTCCGGCTCCTTGTCCCACACGGATGGTGGCAGCCCGGAAAGCTGTTGCTGGTCTTCACCTTCCCCCTGCAGCCTATTCACAGGCACAACAGGTTTGGGGATCTGTGCTTGCCCAGAGAGGGAACATCTCACGATGCGCATCCTCGGCAGAGCCTGTTCCCGAAAAGGCAAACGTCCGGCTCCTTGTCCCACACGGAAGGTGGCAGCCCTGAAAGCTGTTGCTGGTCTTCACCTTCCCCCTGCAGCCTATTCACAGGCACAACAGGTTTTGGGATCTGTGCTTGCCCAGAGAAGGAACATCTCACGGTGCGCATCCTCGGCAGAGCCTGTTCCCGAAAAGGCAAATGTCCAGCTCCTTGTCCCACATGGAAGGTGGCAGACCTGAAAGCTGTTGCTGGTCTTCACCTTCCCCCTGCAGCCTATTCACAGGCACAACAGGTTTGGGGATCTGTGCTTGCCCAGAGAAGGAACATCTCACGGTGCGCACCCACGGCAGAGCCTGTTCCCGAAAAGGCAAACGTCCGGCTCCTTGTCCCACACGGAAGGTGGCAGCCCGGAAAGCTGTTGCTGGTCTTCACCTTCCCCCTGCAGCCTATTCACAGGCACCACCGCACTGTGAATCTCTGCTTTCCCAAAGACGCAATCTCTCATGGTGCGCATCCTCGGCAGAGCCTGTTCCCGAAAAGGCAAACGTCCGGCTCCTTGTCCCACACGGAAGGTGGCAGCCCGGAAAGCTGGTGCTGGTCTTCACCTTCCCCCTGCAGCCTATTCACAGGCACAACAGGTTTTGGGATCAGTGCTTGCCCAGAGAAGGAACATCTCACGGTGCGCATCCTCGGCAGAGCCTGTTCCTGAAAAGGCAAACTTCCAGCTCCTTGTCCCACACGGAAGGTGGCAGACCGGAAAGCTCTTGCTGGTCTTCACCTTCCCCCTGCAGCCTATTCACAGGCACAACAGGTTTTGGGATGTGTGCTTGCCCAGAGAAGGAACATCTCACGGTGCGCATCCTCGGCAGAGCCTGTTCCCGAAAAGGCAAACGTCCGGCTCCTTGTCCCACACGGAAGGTGGCAGCCCGGAAAGCTGTTGCTGGTCTTCACCTTCCCCCTGCAGCCTATTCACAGGCACAACAGGTTTTGGGATCTGTGCTTGCCCAGAGAAGGAACATCTCATGGTGCGCACCCACGGCAGAGCCTGTTCCCGAAAAGGCAAACGTCCGGCTCCTTGTCCCACACGGAAGGTGGCAGCCCTGAAAGCTGTTGCTGGTCTTCACCTTCCCCCTGCAGCCTATTCACAGGCACAACAGGTTTTGGGATCTGTGCTTGCCCAGAGAAGGAACATCTCACGGTGCGCATCCTCGGCAGAGCCTGTTCCCGAAAAGGCAAACGTCCGTCTTCTTGTCCCACACGGAAGGTGGCAGCCCGGAAAGCTGTTGCTGGTCTTCACCTTCCCCCTGCAGCCTATTCACAGGCACAACAGGTTTGGGGATCTGTGCTTGCCCAGAGAAGGAACATCTCACGGTGCGCACCCTCGGCAGAGCCTGTTCCCGAAAAGGCAAACGTCCGGCTCCTTGTCCCACACGGAAGGTGGCAGCCCGGAAAGCTGTTGCTGGTCTTCACCTTCCCCCTGCAGCCTATTCACAGGCACAACAGGTTTTGGGATCTGTGCTTGCCCAGAGAAGGAACATCTCACGGTGCGCATCCTCGGCAGAGCCTGGTCCCGAAAAGGCAAACGTCCGGCTCCTTGTCCCACACGGAAGGTGGCAGCCCGGAAAGCTCTTGCTGGTCTTCACCTTCCCCCTGCAGCCTATTCACAGGCACCACCGCACTGTGAATCTCTGCTTTCCCAAAGACGCAATCTCTCACGGTGCGCATCCTCGGCAGAGCCTGTTCCCGAAAAGGCAAACGTCCGGCTCCTTGTCCCACACGGAAGGTGGCAGCCCGGAAAGCTGTTGCTGGTCTTCACCTTCCCCCTGCAGCCTATTCACAGGCACAACAGGTTTTGGGATCTGTGCTTGCCCAGAGAAGGAACATCTCACGGTGCGCATCCTCGGCAGAGCCTGTTCCCGAAAAGGCAAACGTCCGGCTCCTTGTCCCACACGGAAGGTGGCAGCCCGGAAAGCTGTTGCTGGTCTTCACCTTCCCCCTGCAGCCTATTCACAGGCACAACAGGTTTTGGGATCTGTGCTTGCCCAGAGAAGGAACATCTCACGGTGCGCATCCTCGGCAGAGCCTGTTCCCGAAAAGGCAAACGTCCGGCTCCTTGTCCCACACGGAAGGTGGCAGACCTGAAAGCTCTTGCTGGTCTTCACCTTCCCCCTGCAGCCTATTCACAGGCACAACAGGTTTTGGGATCTGTGCTTGCCCAGAGAAGGAACATCTCACGGTGCGCATCCTCGGCAGAGCCTGTTCCCGAAAAGGCAAACGTCCGGCTCCTTGTCCCACACGGAAGGTGGCAGCCCTGAAAGCTGTTGCTGGTCTTCACCTTCCCCCTGCAGCCTATTCACAGGCACAACAGGTTTTGGGATCTCTGCTTGCCCAGAGAAGGAACATCTCACGGTGCGCATCCTTGGCAGAGCCTGTTCCCGAAAAGGCAAACGTCCGGCTCCTTGTCCCACACGGAAGGTGGCAGCCCGGAAAGCTGTTGCTGGTCTTCACCTTCCCCCTGCAGCCTATTCACAGGCACAACAGGTTTGGGGATCAGTGCTTGCCCAGAGAAGGAACATCTCACGGTGCGCATCCTCGGCAGAGCCTGTTCCCGAAAAGGCAAACTTCCAGCTCCTTGTCCCACACGGAAGGTGGCAGACCGGAAAGCTGTTGCTGGTCTTCACCTTCCCCCTGCAGCCTATTCACAGGCACAACAGGTTTGGGGATCTGTGCTTGCCCAGAGAAGGAACATCTCACGGTGCGCATCCTCGGCAGAGCCTGTTCCTGAAAAGGCAAACGTCCGGCTCCTTGTCCCACACGGAAGGTGGCAGCCCGGAAAGCTGTTGCTGGTCTTCACCTTCCCCCTGCAGCCTATTCACAGGCACAACAGGTTTGGGGATCTGTGCTTGCCCAGAGAAGGAACATCTCATGGTGCGCACCCACGGCAGAGCCTGTTCCCGAAAAGGCAAACGTCCGGCTCCTTGTCCCACACGGAAGGTGGCAGCCCTGAAAGCTGTTGCTGGTCTTCACCTTCCCCCTGCAGCCTATTCACAGGCACAACAGGTTTTGGGATCTGTGCTTGCCCAGAGAAGGAACATCTCACGGTGCGCATCCTCGGCAGAGCCTGGTCCCGAAAAGGCAAACGTCCGGCTCCTTGTCCCACACGGAAGGTGGCAGCCCGGAAAGCTCTTGCTGGTCTTCACCTTCCCCCTGCAGCCTATTCACAGGCACCACCGCACTGGGAATCTCTGCTTTCCCAAAGACGCAATCTCTCACGGTGCGCATCCTCGGCAGAGCCTGTTCCCGAAAAGGCAAACATCCGGCTCCTTGTCCCACACGGAAGGTGGCAGCCCGGAAAGATGTTGCTGGTCTTCACCTTCCCCCTGCAGCCTATTCACAGGCACAACAGGTTTTGGGATCTCTGCTTGCCCAGAGAAGGAACATCTCACGGTGCGCATCCTCGGCAGAGCCTGTTCCCGAAAAGGCAAACGTCCGGCTCCTTGTCCCACACGGAAGGTGGCAGCCCTGAAAGCTGTTGCTGGTCTTCACCTTCCCCCTGCAGCCTATTCACAGGCACCACCGCACTGGGAATCTCTGCTTTCCCAAAGACGCAATCTCTCATGGTGCGCATCCTCGGCAGAGCCTGTTCCCGAACAGGCAAACGTCCGGCTCCTTGTCCCACACGGAAGGTGGCAGCCCGGAAAGCTGTTGCTGGTCTTCACCTTCCCCCTGCAGCCTATTCACAGGCACAACAGGTTTTGGGATCTGTGCTTGCCCAGAGAAGGAACATCTCACGGTGCGCATCCTCGGCAGAGCCTGTTCCCGAAAAGGCAAACGTCCGGCTCCTTGTCCCACACGGAAGGTGGCAGCCCGGAAAGCTGTTGCTGGTCTTCACCTTCCCCCTGCAGCCTATTCACAGGCACAACAGGTTTGGGGATCTGTGCTTGCCCAGAGAGGGAACATCTCACGGTGCGCATCCTTGGCAGAGCCTGTTCCCGAAAAGGCAAACGTCCGGCTCCTTGTCCCACACGGAAGGTGGCAGCCCGGAAAGCTCTTGCTGGTCTTCACCTTCCCCCTGCAGCCTATTCACAGGCACAACAGGTTTGGGGATCTGTGCTTGCCCAGAGAAGGAACATCTCACGGTGCGCATCCTCGGCAGAGCCTGTTCCCGAAAAGGCAAACGTCCGGCTCCTTGTCCCACACGGAAGGTGGCAGCCCGGAAAGCTCTTGCTGGTCTTCACCTTCCCCCTGCAGCCTATTCACAGGCACAACAGGTTTTGGGATCTGTGCTTGCCCAGAGAAGGAACATCTCACGGTGCGCATCCTCGGCAGAGCCTGTTCCCGAACAGGCAAACGTCCAGCTCCTTGTGCCACACGGAAGGTGGCAGCCCTGAAAGCTCTTGCTGGTCTTCACCTTCCCCCTGCAGCCTATTCACAGGCACAACAGGTTTGGGGATCTGTGCTTGCCCAGAGAAGGAACATCTCACGGTGCGCATCCTCGGCAGAGCCTGTTCCCGAAAAGGCAAACGTCCGGCTCCTTGTCCCACATGGAAGGTGGCAGACCTGAAAGCTGTTGCTGGTCTTCACCTTCCCCCTGCAGCTTATTCACAGGCACAACAGGTTTTGGGATCTGTGCTTGCCCAGAGAAGGAACATCTCACGGTGCGCATCCTCGGCAGAGCCTGGTCCCGAAAAGGCAAACGTCCGGCTCCTTGTCCCACACGGAAGGTGGCAGCCCTGAAAGCTGTTGCTGGTCTTCACCTTCCCCCTGCAGCCTATTCACAGGCACAACAGGTTTGGGGATCTGTGCTTGCCCAGAGAAGGAACATCTCACGGTGCGCATCCTCGGCAGAGCCTGTTCCCGAAAAGGCAAACGTCCGGCTCCTTGTCCCACACGGAAGGTGGCAGCCCGGAAAGATGTTGCTGGTCTTCACCTTCCCCCTGCAGCCTATTCACAGGCACAACAGGTTTTGGGATCTCTGCTTGCCCAGAGAAGGAACATCTCACGGTGCGCATCCTCGGCAGAGCCTGTTCCCGAAAAGGCAAACGTCCGGCTCCTTGTCCCACACGGAAGGTGGCAGCCCTGAAAGCTGTTGCTGGTCTTCACCTTCCCCCTGCAGCCTATTCACAGGCACAACAGGTTTTGGGATCTCTGCTTGCCCAGAGAAGGAACATCTCACGGTGCGCATCCTCGGCAGAGCCTGTTCCCGAAAAGGCAAACGTCCGGCTCCTTGTCCCACACGGAAGGTGGCAGCCCGGAAAGCTCTTGCTGGTCTTCACCTTCCCCCTGCAGCCTATTCACAGGCACCACCGCACTGTGAATCTCTGCTTTCCCAAAGACGCAATCTCTCACGGTGCGCATCCTCGGCAGAGCCTGTTCCCGAAAAGGCAAACGTCCGGCTCCTTGTCCCACACGGAAGGTGGCAGCCCGGAAAGCTGTTGCTGGTCTTCACCTTCCCCCTGCAGCCTATTCACAGGCACAACAGGTTTGGGGATCTGTGCTTGCCCAGAGAAGGAACATCTCACGGTGCGCATCCTCGGCAGAGCCTGTTCCCGAAAAGGCAAACGTCCGGCTCCTTGTCCCACACGGAAGGTGGCAGCCCGGAAAGCTGTTGCTGGTCTTCACCTTCCCCCTGCAGCCTATTCACAGGCACAACAGGTTTTGGGATCTGTGCTTGCCCAGAGAAGGAACATCTCACGGTGCGCATCCTCGGCAGAGCCTGTTCCCGAAAAGGCAAACGTCCGGCTCCTTGTCCCACACGGAAGGTGGCAGCCCTGAAAGCTCTTGCTGGTCTTCACCTTCCCCCTGCAGCCTATTCACAGGCACAACAGGTTTTGGGATCTGTGCTTGCCCAGAGAAGGAACATCTCACGGTGCGCATCCTCGGCAGAGCCTGTTCCCGAACAGGCAAACGTCCGGCTCCTTGTCCCACACGGAAGGTGGCAGCCCGGAAAGCTGTTGCTGGTCTTCACCTTCCCCCTGCAGCCTATTCACAGGCACAACAGGTTTTGGGATCTGTGCTTGCCCAGAGAAGGAACATCTCACGGTGCGCATCCTTGGCAGAGCCTGTTCCCGAAAAGGCAAACGTCCGGCTCCTTGTCCCACACGGAAGGTGGCAGCCCGGAAAGCTGTTGCTGGTCTTCACCTTCCCCCTGCAGCCTATTCACAGGCACAACAGGTTTGGGGATCAGTGCTTGCCCAGAGAAGGAACATCTCACGGTGCGCATCCTCGGCAGAGCCTGTTCCCGAAAAGGCAAACTTCCAGCTCCTTGTCCCACACGGAAGGTGGCAGACCGGAAAGCTGTTGCTGGTCTTCACCTTCCCCCTGCAGCCTATTCACAGGCACAACAGGTTTGGGGATCTGTGCTTGCCCAGAGAAGGAACATCTCACGGTGCGCATCCTCGGCAGAGCCTGTTCCTGAAAAGGCAAACGTCCGGCTCCTTGTCCCACACGGAAGGTGGCAGCCCGGAAAGCTGTTGCTGGTCTTCACCTTCCCCCTGCAGCCTATTCACAGGCACAACAGGTTTGGGGATCTGTGCTTGCCCAGAGAAGGAACATCTCATGGTGCGCACCCACGGCAGAGCCTGTTCCCGAAAAGGCAAACGTCCGGCTCCTTGTCCCACACGGAAGGTGGCAGCCCTGAAAGCTGTTGCTGGTCTTCACCTTCCCCCTGCAGCCTATTCACAGGCACAACAGGTTTTGGGATCTGTGCTTGCCCAGAGAAGGAACATCTCACGGTGCGCATCCTCGGCAGAGCCTGTTCCCGAAAAGGCAAACGTCCGGCTCCTTGTCCCACACGGAAGGTGGCAGCCCGGAAAGATGTTGCTGGTCTTCACCTTCCCCCTGCAGCCTATTCACAGGCACAACAGGTTTGGGGATCTGTGCTTGCCCAGAGAAGGAACATCTCACGATGCGCATCCTCGGCAGAGCCTGTTCCCGAAAAGGCAAACGTCCGGCTCCTTGTCCCACACGGAAGGTGGCAGCCCTGAAAGCTCTTGCTGGTCTTCACCTTCCCCCTGCAGCCTATTCACAGGCACAACAGGTTTTGGGATCTGTGCTTGCCCAGAGAAGGAACATCTCACGGTGCGCATCCTCGGCAGAGCCTGTTCCCGAAAAGGCAAACGTCCGGCTCCTTGTCCCACACGGAAGGTGGCAGCCCGGAAAGCTGTTGCTGGTCTTCACCTTCCCCCTGCAGCCTATTCACAGGCACAACAGGTTTTGGGATCTGTGCTTGCCCAGAGAAGGAACATCTCACGGTGCGCATCCTCGGCAGAGCCTGGTCCCGAAAAGGCAAACGTCCGGCTCCTTGTCCCACACGGAAGGTGGCAGCCCGGAAAGCTCTTGCTGGTCTTCACCTTCCCCCTGCAGCCTATTCACAGGCACCACCGCACTGTGAATCTCTGCTTTCCCAAAGACGCAATCTCTCACGGTGCGCATCCTCGGCAGAGACTGTTCCCGAAAAGGCAAACATCCGGCTCCTTGTCCCACACGGAAGGTGGCAGCCCGGAAAGATGTTGCTGGTCTTCACCTTCCCCCTGCAGCCTATTCACAGGCACAACAGGTTTTGGGATCTCTGCTTGCCCAGAGAAGGAACATCTCACGGTGCGCATCCTCGGCAGAGCCTGTTCCCGAAAAGGCAAACGTCCGGCTCCTTGTCCCACACGGAAGGTGGCAGCCCGGAAAGCTGTTGCTGGTCTTCACCTTCCCCCTGCAGCCTATTCACAGGCACCACCGCACTGGGAATCTCTGCTTTCCCAAAGACGCAATCTCTCATGGTGCGCATCCTCGGCAGAGCCTGTTCCCGAACAGGCAAACGTCCGGCTCCTTGTCCCACACGGAAGGTGGCAGCCCGGAAAGCTGTTGCTGGTCTTCACCTTCCCCCTGCAGCCTATTCACAGGCACAACAGGTTTGGGGATCTGTGCTTGCCCAGAGAAGGAACATCTCACGGTGCGCATCCTCGGCAGAGCCTGTTCCCGAAAAGGCAAACGTCCGGCTCCTTGTCCCACACGGAAGGTGGCAGCCCGGAAAGCTGTTGCTGGTCTTCACCTTCCCCCTGCAGCCTATTCACAGGCACAACAGGTTTGGGGATCTGTGCTTGCCCAGAGAGGGAACATCTCACGGTGCGCATCCTTGGCAGAGCCTGTTCCCGAAAAGGCAAACGTCCGGCTCCTTGTCCCACACGGAAGGTGGCAGCCCGGAAAGCTCTTGCTGGTCTTCACCTTCCCCCTGCAGCCTATTCACAGGCACAACAGGTTTGGGGATCTGTGCTTGCCCAGAGAAGGAACATCTCACGGTGCGCATCCTCGGCAGAGCCTGTTCCCGAAAAGGCAAACGTCCGGCTCCTTGTCCCACACGGAAGGTGGCAGCCCGGAAAGCTCTTGCTGGTCTTCACCTTCCCCCTGCAGCCTATTCACAGGCACAACAGGTTTTGGGATCTGTGCTTGCCCAGAGAAGGAACATCTCACGGTGCGCATCCTCGGCAGAGCCTGTTCCCGAACAGGCAAACGTCCAGCTCCTTGTCCCACACGGAAGGTGGCAGCCCTGAAAGCTCTTGCTGGTCTTCACCTTCCCCCTGCAGCCTATTCACAGGCACAACAGGTTTGGGGATCTGTGCTTGCCCAGAGAAGGAACATCTCACGGTGCGCATCCTCGGCAGAGCCTGTTCCCGAAAAGGCAAACGTCCGGCTCCTTGTCCCACATGGAAGGTGGCAGCCCGGAAAGCTGTTGCTGGTCTTCACCTTCCCCCTGCAGCTTATTCACAGGCACAACAGGTTTTGGGATCTGTGCTTGCCCAGAGAAGGAACATCTCACGGTGCGCATCCTCGGCAGAGCCTGTTCCCGAAAAGGCAAACGTCCGGCTCCTTGTCCCACACGGAAGGTGGCAGCCCGGAAAGCTGTTGCTGGTCTTCACCTTCCCCCTGCAGCCTATTCACAGGCACAACAGGTTTGGGGATCTGTGCTTGCCCAGAGAAGGAACATCTCACGGTGCGCATCCTCGGCAGAGCCTGTTCCCGAAAAGGCAAACGTCCGGCTCCTTGTCCCACACGGAAGGTGGCAGCCCGGAAAGATGTTGCTGGTCTTCACCTTCCCCCTGCAGCCTATTCACAGGCACAACAGGTTTTGGGATCTCTGCTTGCCCAGAGAAGGAACATCTCACGGTGCGCATCCTCGGCAGAGCCTGTTCCCGAACAGGCAAACGTCCGGCTCCTTGTCCCACACGGAAGGTGGCAGCCCGGAAAGCTGTTGCTGGTCTTCACCTTCCCCCTGCAGCCTATTCACAGGCACAACAGGTTTTGGGATCTGTGCTTGCCCAGAGAAGGAACATCTCACGGTGCGCATCCTCGGCAGAGCCTGTTCCCGAAAAGGCAAACGTTCGGCTCCTTGTCCCGCACGGAAGGTGGCAGCCCTGAAAGCTGTTGCTGGTCTTCACCTTCCCCCTGCAGCCTATTCACAGGCACAACAGGTTTGGGGATCTGTGCTTGCCCAGAGAAGGAACATCTCACGGTGCGCATCCTCGGCAGAGCCTGTTCCCGAAAAGGCAAACGTCCGGCTCCTTGTCCCACACGGAAGGTGGCAGCCCGGAAAGCTGTTGCTGGTCTTCACCTTCCCCCTGCAGCCTATTCACAGGCACAACAGGTTTGGGGATCTGTGCTTGCCCAGAGAGGGAACATCTCACGGTGCGCATCCTCGGCAGAGCCTGGTCCCGAAAAGGCAAACGTCCGGCTCCTTGTCCCACACGGAAGGTGGCAGCCCGGAAAGCTGTTGCTGGTCTTCACCTTCCCCCTGCAGCCTATTCACAGGCACAACAGGTTTTGGGATCTGTGGTTGCCCAGAGAAGGAACATCTCACGGTGCGCATCCTCGGCAGAGCCTGTTCCCGAAAAGGCAAACGTCCGGCTCCTTGTCCCACACGGAAGGTGGCAGCCCGGAAAGCTCTTGCTGCTCTTCACCTTCCCCCTGCAGCCTATTCACAGGCACCACCACACTGGGAATCTCTGCTTTCCCAAAGACGCAATCTCTCGCAGTGCGCATCCTCGGCAGAGCCTGTTCCCGAAAAGGCAAACGTCCGGCTCCTTGTCCCACACGGAAGGTGGCAGCCCGGAAAGCTCTTGCTGGTCTTCACCTTCCCCCTGCAGCCTATTCACAGGCACAACAGGTTTTGGGATCTGTGCTTGCCCACAGAAGGAACATCTCACGGTGCGCATCCTCGGCAGAGCCTGTTCCCGAAAAGGCAAATGTCCAGCTCCTTGTCCCACATGGAAGGTGGCAGACCTGAAAGCTGTTGCTGGTCTTCACCTTCCCCCTGCAGCCTATTCACAGGCACAACAGGTTTGGGGATCTGTGCTTGCCCAGAGAAGGAACATCTCACGGTGCGCACCCACGGCAGAGCCTGTTCCCGAAAAGGCAAACGTCCGGCTCCTTGTCCCACACGGAAGGTGGCAGCCCGGAAAGCTGTTGCTGGTCTTCACCTTCCCCCTGCAGCCTATTCACAGGCACAACAGGTTTGGGGATCTGTGCTTGCCCAGAGAAGGAACATCTCACGGTGCGCACCCACGGCAGAGCCTGTTCCCGAAAAGGCAAACGTCCGGCTCCTTGTCCCACACGGAAGGTGGCAGCCCTGAAAGCTGTTG
Source organism: Haliaeetus albicilla (assembly GCF_947461875.1). Classification (NCBI taxonomy): domain Eukaryota; kingdom Metazoa; phylum Chordata; class Aves; order Accipitriformes; family Accipitridae; genus Haliaeetus; species Haliaeetus albicilla. Next base: position 1,793,291 of record NW_027212478.1, on the reverse strand, counting down.
CTGGTCTTCACCTTCCCCCTGCAGCCTATTCACAGGCACCACCGCACTGGGAATCTCTGCTTTCCCAAAGACGCAATCTCTCATGGTGCGCATCCTCGGCAGAGCCTGTTCCCGAACAGGCAAACGTCCGGCTCCTTGTCCCACACGGAAGGTGGCAGCCCGGAAAGCTGTTGCTGGTCTTCACCTTCCCCCTGCAGCCTATTCACAGGCACAACAGGTTTTGGGATCTGTGCTTGCCCAGAGAAGGAACATCTCACGGTGCGCATCCTTGGCAGAGCCTGTTCCCGAAAAGGCAAACGTCCGGCTCCTTGTCCCACACGGAAGGTGGCAGCCCGGAAAGCTGTTGCTGGTCTTCACCTTCCCCCTGCAGCCTATTCACAGGCACAACAGGTTTGGGGATCAGTGCTTGCCCAGAGAAGGAACATCTCACGGTGCGCATCCTCGGCAGAGCCTGTTCCCGAAAAGGCAAACGTCCGGCTCCTTGTCCCACACGGAAGGTGGCAGCCCGGAAAGCTGTTGCTGGTCTTCACCTTCCCCCTGCAGCCTATTCACAGGCACAACAGGTTTGGGGATCTGTGCTTGCCCAGAGAAGGAACATCTCACGGTGCGCATCCTCGGCAGAGCCTGTTCCCGAAAAGGCAAACGTCCGGCTCCTTGTCCCACACGGAAGGTGGCAGCCCTGAAAGCTGTTGCTGGTCTTCACCTTCCCCCTGCAGCCTATTCACAGGCACCACCACACTGGGAATCTCTGCTTTCCCAAAGACGCAATCTCTCGCGGTGCGCATCCTCGGCAGAGCCTGTTCCCGAAAAGGCAAACGTCCGGCTCCTTGTCCCACACGGATGGTGGCAGCCCGGAAAGCTGTTGCTGGTCTTCACCTTCCCCCTGCAGCCTATTCACAGGCACAACAGGTTTGGGGATCTGTGCTTGCCCAGAGAAGGAACATCTCACGGTGCGCATCCTCGGCAGAGCCTGTTCCCGAAAAGGCAAACGTCCGGCTCCTTGTCCCACACGGAAGGTGGCAGCCCTGAAAGCTGTTGCTGGTCTTCACCTTCCCCCTGCAGCCTATTCACAGGCACAACAGGTTTGGGGATCTGTGCTTGCCCAGAGAAGGAACATCTCACGGTGCGCATCCTCGGCAGAGCCTGTTCCCGAAAAGGCAAATGTCCAGCTCCTTGTCCCACATGGAAGGTGGCAGACCTGAAAGCTGTTGCTGGTCTTCACCTTCCCCCTGCAGCCTATTCACAGGCACAACAGGTTTGGGGATCTGTGCTTGCCCAGAGAAGGAACATCTCACGGTGCGCATCCTCGGCAGAGCCTGTTCCCGAAAAGGCAAACTTCCAGCTCCTTGTCCCACACGGAAGGTGGCAGACCGGAAAGCTGTTGCTGGTCTTCACCTTCCCCCTGCAGCCTATTCACAGGCACAACAGGTTTGGGGATCTGTGCTTGCCCAGAGAAGGAACATCTCACGGTGCGCATCCTCGGCAGAGCCTGTTCCTGAAAAGGCAAACGTCCGGCTCCTTGTCCCACACGGAAGGTGGCAGCCCGGAAAGCTGTTGCTGGTCTTCACCTTCCCCCTGCAGCCTATTCACAGGCACAACAGGTTTTGGGATCAGTGCTTGCCCAGAGAAGGAACATCTCACGGTGCGCATCCTCGGCAGAGCCTGTTCCCGAAAAGGCAAACTTCCAGCTCCTTGTCCCACACGGAAGGTGGCAGACCGGAAAGCTCTTGCTGGTCTTCACCTTCCCCCTGCAGCCTATTCACAGGCACAACAGGTTTTGGGATGTGTGCTTGCCCAGAGAAGGAACATCTCACGGTGCGCATCCTCGGCAGAGCCTGTTCCCGAAAAGGCAAACGTCCGGCTCCTTGTCCCACACGGAAGGTGGCAGCCCGGAAAGCTGTTGCTGGTCTTCACCTTCCCCCTGCAGCCTATTCACAGGCACAACAGGTTTGGGGATCTGTGCTTGCCCAGAGAAGGAACATCTCATGGTGCGCACCCACGGCAGAGCCTGTTCCCGAAAAGGCAAACGTCCGGCTCCTTGTCCCACACGGAAGGTGGCAGCCCTGAAAGCTGTTGCTGGTCTTCACCTTCCCCCTGCAGCCTATTCACAGGCACAACAGGTTTTGGGATCTGTGCTTGCCCAGAGAAGGAACATCTCACGGTGCGCATCCTCGGCAGAGCCTGTTCCCGAAAAGGCAAACGTCCGTCTTCTTGTCCCACACGGAAGGTGGCAGCCCGGAAAGCTGTTGCTGGTCTTCACCTTCCCCCTGCAGCCTATTCACAGGCACAACAGGTTTGGGGATCTGTGCTTGCCCAGAGAAGGAACATCTCACGGTGCGCACCCTCGGCAGAGCCTGTTCCCGAAAAGGCAAACGTCCGGCTCCTTGTCCCACACGGAAGGTGGCAGCCCGGAAAGCTGTTGCTGGTCTTCACCTTCCCCCTGCAGCCTATTCACAGGCACAACAGGTTTTGGGATCTGTGCTTGCCCAGAGAAGGAACATCTCACGGTGCGCATCCTCGGCAGAGCCTGGTCCCGAAAAGGCAAACGTCCGGCTCCTTGTCCCACACGGAAGGTGGCAGCCCGGAAAGCTCTTGCTGGTCTTCACCTTCCCCCTGCAGCCTATTCACAGGCACCACCGCACTGTGAATCTCTGCTTTCCCAAAGACGCAATCTCTCACGGTGCGCATCCTCGGCAGAGCCTGTTCCCGAAAAGGCAAACGTCCGGCTCCTTGTCCCACACGGAAGGTGGCAGCCCGGAAAGCTGTTGCTGGTCTTCACCTTCCCCCTGCAGCCTATTCACAGGCACAACAGGTTTGGGGATCTGTGCTTGCCCAGAGAAGGAACATCTCACGGTGCGCATCCTCGGCAGAGCCTGTTCCCGAAAAGGCAAACGTCCGGCTCCTTGTCCCACACGGAAGGTGGCAGCCCGGAAAGCTGTTGCTGGTCTTCACCTTCCCCCTGCAGCCTATTCACAGGCACAACAGGTTTTGGGATCTGTGCTTGCCCAGAGAAGGAACATCTCACGGTGCGCATCCTCGGCAGAGCCTGTTCCCGAAAAGGCAAACGTCCGGCTCCTTGTCCCACACGGAAGGTGGCAGACCTGAAAGCTCTTGCTGGTCTTCACCTTCCCCCTGCAGCCTATTCACAGGCACAACAGGTTTGGGGATCTGTGCTTGCCCAGAGAAGGAACATCTCACGGTGCGCATCCTCGGCAGAGCCTGTTCCCGAAAAGGCAAACGTCCGGCTCCTTGTCCCACACGGAAGGTGGCAGCCCGGAAAGCTGTTGCTGGTCTTCACCTTCCCCCTGCAGCCTATTCACAGGCACAACAGGTTTTGGGATCTGTGCTTGCCCAGAGAAGGAACATCTCACGGTGCGCATCCTTGGCAGAGCCTGTTCCCGAAAAGGCAAACGTCCGGCTCCTTGTCCCACACGGAAGGTGGCAGCCCGGAAAGCTGTTGCTGGTCTTCACCTTCCCCCTGCAGCCTATTCACAGGCACAACAGGTTTTGGGATCTCTGCTTGCCCAGAGAAGGAACATCTCACGGTGCGCATCCTCGGCAGAGCCTGTTCCCGAAAAGGCAAACTTCCAGCTCCTTGTCCCACAAGGAAGGTGGCAGACCGGAAAGCTGTTGCTGGTCTTCACCTTCCCCCTGCAGCCTATTCACAGGCACAACAGGTTTGGGGATCTGTGCTTGCCCAGAGAAGGAACATCTCACGGTGCGCATCCTCGGCAGAGCCTGTTCCTGAAAAGGCAAACGTCCGGCTCCTTGTCCCACACGGAAGGTGGCAGCCCGGAAAGCTGTTGCTGGTCTTCACCTTCCCCCTGCAGCCTATTCACAGGCACAACAGGTTTGGGGATCTGTGCTTGCCCAGAGAAGGAACATCTCATGGTGCGCACCCACGGCAGAGCCTGTTCCCGAAAAGGCAAACGTCCGGCTCCTTGTCCCACACGGAAGGTGGCAGCCCTGAAAGCTGTTGCTGGTCTTCACCTTCCCCCTGCAGCCTATTCACAGGCACAACAGGTTTTGGGATCTGTGCTTGCCCAGAGAAGGAACATCTCACGGTGCGCATCCTCGGCAGAGCCTGTTCCCGAAAAGGCAAACGTCCGGCTCCTTGTCCCACACGGAAGGTGGCAGCCCGGAAAGATGTTGCTGGTCTTCACCTTCCCCCTGCAGCCTATTCACAGGCACAACAGGTTTTGGGATCTCTGCTTGCCCAGAGAAGGAACATCTCACGGTGCGCATCCTCGGCAGAGCCTGTTCCCGAAAAGGCAAACGTCCGGCTCCTTGTCCCACACGGAAGGTGGCAGCCCTGAAAGCTGTTGCTGGTCTTCACCTTCCCCCTGCAGCCTATTCACAGGCACCACCGCACTGGGAATCTCTGCTTTCCCAAAGACGCAATCTCTCATGGTGCGCATCCTCGGCAGAGCCTGTTCCCGAACAGGCAAACGTCCGGCTCCTTGTCCCACACGGAAGGTGGCAGCCCGGAAAGCTGTTGCTGGTCTTCACCTTCCCCCTGCAGCCTATTCACAGGCACAACAGGTTTTGGGATCTGTGCTTGCCCAGAGAAGGAACATCTCACGGTGCGCATCCTCGGCAGAGCCTGTTCCCGAAAAGGCAAACGTCCGGCTCCTTGTCCCACACGGAAGGTGGCAGCCCGGAAAGCTGTTGCTGGTCTTCACCTTCCCCCTGCAGCCTATTCACAGGCACAACAGGTTTGGGGATCTGTGCTTGCCCAGAGAGGGAACATCTCACGGTGCGCATCCTTGGCAGAGCCTGTTCCCGAAAAGGCAAACGTCCGGCTCCTTGTCCCACACGGAAGGTGGCAGCCCGGAAAGCTCTTGCTGGTCTTCACCTTCCCCCTGCAGCCTATTCACAGGCACAACAGGTTTGGGGATCTGTGCTTGCCCAGAGAAGGAACATCTCACGGTGCCCATCCTCGGCAGAGCCTGTTCCCGAAAAGGCAAACGTCCGGCTCCTTGTCCCACACGGAAGGTGGCAGCCCGGAAAGCTCTTGCTGGTCTTCACCTTCCCCCTGCAGCCTATTCACAGGCACAACAGGTTTTGGGATCTGTGCTTGCCCAGAGAAGGAACATCTCACGGTGCGCATCCTCGGCAGAGCCTGTTCCCGAACAGGCAAACGTCCAGCTCCTTGTCCCACACGGAAGGTGGCAGCCCTGAAAGCTCTTGCTGGTCTTCACCTTCCCCCTGCAGCCTATTCACAGGCACAACAGGTTTGGGGATCTGTGCTTGCCCAGAGAAGGAACATCTCACGGTGCGCATCCTCGGCAGAGCCTGTTCCCGAAAAGGCAAACGTCCGGCTCCTTGTCCCACATGGAAGGTGGCAGCCCGGAAAGCTGTTGCTGGTCTTCACCTTCCCCCTGCAGCTTATTCACAGGCACAACAGGTTTTGGGATCTGTGCTTGCCCAGAGAAGGAACATCTCACGGTGCGCATCCTCGGCAGAGCCTGTTCCCGAAAAGGCAAACGTCCGGCTCCTTGTCCCACACGGAAGGTGGCAGCCCTGAAAGCTGTTGCTGGTCTTCACCTTCCCCCTGCAGCCTATTCACAGGCACAACAGGTTTGGGGATCTGTGCTTGCCCAGAGAAGGAACATCTCACGGTGCGCATCCTCGGCAGAGCCTGTTCCCGAAAAGGCAAACGTCCGGCTCCTTGTCCCACACGGAAGGTGGCAGCCCGGAAAGCTGTTGCTGGTCTTCACCTTCCCCCTGCAGCCTATTCACAGGCACAACAGGTTTTGGGATCTCTGCTTGCCCAGAGAAGGAACATCTCACGGTGCGCATCCTCGGCAGAGCCTGTTCCCGAAAAGGCAAACGTCCGGCTCCTTGTCCCACACGGAAGGTGGCAGCCCGGAAAGCTGTTGCTGGTCTTCACCTTCCCCCTGCAGCCTATTCACAGGCACAACAGGTTTTGGGATCTCTGCTTGCCCAGAGAAGGAACATCTCACGGTGCGCATCCTCGGCAGAGCCTGGTCCCGAAAAGGCAAACGTCCGGCTCCTTGTCCCACACGGAAGGTGGCAGCCCTGAAAGCTGTTGCTGGTCTTCACCTTCCCCCTGCAGCCTATTCACAGGCACCACCGCACTGTGAATCTCTGCTTTCCCAAAGACGCAATCTCTCACGGTGCGCATCCTCGGCAGAGCCTGTTCCCGAAAAGGCAAACGTCCGGCTCCTTGTCCCACACGGAAGGTGGCAGCCCGGAAAGCTGTTGCTGGTCTTCACCTTCCCCCTGCAGCCTATTCACAGGCACAACAGGTTTGGGGATCTGTGCTTGCCCAGAGAAGGAACATCTCACGGTGCGCATCCTCGGCAGAGCCTGTTCCCGAAAAGGCAAACGTCCGGCTCCTTGTCCCACACGGAAGGTGGCAGCCCGGAAAGCTCTTGCTGGTCTTCACCTTCCCCCTGCAGCCTATTCACAGGCACAACAGGTTTTGGGATCTGTGCTTGCCCAGAGAAGGAACATCTCACGGTGCGCATCCTCGGCAGAGCCTGTTCCCGAAAAGGCAAACGTCCGGCTCCTTGTCCCACACGGAAGGTGGCAGACCTGAAAGCTCTTGCTGGTCTTCACCTTCCCCCTGCAGCCTATTCACAGGCACAACAGGTTTTGGGATCTGTGCTTGCCCAGAGAAGGAACATCTCACGGTGCGCATCCTCGGCAGAGCCTGTTCCCGAACAGGCAAACGTCCGGCTCCTTGTCCCACACGGAAGGTGGCAGCCCGGAAAGCTGTTGCTGGTCTTCACCTTCCCCCTGCAGCCTATTCACAGGCACAACAGGTTTTGGGATCTGTGCTTGCCCAGAGAAGGAACATCTCACGGTGCGCATCCTTGGCAGAGCCTGTTCCCGAAAAGGCAAACGTCCGGCTCCTTGTCCCACACGGAAGGTGGCAGCCCGGAAAGCTGTTGCTGGTCTTCACCTTCCCCCTGCAGCCTATTCACAGGCACAACAGGTTTGGGGATCAGTGCTTGCCCAGAGAAGGAACATCTCACGGTGCGCATCCTCGGCAGAGCCTGTTCCCGAAAAGGCAAACTTCCAGCTCCTTGTCCCACACGGAAGGTGGCAGCCCGGAAAGCTGTTGCTGGTCTTCACCTTCCCCCTGCAGCCTATTCACAGGCACAACAGGTTTGGGGATCTGTGCTTGCCCAGAGAAGGAACATCTCACGGTGCGCATCCTCGGCAGAGCCTGTTCCTGAAAAGGCAAACGTCCGGCTCCTTGTCCCACACGGAAGGTGGCAGCCCGGAAAGCTGTTGCTGGTCTTCACCTTCCCCCTGCAGCCTATTCACAGGCACAACAGGTTTGGGGATCTGTGCTTGCCCAGAGAAGGAACATCTCATGGTGCGCACCCACGGCAGAGCCTGTTCCCGAAAAGGCAAACGTCCGGCTCCTTGTCCCACACGGAAGGTGGCAGCCCTGAAAGCTGTTGCTGGTCTTCACCTTCCCCCTGCAGCCTATTCACAGGCACAACAGGTTTTGGGATCTGTGCTTGCCCAGAGAAGGAACATCTCACGGTGCGCATCCTCGGCAGAGCCTGTTCCCGAAAAGGCAAACGTCCGGCTCCTTGTCCCACACGGAAGGTGGCAGCCCGGAAAGATGTTGCTGGTCTTCACCTTCCCCCTGCAGCCTATTCACAGGCACAACAGGTTTGGGGATCTGTGCTTGCCCAGAGAAGGAACATCTCACGATGCGCATCCTCGGCAGAGCCTGTTCCCGAAAAGGCAAACGTCCGGCTCCTTGTCCCACACGGAAGGTGGCAGCCCTGAAAGCTCTTGCTGGTCTTCACCTTCCCCCTGCAGCCTATTCACAGGCACAACAGGTTTTGGGATCTGTGCTTGCCCAGAGAAGGAACATCTCACGGTGCGCATCCTCGGCAGAGCCTGTTCCCGAAAAGGCAAACGTCCGGCTCCTTGTCCCACACGGAAGGTGGCAGCCCGGAAAGCTGTTGCTGGTCTTCACCTTCCCCCTGCAGCCTATTCACAGGCACAACAGGTTTTGGGATCTGTGCTTGCCCAGAGAAGGAACATCTCACGGTGCGCATCCTCGGCAGAGCCTGGTCCCGAAAAGGCAAACGTCCGGCTCCTTGTCCCACACGGAAGGTGGCAGCCCGGAAAGCTCTTGCTGGTCTTCACCTTCCCCCTGCAGCCTATTCACAGGCACCACCGCACTGTGAATCTCTGCTTTCCCAAAGACGCAATCTCTCACGGTGCGCATCCTCGGCAGAGCCTGTTCCCGAAAAGGCAAACATCCGGCTCCTTGTCCCACACGGAAGGTGGCAGCCCGGAAAGATGTTGCTGGTCTTCACCTTCCCCCTGCAGCCTATTCACAGGCACAACAGGTTTTGGGATCTCTGCTTGCCCAGAGAAGGAACATCTCACGGTGCGCATCCTCGGCAGAGCCTGTTCCCGAAAAGGCAAACGTCCGGCTCCTTGTCCCACACGGAAGGTGGCAGCCCGGAAAGCTGTTGCTGGTCTTCACCTTCCCCCTGCAGCCTATTCACAGGCACCACCGCACTGGGAATCTCTGCTTTCCCAAAGACGCAATCTCTCATGGTGCGCATCCTCGGCAGAGCCTGTTCCCGAACAGGCAAACGTCCGGCTCCTTGTCCCACACGGAAGGTGGCAGCCCGGAAAGCTGTTGCTGGTCTTCACCTTCCCCCTGCAGCCTATTCACAGGCACAACAGGTTTTGGGATCTGTGCTTGCCCAGAGAAGGAACATCTCACGGTGCGCATCCTCGGCAGAGCCTGTTCCCGAAAAGGCAAACGTCCGGCTCCTTGTCCCACACGGAAGGTGGCAGCCCGGAAAGCTGTTGCTGGTCTTCACCTTCCCCCTGCAGCCTATTCACAGGCACAACAGGTTTGGGGATCTGTGCTTGCCCAGAGAGGGAACATCTCACGGTGCGCATCCTTGGCAGAGCCTGTTCCCGAAAAGGCAAACGTCCGGCTCCTTGTCCCACACGGAAGGTGGCAGCCCGGAAAGCTCTTGCTGGTCTTCACCTTCCCCCTGCAGCCTATTCACAGGCACAACAGGTTTGGGGATCTGTGCTTGCCCAGAGAAGGAACATCTCACGGTGCGCATCCTCGGCAGAGCCTGTTCCCGAAAAGGCAAACGTCCGGCTCCTTGTCCCACACGGAAGGTGGCAGCCCTGAAAGCTCTTGCTGGTCTTCACCTTCCCCCTGCAGCCTATTCACAGGCACAACAGGTTTTGGGATCTGTGCTTGCCCAGAGAAGGAACATCTCACGGTGCGCATCCTCGGCAGAGCCTGTTCCCGAACAGGCAAACGTCCAGCTCCTTGTCCCACACGGAAGGTGGCAGCCCTGAAAGCTCTTGCTGGTCTTCACCTTCCCCCTGCAGCCTATTCACAGGCACAACAGGTTTGGGGATCTGTGCTTGCCCAGAGAAGGAACATCTCACGGTGCGCATCCTCGGCAGAGCCTGTTCCCGAAAAGGCAAACGTCCGGCTCCTTGTCCCACATGGAAGGTGGCAGACCTGAAAGCTGTTGCTGGTCTTCACCTTCCCCCTGCAGCTTATTCACAGGCACAACAGGTTTTGGGATCTGTGCTTGCCCAGAGAAGGAACATCTCACGGTGCGCATCCTCGGCAGAGCCTGTTCCCGAAAAGGCAAACGTCCGGCTCCTTGTCCCACACGGAAGGTGGCAGCCCGGAAAGCTGTTGCTGGTCTTCACCTTCCCCCTGCAGCCTATTCACAGGCACAACAGGTTTGGGGATCTGTGCTTGCCCAGAGAAGGAACATCTCACGGTGCGCATCCTCGGCAGAGCCTGTTCCCGAAAAGGCAAACGTCCGGCTCCTTGTCCCACACGGAAGGTGGCAGCCCGGAAAGATGTTGCTGGTCTTCACCTTCCCCCTGCAGCCTATTCACAGGCACAACAGGTTTTGGGATCTCTGCTTGCCCAGAGAAGGAACATCTCACGGTGCGCATCCTCGGCAGAGCCTGTTCCCGAACAGGCAAACGTCCGGCTCCTTGTCCCACACGGAAGGTGGCAGCCCGGAAAGCTGTTGCTGGTCTTCACCTTCCCCCTGCAGCCTATTCACAGGCACAACAGGTTTTGGGATCTGTGCTTGCCCAGAGAAGGAACATCTCACGGTGCGCATCCTCGGCAGAGCCTGTTCCCGAAAAGGCAAACGTTCGGCTCCTTGTCCCGCACGGAAGGTGGCAGCCCTGAAAGCTGTTGCTGGTCTTCACCTTCCCCCTGCAGCCTATTCACAGGCACAACAGGTTTGGGGATCTGTGCTTGCCCAGAGAAGGAACATCTCACGGTGCGCATCCTCGGCAGAGCCTGTTCCCGAAAAGGCAAACGTCCGGCTCCTTGTCCCACACGGAAGGTGGCAGCCCGGAAAGCTGTTGCTGGTCTTCACCTTCCCCCTGCAGCCTATTCACAGGCACAACAGGTTTGGGGATCTGTGCTTGCCCAGAGAGGGAACATCTCACGGTGCGCATCCTCGGCAGAGCCTGGTCCCGAAAAGGCAAACGTCCGGCTCCTTGTCCCACACGGAAGGTGGCAGCCCGGAAAGCTGTTGCTGGTCTTCACCTTCCCCCTGCAGCCTATTCACAGGCACAACAGGTTTTGGGATCTGTGCTTGCCCAGAGAAGGAACATCTCACGGTGCGCATCCTCGGCAGAGCCTGTTCCCGAAAAGGCAAACGTCCGGCTCCTTGTCCCACACGGAAGGTGGCAGCCCGGAAAGCTGTTGCTGGTCTTCACCTTCCCCCTGCAGCCTATTCACAGGCACAACAGGTTTGGGGATCTGTGCTTGCCCAGAGAAGGAACATCTCACGGTGCGCATCCTCGGCAGAGCCTGTTCCCGAAAAGGCAAACGTCCGGCTCCTTGTCCCACACGGAAGGTGGCAGCCCGGAAAGCTGTTGCTGGTCTTCACCTTCCCCCTGCAGCCTATTCACAGGCACAACAGGTTTTGGGATCTGTGCTTGCCCAGAGAAGGAACATCTCACGGTGCGCATCCTCGGCAGAGCCTGTTCCCGAACAGGCAAACGTCCGGCTCCTTGTCCCACACGGAAGGTGGCAGCCCGGAAAGCTGTTGCTGGTCTTCACCTTCCCCCTGCAGCCTATTCACAGGCACCACCGCACTGTGAATCTCTGCTTTCCCAAAGACGCAATCTCTCACGGTGCGCATCCTCGGCAGAGCCTGTTCCCGAAAAGGCAAACGTCCGGCTCCTTGTCCCACACGGAAGGTGGCAGCCCTGAAAGCTGTTGCTGGTCTTCACCTTCCCCCTGCAGCCTATTCACAGGCACAACAGGTTTGGGGATCTGTGCTTGCCCAGAGAAGGAACATCTCACGGTGCGCATCCTCGGCAGAGCCTGTTCCCGAAAAGGCAAACGTCCGGCTCCTTGTCCCACACGGAAGGTGGCAGCCCGGAAAGCTCTTGCTGCTCTTCACCTTCCCCCTGCAGCCTATTCACAGGCACAACAGGTTTGGGGATCTGTGCTTGCCCAGAGAAGGAACATCTCACGGTGCGCATCCTCGGCAGAGCCTGTTCCCGAAAAGGCAAACGTCCGGCTCCTTGTCCCACACGGAAGGTGGCAGCCCGGAAAGCTGTTGCTGGTCTTCACCTTCCCCCTGCAGCCTATTCACAGGCACAACAGGTTTGGGGATCTGTGCTTGCGCAGAGAAGGAACATCTCACGGTGCGCATCCTCGGCAGAGCCTGTTCCCGAACAGGCAAACGTCCGGCTCCTTGTCCCACACGGAAGGTGGCAGCCCGGAAAGCTCTTGCTGGTCTTCACCTTCCCCCTGCAGCCTATTCACAGGCACAACAGGTTTTGGGATCTGTGCTTGCCCAGAGAAGGAACATCTCACGGTGCGCATCCTTGGCAGAGCCTGTTCCCGAAAAGGCAAACGTCCGGCTCCTTGTCCCACACGGAAGGTGGCAGCCCGGAAAGCTGTTGCTGGTCTTCACCTTCCCCCTGCAGCCTATTCACAGGCACAACAGGTTTGGGGATCTGTGCTTGCCCAGAGAAGGAACATCTTACGGTGCGCATCCTCGGCAGAGCCTGTTCCCGAAAAGGCAAACTTCCAGCTCCTTGTCCCACACGGAAGGTGGCAGACCGGAAAGCTGTTGCTGGTCTTCACCTTCCCCCTGCAGCCTATTCACAGGCACAACAGGTTTGGGGATCTGTGCTTGCCCAGAGAAGGAACATCTCACGGTGCGCATCCTCGGCAGAGCCTGTTCCCGAAAAGGCAAACGTCCGGCTCCTTGTCCCACACGGAAGGTGGCAGCCCGGAAAGCTGTTGCTGGTCTTCACCTTCCCCCTGCAGCCTATTCACAGGCACAACAGGTTTGGGGATCTGTGCTTGCCCAGAGAAGGAACATCTCATGGTGCGCACCCACGGCAGAGCCTGTTCCCGAAAAGGCAAACGTCCGGCTCCTTGTCCCACACGGAAGGTGGCAGCCCTGAAAGCTGTTGCTGGTCTTCACCTTCCCCCTGCAGCCTATTCACAGGCACAACAGGTTTTGGGATCTGTGCTTGCCCAGAGAAGGAACATCTCACGGTGCGCATCCTCGGCAGAGCCTGTTCCCGAAAAGGCAAACGTCCGGCTCCTTGTCCCACACGGAAGGTGGCAGCCCGGAAAGATGTTGCTGGTCTTCACCTTCCCCCTGCAGCCTATTCACAGGCACAACAGGTTTGGGGATCTGTGCTTGCCCAGAGAAGGAACATCTCACGGTGTGCACCCTCGGCAGAGCCTGTTCCCGAAAAGGCAAACGTCCGGCTCCTTGTCCCACACGGAAGGTGGCAGCCCTGAAAGCTCTTGCTGGTCTTCACCTTCCCCCTGCAGCCTATTCACAGGCAGAACAGGTTTTGGGATCTCTGCTTGCCCAGAGAAGGAACATCTCACGGTGCGCATCCTCGGCAGAGCCTGTTCCCGAAAAGGCAAACGTCCGGCTCCTTGTCCCACACGGAAGGTGGCAGCCCGGAAAGCTGTTGCTGGTCTTCACCTTCCCCCTGCAGCCTATTCACAGGCACAACAGGTTTTGGGATCTGTGCTTGCCCAGAGAAGGAACATCTCACGGTGCGCATCCTCGGCAGAGCCTGGTCCCGAAAAGGCAAACGTCCGGCTCCTTGTCCCACACGGAAGGTGGCAGCCCGGAAAGCTCTTGCTGGTCTTCACCTTCCCCCTGCAGCCTATTCACAGGCACCACCGCACTGTGAATCTCTGCTTTCCCAAAGACGCAATCTCTCACGGTGCGCATCCTCGGCAGAGCCTGTTCCCGAAAAGGCAAACGTCCGGCTCCTTGTCCCACACGGAAGGTGGCAGCCCGGAAAGCTGTTGCTGGTCTTCACCTTCCCCCTGCAGCCTATTCACAGGCACAACAGGTTTGGGGATCTGTGCTTGCCCAGAGAAGGAACATCTCATGGTGCGCACCCACGGCAGAGCCTGTTCCCGAAAAGGCAAACGTCCGGCTCCTTGTCCCACACGGAAGGTGGCAGCCCGGAAAGCTCTTGCTGGTCTTCACCTTCCCCCTGCAGCCTATTCACAGGCACCACCACACTGGGAATCTCTGCTTTCCCAAAGACGCAATCTCTCACGGTGCGCATCCTCGGCAGAGCCTGTTCCCGAAAAGGCAAACGTCCGGCTCCTTGTCCCACACGGAAGGTGGCAGCCCTGAAAGCTGTTGCTGGTCTTCACCTTCCCCCTGCAGCCTATTCACAGGCACAACAGGTTTTGGGATCTGTGCTTGCCCACAGAAGGAACATCTCACGGTGCGCATCCTCGGCAGAGCCTGTTCCCGAAAAGGCAAATGTCCAGCTCCTTGTCCCACATGGAAGGTGGCAGACCTGAAAGCTGTTGCTGGTCTTCACCTTCCCCCTGCAGCCTATTCACAGGCACAACAGGTTTGGGGATCTGTGCTTGCCCAGAGAAGGAACATCTCACGGTGCGCACCCACGGCAGAGCCTGTTCCCGAAAAGGCAAACGTCCGGCTCCTTGTCCCACACGGAAGGTGGCAGCCCGGAAAGCTGTTGCTGGTCTTCACCTTCCCCCTGCAGCCTATTCACAGGCACAACAGGTTTTGGGATCTGTGCTTGCCCAGAGAAGGAACATCTCACGGTGCGCACCCACGGCAGAGCCTGTTCCCGAAAAGGCAAACGTCCGGCTCCTTGTCCCACACGGAAGGTGGCAGCCCTGAAAGCTGTTGCTGGTCTTCACCTTCCCCCTGCAGCCTATTCACAGGCACCACCGCACTGGGAATCTCTGCTTTCCCAAAGACGCAATCTCTCATGGTGCGCATCCTCGGCAGAGCCTGTTCCCGAACAGGCAAACGTCCGGCTCCTTGTCCCACACGGAAGGTGGCAGCCCTGAAAGCTGTTGCTGGTCTTCACCTTCCCCCTGCAGCCTATTCACAGGCACAACAGGTTTGGGGATCTGTGCTTGCCCAGAGAAGGAACATCTCACGGTGCGCACCCACGGCAGAGCCTGTTCCCGAAAAGGCAAACGTCCGGCTCCTTGTCCCACACGGAAGGTGGCAGCCCGGAAAGCTGGTGCTGGTCTTCACCTTCCCCCTGCAGCCTATTCACAGGCACCACCGCACTGGGAATCTCTGCTTTCCCAAAGACGCAATCTCTCATGGTGCGCATCCTCGGCAGAGCCTGTTCCCGAAAAGGCAAACGTCCGGCTCCTTGTCCCACACGGAAGGTGGCAGCCCGGAAAGCTGTTGCTGGTCTTCACCTTCCCCCTGCAGCCTATTCACAGGCACAACAGGTTTTGGGATCAGTGCTTGCCCAGAGAAGGAACATCTCACGGTGCGCATCCTCGGCAGAGCCTGTTCCCGAAAAGGCAAACTTCCAGCTCCTTGTCCCACACGGAAGGTGGCAGACCGGAAAGCTCTTGCTGGTCTTCACCTTCCCCCTGCAGCCTATTCACAGGCACAACAGGTTTTGGGATGTGTGCTTGCCCAGAGAAGGAACATCTCACGGTGCGCATCCTCGGCAGAGCCTGTTCCCGAAAAGGCAAACGTCCGGCTCCTTGTCCCACACGGAAGGTGGCAGCCTGGAAAGCTGTTGCTGGTCTTCACCTTCCCCCTGCAGCCTATTCACAGGCACAACAGGTTTGGGGATCTGTGCTTGCCCAGAGAAGGAACATCTCACGGTGCGCATCCTCGGCAGAGCCTGTTCCCGAAAAGGCAAACGTCCGGCTCCTTGTCCCACACGGAAGGTGGCAGCCCTGAAAGCTGTTGCTGGTCTTCACCTTCCCCCTGCAGCCTATTCACAGGCACAACAGGTTTTGGGATCTGTGCTTGCCCAGAGAAGGAACATCTCACGGTGCGCATCCTCGGCAGAGCCTGTTCCCGAAAAGGCAAACGTCCGTCTTCTTGTCCCACACGGAAGGTGGCAGCCCGGAAAGATGTTGCTGGTCTTCACCTTCCCCCTGCAGCCTATTCACAGGCACAACAGGTTTGGGGATCTGTGCTTGCCCAGAGAAGGAACATCTCACGGTGCGCACCCTCGGCAGAGCCTGTTCCCGAAAAGGCAAACGTCCGGCTCCTTGTCCCACACGGAAGGTGGCAGCCCGGAAAGCTGTTGCTGGTCTTCACCTTCCCCCTGCAGCCTATTCACAGGCACCACCGCACTGTGAATCTCTGCTTTCCCAAAGACGCAATCTCTCACGGTGCGCATCCTCGGCAGAGCCTGTTCCCGAACAGGCAAACGTCCGGCTCCTTGTCCCACACGGAAGGTGGCAGCCCGGAAAGCTGTTGCTGGTCTTCACCTTCCCCCTGCAGCCTATTCACAGGCACAACAGGTTTTGGGATCTGTGCTTGCCCAGAGAAGGAACATCTCACGGTGCGCATCCTCGGCAGAGCCTGTTCCCGAAAAGGCAAACGTCCGGCTCCTTGTCCCACACGGAAGGTGGCAGCCCGGAAAGCTGTTGCTGGTCTTCACCTTCCCCCTGCAGCCTATTCACAGGCACAACAGGTTTGGGGATCTGTGCTTGCCCAGAGAAGGAACATCTCACGGTGCGCATCCTCGGCAGAGCCTGTTCCCGAAAAGGCAAACGTCCGGCTCCTTGTCCCACACGGAAGGTGGCAGACCTGAAAGCTCTTGCTGGTCTTCACCTTCCCCCTGCAGCCTATTCACAGGCACAACAGGTTTTGGGATCTGTGCTTGCCCAGAGAAGGAACATCTCACGGTGCGCATCCTCGGCAGAGCCTGTTCCCGAACAGGCAAACGTCCGGCTCCTTGTCCCACACGGAAGGTGGCAGCCCGGAAAGATGTTGCTGGTCTTCACCTTCCCCCTGCAGCCTATTCACAGGCACAACAGGTTTTGGGATCTGTGCTTGCCCAGAGAAGGAACATCTCACGGTGCGCATCCTTGGCAGAGCCTGTTCCCGAAAAGGCAAACGTCCGGCTCCTTGTCCCACACGGAAGGTGGCAGCCCGGAAAGCTGTTGCTGGTCTTCACCTTCCCCCTGCAGCCTATTCACAGGCACAACAGGTTTTGGGATCTGTGCTTGCCCAGAGAAGGAACATCTCACGGTGCGCATCCTCGGCAGAGCCTGTTCCCGAAAAGGCAAACTTCCAGCTCCTTGTCCCACACGGAAGGTGGCAGACCGGAAAGCTGTTGCTGGTCTTCACCTTCCCCCTGCAGCCTATTCACAGGCACAACAGGTTTGGGGATCTGTGCTTGCCCAGAGAAGGAACATCTCACGGTGCGCATCCTCGGCAGAGCCTGTTCCCGAAAAGGCAAACGTCCGGCTCCTTGTCCCACACGGAAGGTGGCAGCCCGGAAAGCTGTTGCTGGTCTTCACCTTCCCCCTGCAGCCTATTCACAGGCACAACAGGTTTGGGGATCTGTGCTTGCCCAGAGAAGGAACATCTCATGGTGCGCACCCACGGCAGAGCCTGTTCCCGAAAAGGCAAACGTCCGGCTCCTTGTCCCACACGGAAGGTGGCAGCCCTGAAAGCTGTTGCTGGTCTTCACCTTCCCCCTGCAGCCTATTCACAGGCACAACAGGTTTTGGGATCTGTGCTTGCCCAGAGAAGGAACATCTCACGGTGCGCATCCTCGGCAGAGCCTGTTCCCGAAAAGGCAAACGTCCGGCTCCTTGTCCCACACGGAAGGTGGCAGCCCGGAAAGATGTTGCTGGTCTTCACCTTCCCCCTGCAGCCTATTCACAGGCACAACAGGTTTGGGGATCTGTGCTTGCCCAGAGAAGGAACATCTCACGATGCGCATCCTCGGCAGAGCCTGTTCCCGAAAAGGCAAACGTCCGGCTCCTTGTCCCACACGGAAGGTGGCAGCCCTGAAAGCTCTTGCTGGTCTTCACCTTCCCCCTGCAGCCTATTCACAGGCACAACAGGTTTTGGGATCTGTGCTTGCCCAGAGAAGGAACATCTCACGGTGCGCATCCTCGGCAGAGCCTGTTCCCGAAAAGGCAAACGTCCGGCTCCTTGTCCCACACGGAAGGTGGCAGCCCGGAAAGCTGTTGCTGGTCTTCACCTTCCCCCTGCAGCCTATTCACAGGCACAACAGGTTTGGGGATCTGTGCTTGCCCAGAGAAGGAACATCTCACGGTGCGCATCCTCGGCAGAGCCTGGTCCCGAAAAGGCAAACGTCCGGCTCCTTGTCCCACACGGAAGGTGGCAGCCCGGAAAGCTCTTGCTGGTCTTCACCTTCCCCCTGCAGCCTATTCACAGGCACCACCGCACTGGGAATCTCTGCTTTCCCAAAGACGCAATCTCTCACGGTGCGCATCCTCGGCAGAGCCTGTTCCCGAAAAGGCAAACGTCCGGCTCCTTGTCCCACACGGAAGGTGGCAGCCCGGAAAGCTGTTGCTGGTCTTCACCTTCCCCCTGCAGCCTATTCACAGGCACAACAGGTTTTGGGATCTGTGCTTGCCCAGAGAAGGAACATCTCATGGTGCGAACCAACGGCAGAGCCTGTTCCCGAAAAGGCAAACGTCCGGCTCCTTGTCCCACACGGAAGGTGGCAGCCCTGAAAGCTCTTGCTGCTCTTCACCTTCCCCCTGCAGCCTATTCACAGGCACAACAGGTTTTGGGATCTGTGCTTGCCCAGAGAAGGAACATCTCACGGTGCGCATCCTCGGCAGAGCCTGTTCCCGAAAAGGCAAACGTCCGGCTCCTTGTCCCACACGGAAGGTGGCAGCCCGGAAAGCTCTTGCTGGTCTTCACCTTCCCCCTGCAGCCTATTCACAGGCACAACAGGTTTTGGGATCTGTGCTTGCCCAGAGAAGGAACATCTCACGGTGCGCATCCTCGGCAGAGCCTGTTCCCGAACAGGCAAACGTCCGGCTCCTTGTCCCACACGGAAGGTGGCAGCCCGGAAAGCTGTTGCTGGTCTTCACCTTCCCCCTGCAGCCTATTCACAGGCACAACAGGTTTTGGGATCTGTGCTTGCCCAGAGAAGGAACATCTCACGGTGCGCATCCTCGGCAGAGCCTGTTCCCGAAAAGGCAAATGTCCGGCTCCTTGTCCCACACGGAAGGTGGCAGCCCGGAAAGCTGTTGCTGGTCTTCACCTTCCCCCTGCAGCCTATTCACAGGCACAACAGGTTTGGGGATCTGTGCTTGCCCAGAGAAGGAACATCTCACGGTGCGCATCCTCGGCAGAGCCTGTTCCCGAAAAGGCAAACGTCCGGCTCCTTGTCCCACACGGAAGGTGGCAGCCCGGAAAGCTGTTGCTGGTCTTCACCTTCCCCCTGCAGCCTATTCACAGGCACCACCGCACTGGGAATCTCTGCTTTCCCAAAGACGCAATCTCTCATGGTGCGCATCCTCGGCAGAGCCTGTTCCCGAACAGGCAAACGTCCGGCTCCTTGTCCCACACGGAAGGTGGCAGCCCGGAAAGCTGTTGCTGGTCTTCACCTTCCCCCTGCAGCCTATTCACAGGCACAACAGGTTTTGGGATCTGTGCTTGCCCAGAGAAGGAACATCTCACGGTGCGCATCCTTGGCAGAGCCTGTTCCCGAAAAGGCAAACGTCCGGCTCCTTGTCCCACACGGAAGGTGGCAGCCCGGAAAGCTGGTGCTGGTCTTCACCTTCCCCCTGCAGCCTATTCACAGGCACAACAGGTTTGGGGATCAGTGCTTGCCCAGAGAAGGAACATCTCACGGTGCGCATCCTCGGCAGAGCCTGTTCCCGAAAAGGCAAACGTCCGGCTCCTTGTCCCACACGGAAGGTGGCAGCCCGGAAAGCTGTTGCTGGTCTTCACCTTCCCCCTGCAGCCTATTCACAGGCACAACAGGTTTGGGGATCTGTGCTTGCCCAGAGAAGGAACATCTCATGGTGCGCACCCACGGCAGAGCCTGTTCCCGAAAAGGCAAACGTCCGGCTCCTTGTCCCACATGGAAGGTGGCAGCCCGGAAAGCTGTTGCTGGTCTTCACCTTCCCCCTGCAGCCTATTCACAGGCACAACAGGTTTGGGGATCTGTGCTTGCCCAGAGAAGGAACATCTCACGGTGCGCATCCTCGGCAGAGCCTGTTCCCGAAAAGGCAAACTTCCAGCTCCTTGTCCCACACGGAAGGTGGCAGACCGGAAAGCTGTTGCTGGTCTTCACCTTCCCCCTGCAGCCTATTCACAGGCACAACAGGTTTGGGGATCTGTGCTTGCCCAGAGAAGGAACATCTCACGGTGCGCATCCTCGGCAGAGCCTGTTCCCGAAAAGGCAAACGTCCGGCTCCTTGTCCCACACGGAAGGTGGCAGCCCGGAAAGCTGTTGCTGGTCTTCACCTTCCCCCTGCAGCCTATTCACAGGCACAACAGGTTTGGGGATCTGTGCTTGCCCAGAGAAGGAACATCTCATGGTGCGCACCCACGGCAGAGCCTGTTCCCGAAAAGGCAAACGTCCGGCTCCTTGTCCCACACGGAAGGTGGCAGCCCTGAAAGCTGTTGCTGGTCTTCACCTTCCCCCTGCAGCCTATTCACAGGCACAACAGGTTTGGGGATCTGTGCTTGCCCAGAGAAGGAACATCTCACGGTGCGCATCCTCGGCAGAGCCTGTTCCCGAAAAGGCAAACGTCCGGCTCCTTGTCCCACACGGAAGGTGGCAGCCCGGAAAGCTCTTGCTGGTCTTCACCTTCCCCCTGCAGCCTATTCACAGGCACAACAGGTTTGGGGATCTGTGCTTGCCCAGAGAAGGAACATCTCACGGTGTGCACCCTCGGCAGAGCCTGTTCCCGAAAAGGCAAACGTCCGGCTCCTTGTCCCACACGGAAGGTGGCAGCCCTGAAAGCTGGTGCTGGTCTTCACCTTCCCCCTGCAGCCTATTCACAGGCACAACAGGTTTTGGGATCTGTGCTTGCGCAGAGAAGGAACATCTCACGGTGCGCATCCTCGGCAGAGCCTGTTCCCGAAAAGGCAAACGTCCGGCTCCTTGTCCCACACGGAAGGTGGCAGCCCGGAAAGCTGTTGCTGGTCTTCACCTTCCCCCTGCAGCCTATTCACAGGCACAACAGGTTTTGGGATCTGTGCTTGCCCAGAGAAGGAACATCTCACGGTGCGCATCCTCGGCAGAGCCTGTTCCCGAAAAGGCAAACGTCCGGCTCCTTGTCCCACACGGAAGGTGGCAGCCCGGAAAGCTCTTGCTGGTCTTCACCTTCCCCCTGCAGCCTATTCACAGGCACCACCGCACTGTGAATCTCTGCTTTCCCAAAGACGCAATCTCTCACGGTGCGCATCCTCGGCAGAGCCTGTTCCCGAAAAGGCAAACGTCCGGCTCCTTGTCCCACACGGAAGGTGGCAGCCCGGAAAGCTGTTGCTGGTCTTCACCTTCCCCCTGCAGCCTATTCACAGGCACAACAGGTTTGGGGATCTCTGCTTGCCCAGAGAAGGAACATCTCATGGTGCGCACCAACGGCAGAGCCTGTTCCCGAAAAGGCAAACGTCCGGCTCCTTGTCCCACACGGAAGGTGGCAGCCCGGAAAGCTCTTGCTGCTCTTCACCTTCCCCCTGCAGCCTATTCACAGGCACAACAGGTTTTGGGATCTGTGCTTGCCCAGAGAAGGAACATCTCACGGTGCGCACCAACGGCAGAGCCTGTTCCCGAAAAGGCAAACGTCCGGCTCCTTGTCCCACACGGAAGGTGGCAGCCCTGAAAGCTCTTGCTGCTCTTCACCTTCCCCCTGCAGCCTATTCACAGGCACAACAGGTTTTGGGATCTGTGCTTGCCCAGAGAAGGAACATCTCACGGTGCGCATCCTCGGCAGAGCCTGTTCCCGAACAGGCAAACGTCCGGCTCCTTGTCCCACACGGAAGGGGGCAGCCCTGAAAGCTCTTGCTGGTCTTCACCTTCCCCCTGCAGCCTATTCACAGGCACAACAGGTTTTGGGATCTGTGCTTGCCCAGAGAAGGAACATCTCACGGTGCGCATCCTCGGCAGAGCCTGTTCCCGAAAAGGCAAACGTCCGGCTCCTTGTCCCACACGGAAGGTGGCAGCCCGGAAAGCTGTTGCTGGTCTTCACCTTCCCCCTGCAGCCTATTCACAGGCACAACAGGTTTGGGGATCTGTGCTTGCCCAGAGAAGGAACATCTCACGGTGCGCACCCACGGCAGAGCCTGTTCCCGAAAAGGCAAACGTCCGGCTCCTTGTCCCACATGGAAGGTGGCAGCCCTGAAAGCTGTTGCTGGTCTTCACCTTCCCCCTGCAGCCTACTCACAGGCACCACCGCACTGGGAATCTCTGCTTTCCCAAAGACGCAATCTCTCATGGTGCGCATCCTCGGCAGAGCCTGTTCCCGAACAGGCAAACGTCCGGCTCCTTGTCCCACACGGAAGGTGGCAGCCCGGAAAGCTGTTGCTGGTCTTCACCTTCCCCCTGCAGCCTATTCACAGGCACAACAGGTTTTGGGATCTGTGCTTGCCCAGAGAAGGAACATCTCACGGTGCGCATCCTCGGCAGAGCCTGTTCCCGAAAAGGCAAACGTCCGGCTCCTTGTCCCACACGGAAGGTGGCAGCCCGGAAAGCTCTTGCTGGTCTTCACCTTCCCCCTGCAGCCTATTCACAGGCACAACAGGTTTTGGGATCTGTGCTTGCCCAGAGAAGGAACATCTCACGGTGCGCATCCTCGGCAGAGCCTGTTCCCGAAAAGGCAAACGTCCGGCTCCTTGTCCCACACGGAAGGTGGCAGCCCGGAAAGCTGTTGCTGGTCTTCACCTTCCCCCTGCAGCCTATTCACAGGCACAACAGGTTTGGGGATCTGTGCTTGCCCAGAGAGGGAACATCTCACGGTGCGCATCCTTGGCAGAGCCTGTTCCCGAAAAGGCAAACGTCCGGCTCCTTGTCCCACACGGAAGGTGGCAGCCCTGAAAGCTGTTGCTGGTCTTCACCTTCCCCCTGCAGCCTATTCACAGGCACAACAGGTTTGGGGATCTGTGCTTGCCCTGAGAAGGAACATCTCACAGTGCGCATCCTCGGCAGAGCCTGTTCCCGAAAAGGCAAACTTCCGGCTCCTTGTCCCACACGGAAGGTGGCAGCCCTGAAAGCTCTTGCTGGTCTTCACCTTCCCCCTGCAGCCTATTCACAGGCACCACCGCACTGGGAATCTCTGCTTTCCCAAAGACGCAATCTCTCACGGTGCGCATCCTCGGCAGAGCCTGTTCCCGAAAAGGCAAACGTCCGGCTCCTTGTCCCACACAGAAGGTGGCAGCCCGGAAAGCTGTTGCTGGTCTTCACCTTCCCCCTGCAGCCTATTCACAGGCACAACAGGTTTGGGGATCTGTGCTTGCCCAGAGAGGGAACATCTCACGGTGCGCATCCTTGGCAGAGCCTGTTCCCGAAAAGGCAAACGTCCGGCTCCTTGTCCCACACGGAAGGTGGCAGCCCGGAAAGCTGTTGCTGGTCTTCACCTTCCCCCTGCAGCCTATTCACAGGCACAACAGGTTTGGGGATCTCTGCTTGCCCAGAGAGGGAACATCTCACGGTGCGCATCCTTGGCAGAGCCTGTTCCCGAAAAGGCAAACGTCCGGCTCCTTGTCCCACACGGAAGGTGGCAGCCCGGAAAGCTGTTGCTGGTCTTCACCTTCCCCCTGCAGCCTATTCACAGGCACAACAGGTTTTGGGATGTGTGCTTGCCCAGAGAAGGAACATCTCACGGTGCGCATCCTCGGC
Source organism: Haliaeetus albicilla (assembly GCF_947461875.1). Classification (NCBI taxonomy): domain Eukaryota; kingdom Metazoa; phylum Chordata; class Aves; order Accipitriformes; family Accipitridae; genus Haliaeetus; species Haliaeetus albicilla. The sequence goes on along the minus strand of NW_027212478.1, from coordinate 1,770,182 downwards.
AGAGCCTGTTCCCGAAAAGGCAAACGTCCGGCTCCTTGTCCCACACGGAAGGTGGCAGCCCGGAAAGCTGTTGCTGGTCTTCACCTTCCCCCTGCAGCCTATTCACAGGCACAACAGGTTTGGGGATCTGTGCTTGCCCAGAGAAGGAACATCTCACGGTGCGCATCCTCGGCAGAGCCTGTTCCCGAAAAGGCAAACGTCCGGCTCCTTGTCCCACACGGAAGGTGGCAGACCTGAAAGCTGTTGCTGGTCTTCACCTTCCCCCTGCAGCCTATTCACAGGCACAACAGGTTTTGGGATCTGTGCTTGCCCAGAGAAGGAACATCTCACGGTGCGCATCCTCGGCAGAGCCTGTTCCCGAAAAGGCAAACGTCCGGCTCCTTGTCCCACACGGAAGGTGGCAGCCCGGAAAGCTCTTGCTGGTCTTCACCTTCCCCCTGCAGCCTATTCACAGGCACCACCGCACTGGGAATCTCTCCTTTCCCAGAGACGCAATCTCTCACGGTGCGCATCCTCGGCAGAGCCTGTTCCCGAAAAGGCAGACGTCCGGCTCCTTGTCCCACACGGAAGGTGGCAGCCCGGAAAGCTGTTGCTGGTCTTCACCTTCCCCCTGCAGCCTATTCACAGGCACAACCGCAGTGGGAATCTCTGCTTTCCCAGAGACGCAATCTCTCACGGTGCGCATCCTCGGCAGAGCCTGTTCCCGGAAAGGCAAACGTCCGGCTCCTTGTCCCACACGGAAGGTGGCAGCCCTGAAAGCTCTTGCTGGTCTTCACCTTCCCCCTGCAGCCTATTCACAGGCACAACCGCACTGGGAATCTCTGCTTTCCCAAAGACGCAATCTCTCGCGGTGCGCATCCTCGGCAGAGCCTGTTCCCGAAAAGGCAAACGTCCGGCTCCTTTTCCCACACGGAAGGTGGCAGCCCTGAAAGCTGTTGCTGGTCTTCACCTTCCCCCTGCAGCCTATTCACAGGCACAACAGGTTTGGGGATCTGTGCTTGCCCAGAGAGGGAACATCTCACGGTGCGCATCCTTGGCAGAGCCTGTTCCCGAACAGGCAAACGTCCGGCTCCTTGTCCCACACGGAAGGTGGCAGCCCGGAAAGCTGTTGCTGGTCTTCACCTTCCCCCTGCAGCCTATTCACAGGCACAACAGGTTTTGGGATGTGTGCTTGCCCAGAGAAGGAACATCTCACGGTGCGCATCCTCGGCAGAGCCTGTTCCCGAACAGGCAAACGTCCGGCTCCTTGTCCCACACGGAAGGTGGCAGCCCTGAAAGCTCTTGCTGGTCTTCACCTTCCCCCTGCAGCCTATTCACAGGCACAACAGGTTTGGGGATCTGTGCTTGCCCAGAGAAGGAACATCTCACGGTGCGCATCCTCGGCAGAGCCTGTTCCCGAAAAGGCAAACGTCCGGCTCCTTGTCCCACACGGAAGGTGGCAGCCCGGAAAGCTGTTGCTGGTCTTCACCTTCCCCCTGCAGCCTATTCACAGGCACAACAGGTTTTGGGATCTCTGCTTGCCCAGAGAAGGAACATCTCACGGTGCGCATCCTCGGCAGAGCCTGTTCCTGAAAAGGCAAACGTCCGGCTCCTTGTCCCACACAGAAGGTGGCAGCCCGGAAAGCTGTTGCTGGTCTTCACCTTCCCCCTGCAGCCTATTCACAGGCACAACCGCACTGGGAATCTCTGCTTTCCCAAAGACGCATTCTCTCGCGGTGCGCATCCTCGGCAGAGCCTGTTCCCGAAAAGGCAAACGTCCGGCTCCTTGTCCCACACGGAAGGTGGCAGCCCTGAAAGCTGTTGCTGGTCTTCACCTTCCCCCTGCAGCCTATTCACAGGCACAACCGCACTGGGAATCTCTGCTTTCCCAGAGACGCAATCTCTCACGGTGCGCATCCTCGGCAGAGCCTGTTCCCGAAAAGGCAAACGTCCGGCTCCTTGTCCCACACAGAAGGTGGCAGCCCGGAAAGCTGTTGCTGGTCTTCACCTTCCCCCTGCAGCCTATTCACAGGCACAACAGGTTTGGGGATCTGTGCTTGCCCAGAGAAGGAACATCTCACGGTGCGCATCCTCGGCAGAGCCTGTACCCGAACAGGAAAACGTCCGGCTCCTTGTCCCACACGGAAGGTGGCAGCCCTGAAAGCTGGTGCTGGTCTTCACCTTCCCCCTGCAGCCTATTCACAGGCACATCCGCATTGGGAATCTCTGCTTTCCCAGAGACGCAATCTCTCACGGTGCGCATCCTCGGCAGAGCCTGTTCCCGAAAAGGCAAACATCCAGCTCCTTGTCCCACACGGAAGGTGGCAGCCCTGAAAGCTCTTGCTGGTCTTCACCTTCCCCCTGCAGCCTATTCACAGGCACAACAGGTTTTGGGATCTGTGCTTGCCCAGAGAAGGAACATCTCACGGTGCGCATCCTCGGCAGAGCCTGTTCCCGAAAAGGCAAACATCTGGCTCCTTGTCCCACACGGAAGGTGGCAGCCCTGAAAGCTGTTGCTGGTCTTCACCTTCCCCCTGCAGCCTATTCACAGGCACAACAGGTTTTGGGATCTCTGCTTGCCCAGAGAAGGAACATCTCACGGTGCGCATCCTCGGCAGAGCCTGTTCCCGAAAAGGCAAACGTCCGGCTCCTTGTCCCACACGGAAGGTGGCAGCCCGGAAAGCTGTTGCTGGTCTTCACCTTCCCCCTGCAGCCTATTCACAGGCACAACAGGTTTGGGGATCTCTGCTTGCCCAGAGAGGGAACATCTCACGGTGCGCATCCTTGGCAGAGCCTGTTCCCGAAAAGGCAAACGTCCGGCTCCTTGTCCCACACGGAAGGTGGCAGCCCGGAAAGCTGTTGCTGGTCTTCACCTTCCCCCTGCAGCCTATTCACAGGCACAACAGGTTTTGGGATCTGTGCTTGCCCAGAGAAGGAACATCTCACGGTGCGCATCCTCGGCAGAGCCTGTTCCCGAAAAGGCAAACGTCCGGCTCCTTGTCCCACACGGAAGGTGGCAGCCCGGAAAGCTGTTGCTGGTCTTCACCTTCCCCCTGCAGCCTATTCACAGGCACAACCGCACTGGGAATCTCTGCTTTCCCAAAGACGCAATCTCTCATGGTGCGCATCCTCGGCAGAGCCTGTTCCCGAACAGGCAAACGTCCGGCTCCTTGTCCCACACGGAAAGTGGCAGCCCGGAAAGCTGTTGCTGGTCTTCACCTTCCCCCTGCAGACTATTCACAGGCACAACAGGTTTTGGGATCTATGCTTGCCCAGAGAAGGAACATCTCACGGTGCGCATCCTCGGCAGAGCCTGTTCCCGAAAAGGCAAACGTCCGGCTCCTTGTCCCACACGGAAGGTGGCAGCCCTGAAAGCTCTTGCTGCTCTTCACCTTCCCCCTGCAGCCTATTCACAGGCACAACAGGTTTTGGGATCTGTGCTTGCCCAGAGAAGGAACATCTCACGGTGCGCATCCTCGGCAGAGCCTGTTCCCGAAAAGGCAAACGTCCGGCTCCTTGTCCCACACGGAAGGTGGCAGCCCTGAAAGCTGTTGCTGGTCTTCACCTTCCCCCTGCAGCCTATTCACAGGCACAAACGCACTGGGAATCTCTGCTTTCCCAAAGACGCAATCTCTCACGGTGCGCATCCTCGGCAGAGCCTGTTCCCGAAAAGGCAAACGTCCGGCTCCTTGTCCCACACGGAAGGTGGCAGCCCTGAAAGCTGTTGCTGGTCTTCACCTTCCCCCTGCAGCCTATTCACAGGCACAACAGGTTTTGGGATCTCTGCTTGCCCAGAGAAGGCACATCTCACGGTGCGCATCCTCGGCAGAGCCTGTTCCCGAACAGGCAAACGTCCGGCTCCTTGTCCCACACGGAAGGTGGCAGCCCTGAAAGCTCTTGCTGGTCTTCACCTTCCCCCTGCAGCCTATTCACAGGCACCACCGCACTGGGAATCTCTGCTTTCCCAGAGACGCAATCTCTCACGGTGCGCATCCTCGGCAGAGCCTGTTCCCGAAAAGGCAAACGTCCGGCTCCTTGTCCCACACGGAAGGTGGCAGCCCGGAAAGCTGTTGCTGGTCTTCACCTTCCCCCTGAGGCCTATTCACAGGCACAACAGGTTTTGGGATCTCTGCTTGCCCAGAGAAGGAACATCTCACAGTGCGCATCCTCGGCAGAGCCTGTTCCCGAAAAGGCAAACGTCCGGCTCCTTGTCCCACACGGAAGGTGGCAGCCCGGAAAGCTGTTGCTGGTCTTCACCTTCCCCCTGCAGCCTATTCACAGGCACCACCGCACTGGGAATCTCTGCTTTCCCAAAGACGCAATCTCTCACGGTGCGCATCCTCGGCAGAGCCTGTTCCCGAAAAGGCAAACGTCCGGCTCCTTGTCCCACACGGAAGGTGGCAGCCCTGAAAGCTCTTGCTGGTCTTCACCTTCCCCCTGCAGCCTATTCACAGGCACAACAGGTTTGGGGATCTGTGCTTGCCCAGAGAGGGAACATCTCACGGTGCGCATCCTTGGCAGAGCCTGTTCCCGAACAGGCAAACGTCCGGCTCCTTGTCCCACACGGAAGGTGGCAGCCCGGAAAGCTGTTGCTGGTCTTCACCTTCCCCCTGCAGCCTATTCACAGGCACAACAGGTTTTGGGATGTGTGCTTGCCCAGAGAAGGAACATCTCACGGTGCGCATCCTCGGCAGAGCCTGTTCCCGAAAAGGCAAACGTCCGGCTCCTTGTCCCACACGGAAGGTGGCAGCCCTGAAAGCTCTTGCTGGTCTTCACCTTCCCCCTGCAGCCTATTCACAGGCACAACAGGTTTTGGGATCTGTGCTTGCCCAGAGAAGGAACATCTCACGGTGCGCATCCTCGGCAGAGCCTGTTCCCGAAAAGGCAAACCTCCGGCTCCTTGTCCCACACGGAAGGTGGCAGCCCTGAAAGCTCTTGCTGCTCTTCACCTTCCCCCTGCAGCCTATTCACAGGCACAACAGGTTTTGGGATCTCTGCTTGCCCAGAGAAGGAACATCTCACGGTGCGCATCCTCGGCAGAGCCTGTTCCCGAAAAGGCAAACGTCCGGCTCCTTGTCCCACACGGAAGGTGGCAGCCCTGAAAGCTGTTGCTGGTCTTCACCTTCCCCCTGCAGCCTATTCACAGGCACAACCGCACTGGGGATCTGTGCTTTCCCAAAGACGCATTCTCTCGCGGTGCGCATCCTCGGCAGAGCCTGTTCCCGAAAAGGCAAACGTCCGGCTCCTTGTCCCACACGGAAGGTGGCAGCCCTGAAAGCTGTTGCTGGTCTTCACCTTCCCCCTGCAGCCTATTCACAGGCACAACCGCACTGGGAATCTCTGCTTTCCCAGAGACGCAATCTCTCACGGTGCGCATCCTCGGCAGAGCCTGTTCCCGAAAAGGCAAACGTCCGGCTCCTTGTCCCACACGGAAGGTGGCAGCCCTGAAAGCTCTTGCTGCTCTTCACCTTCCCCCTGCAGCCTATTCACAGGCACAACAGGTTTTGGGATCTCTGCTTGCCCAGAGAAGGAACATCTCACGGTGCGCATCCTCGGCAGAGCCTGTACCCGAACAGGAAAACGTCCGGCTCCTTGTCCCACACGGAAGGTGGCAGCCCGGAAAGCTGTTGCTGGTCTTCACCTTCCCCCTGCAGCCTATTCACAGGCACATCCGCATTGGGAATCTCTGCTTTCCCAGAGACGCAATCTCTCACGGTGCGCATCCTCGGCAGAGCCTGTTCCCGAAAAGGCAAACGTCCGGCTCCTTGTCCCACACGGAAGGTGGCAGCCCGGAAAGCTCTTGCTGCTCTTCACCTTCCCCCTGCAGCCTATTCACAGGCACAACAGGTTTTGGGATCTCTGCTTGCCCAGAGAAGGAACATCTCACGGTGCGCATCCTCGGCAGAGCCTGTTCCCGAAAAGGCAAACGTCCGGCTCCTTGTCCCACACAGAAGGTGGCAGCCCTGAAAGCTGTTGCTGGTCTTCACCTTCCCCCTGCAGCCTATTCACAGGCACAACCGCACTGGGAATCTCTGCTTTCCCAAAGACGCATTCTCTCGCGGTGCGCATCCTCGGCAGAGCCTGTTCCCGAAAAGGCAAACGTCCGGCTCCTTGTCCCACACGGAAGGTGGCAGCCCGGAAAGCTCTTGCTGGTCTTCACCTTCCCCCTGCAGCCTATTCACAGGCACAACCGCACTGGGAATCTCTGCTTTCCCAGAGACGCAATCTCTCACGGTGCGCATCCTCGGCAGAGCCTGTTCCCGAAAAGGCAAACGTCCGGCTCCTTGTCCCACACAGAAGGTGGCAGCCCGGAAAGCTGTTGCTGGTCTTCACCTTCCCCCTGCAGCCTATTCACAGGCACAACAGGTTTTGGGATCTCTGCTTGCCCAGAGAAGGAACATCTCACGGTGCGCATCCTCGGCAGAGCCTGTACCCGAACAGGAAAACGTCCGGCTCCTTGTCCCACACGGAAGGTGGCAGCCCGGAAAGCTGTTGCTGGTCTTCACCTTCCCCCTGCAGCCTATTCACAGGCACATCCGCATTGGGGATCTCTGCTTTCCCAGAGACGCAATCTCTCACGGTGCGCATCCTCGGCAGAGCCTGTTCCCGAAAAGTCAAACGTCCAGCTCCTTGTCCCACACGGAAGGTGGCAGCCCTGAAAGCTCTTGCTGGTCTTCACCTTCCCCCTGCAGCCTATTCACAGGCACAACAGGTTTTGGGATCTGTGCTTGCCCAGAGAAGGAACATCTCACGGTGCGCATCCTCGGCAGAGCCTGTTCCCGAAAAGGCAAACATCCGGCTCCTTGTCCCACACGGAAGGTGGCAGCCCTGAAAGCTCTTGCTGGTCTTCACCTTCCCCCTGCAGCCTATTCACAGGCACAACAGGTTTTGGGATCTCTGCTTGCCCAGAGAAGGAACATCTCACGGTGCGCATCCTCGGCAGAGCCTGTTCCCGAAAAGGCAAACGTCCGGCTCCTTGTCCCACACGGAAGGTGGCAGCCCTGAAAGCTCTTGCTGCTCTTCACCTTCCCCCTGCAGCCTATTCACAGGCACAACAGGTTTTGGGATCTGTGCTTGCCCAGAGAAGGAACATCTCACGGTGCGCATCCTCGGCAGAGCCTGTTCCCGAAAAGGCAAACGTCCGGCTCCTTGTCCCACACGGAAGGTGGCAGCCCTGAAAGCTCTTGCTGGTCTTCACCTTCCCCCTGCAGCCTATTCACAGGCACCACCGCACTGGGAATCTCTGCTTTCCCAAAGACGCAATCTCTCGCGGTGCGCATCCTCGGCAGAGCCTGTTCCCGAAAAGGCAAACGTCCGGCTCCTTGTCCCACACAGAAGGTGGCAGCCCTGAAAGCTGTTGCTGGTCTTCACCTTCCCCCTGCAGCCTATTCACAGGCACAACAGGTTTGGGGATCTGTGCTTGCCCAGAGAAGGAACATCTCACGGTGCGCATCCTCGGCAGAGCCTGTTCCCGAACAGGAAAACGTCCGGCTCCTTGTCCCACACGGAAGGTGGCAGCCCGGAAAGCTGTTGCTGGTCTTCACCTTCCCCCTGCAGCCTATTCACAGGCACAACAGGTTTGGGGATCTGTGCTTGCCCAGAGAAGGAACATCTCACGGTGCGCATCCTCGGCAGAGCCTGTTCCCGAAAAGGCAAACATCCGGCTCCTTGTCCCACACGGAAGGTGGCAGCCCTGAAAGCTGTTGCTGGTCTTCACCTTCCCCCTGCAGCCTATTCACAGGCACAACAGGTTTTGGGATCTCTGCATGCCCAGAGAAGGAACATCTCACGGTGCGCATCCTCGGCAGAGCCTGTTCCCGAAAAGGCAAACGTCCGGCTCCTTGTCCCACACGGAAGGGGGCAGCCCGGAAAGCTCTTGCTGCTCTTCACCTTCCCCCTGCAGCCTATTCACAGGCACAACAGGTTTTGGGATCTCTGCTTGCCCAGAGAAGGAACATCTCACGGTGCGCATCCTCGGCAGAGCCTGTTCCCGAAAAGGCAAACGTCCGGCTCCTTGTCCCACACGGAAGGTGGCAGCCCTGAAAGCTGTTGCTGGTCTTCACCTTCCCCCAGCAGCCTATTCACAGGCACCACCGCACTGGGAATCTCTGCTTTCCCAAAGACGCAATCTCTCGCGGTGCGCATCCTCGGCAGAGCCTGTTCCCGAAAAGGCAAACGTCCGGCTCCTTGTCCCACACGGAAGGTGGCAGCCCTGAAAGCTGTTGCTGGTCTTCACCTTCCCCCTGCAGCCTATTCACAGGCACAACAGGTTTGGGGATCTGTGCTTGCCCAGAGAAGGAACATCTCACGGTGCGCATCCTCGGCAGAGCCTGTTCCCGAAAAGGCAAACGTCCGGCTCCTTGTCCCACACGGAAGGTGGCAGACCTGAAAGCTGTTGCTGGTCTTCACCTTCCCCCTGCAGCCTATTCACAGGCACAACAGGTTTTGGGATCTGTGCTTGCCCAGAGAAGGAACATCTCACGGTGCGCATCCTCGGCAGAGCCTGTTCCCGAAAAGGCAAACGTCCGGCTCCTTGTCCCACACAGAAGGTGGCAGCCCTGAAAGCTGTTGCTGGTCTTCACCTTCCCCCTGCAGCCTATTCACAGGCACAACCGCACTGGGAAACTCTGCTTTCCCAGAGACGCAATCTCTCACGGTGCGCATCCTTGGCAGAGCCTGTTCCCGAACAGGCAAACGTCCGGCTCCTTGTCCCACACGGAAGGTGGCAGCCCGGAAAGCTGTTGCTGGTCTTCACCTTCCCCCTGCAGCCTATTCACAGGCACAACAGGTTTTGGGATCTCTGCTTGCCCAGAGAAGGAACATCTCACGGTGCGCATCCTCGGCAGAGCCTGTACCCGAACAGGAAAACGTCCGGCTCCTTGTCCCACACGGAAGGTGGCAGCCCGGAAAGCTGTTGCTGGTCTTCACCTTCCCCCTGCAGCCTATTCACAGGCACATCCGCATTGGGAATCTCTGCTTTCCCAGAGACGCAATCTCTCACGGTGCGCATCCTCGGCAGAGCCTGTTCCCGAAAAGGCAAACGTCCAGCTCCTTGTCCACACGGAAGGTGGCAGCCCTGAAAGCTCTTGCTGGTCTTCACCTTCCCCCTGCAGCCTATTCACAGGCACAACAGGTTTTGGGATCTGTGCTTGCCCAGAGAAGGAACATCTCACGGTGCGCATCCTCGGCAGAGCCTGTTCCCGAAAAGGCAAACGTCCGGCTCCTTGTCCCACACAGAAGGTGGCAGCCCGGAAAGCTGTTGCTGGTCTTCACCTTCCCCCTGCAGCCTATTCACAGGCACAACCGCACTGGGAATCTCTGCTTTCCCAAAGACGCATTCTCTCGCGGTGCGCATCCTCGGCAGAGCCTGTTCCCGAAAAGGCAAACGTCCGGCTCCTTGTCCCACACGGAAGGTGGCAGCCCTGAAAGCTGTTGCCGGTCTTCACCTTCCCCCTGCAGCCTATTCACAGGCACAACCGCACTGGGAATCTCTGCTTTCCCAAAGACGCAATCTCTCGCGGTGCGCATCCTCGGCAGAGCCTGTTCCCGAAAAGGCAAACGTCCGGCTCCTTGTCCCACACAGAAGGTGGCAGCCCGGAAAGCTGTTGCTGGTCTTCACCTTCCCCCTGCAGCCTATTCACAGGCACAACAGGTTTTGGGATCTCTGCTTGCCCAGAGAAGGAACATCTCACGGTGCGCATCCTCGGCAGAGCCTGTTCCCGAAAAGGCAAACGTCCGGCTCCTTGTCCCACACGGAAGGTGGCAGCCCTGAAAGCTGTTGCTGGTCTTCACCTTCCCCCTGCAGCCTATTCACAGGCACATCCGCATTGGGAATCTCTGCTTTCCCAGAGACACAATCTCTCACGGTGCGCATCCTCGGCAGAGCCTGTTCCCGAAAAGGCAAACGTCCAGCTCCTTGTCCCACACGGAAGGTGGCAGACCTGAAAGCTCTTGCTGGTCTTCACCTTCCCCCTGCAGCCTATTCACAGGCACAACAGGTTTTGGGATCTGTGCTTGCCCAGAGAAGGAACATCTCACGGTGCGCATCCTCGGCAGAGCCTGTTCCCGAAAAGGCAAACGTCCGGCTCCTTGTCCCACACGGAAGGTGGCAGCCCTGAAAGCTCTTGCTGGTCTTCACCTTCCCCCTGCAGCCTATTCACAGGCACAACAGGTTTTGGGATCTGTGCTTGCCCAGAGAAGGAACATCTCACGGTGCGCATCCTCGGCAGAGCCTGTTCCCGAAAAGGCAAACGTCCGGCTCCTTGTCCCACACGGAAGGTGGCAGCCCTGAAAGCTGTTGCTGGTCTTCACCTTCCCCCTGCAGCCTATTCACAGGCACAACCGCACTGGGAATCTCTGCTTTCCCAAAGACGCAATATCTCGCGGTGCGCATCCTCGGCAGAGCCTGTTCCCGAAAAGGCAAACATCCGGCTCCTTGTCCCACACAGAAGGTGGCAGCCCTGAAAGCTGTTGCTGGTCTTCACCTTCCCCCTGCAGCCTATTCACAGGCACAACAGGTTTGGGGATCTGTGCTTGCCCAGAGAAGGAACATCTCACGGTGCGCATCCTCGGCAGAGCCTGTTCCCGAACAGGAAAACGTCCGGCTCCTTGTCCCACACGGAAGGTGGCAGCCCGGAAAGCTGTTGCTGGTCTTCACCTTCCCCCTGCAGCCTATTCACAGGCACATCCGCATTGGGAATCTCTGCTTTCCCAGAGACGCAATCTCTCACGGTGCGCATCCTCGGCAGAGCCTGTTCCCGAAAAGGCAAACGTCCGGCTCCTTGTCCCACACGGAAGGTGGCAGCCCTGAAAGCTGTTGCTGGTCTTCACCTTCCCCCTGCAGCCTATTCACAGGCACAACAGGTTTTGGGATCTCTGCATGCCCAGAGAAGGAACATCTCACGGTGCGCATCCTCGGCAGAGCCTGTTCCCGAAAAGGCAAACGTCCGGCTCCTTGTCCCACACGGAAGGTGGCAGCCCTGAAAGCTGTTGCTGGTCTTCACCTTCCCCCAGCAGCCTATTCACAGGCACCACCGCACTGGGAATCTCTGCTTTCCCAAAGACGCAATCTCTCGCGGTGCGCATCCTCGGCAGAGCCTGTTCCCGAAAAGGCAAACGTCCGGCTCCTTGTCCCACACGGAAGGTGGCAGCCCTGAAAGCTCTTGCTGGTCTTCACCTTCCCCCTGCAGCCTATTCACAGGCACAACAGGTTTGGGGATCTGTGCTTGCCCAGAGAAGGAACATCTCACGGTGCGCATCCTCGGCAGAGCCTGTTCCCGAAAAGGCAAACGTCCGGCTCCTTGTCCCACACGGAAGGTGGCAGCCCTGAAAGCTCTTGCTGGTCTTCACCTTCCCCCTGCAGCCTATTCACAGGCACAACAGGTTTTGGGATCTGTGCTTGCCCAGAGAAGGAACATCTCACGGTGCGCATCCTCGGCAGAGCCTGTTCCCGAAAAGGCAAACGTCCGGCTCCTTGTCCCACACGGAAGGTGGCAGCCCTGAAAGCTCTTGCTGGTCTTCACCTTCCCCCTGCAGCCTATTCACAGGCACTACAGGTTTTGGGATCTGTGCTTGCCCAGAGAAGGAACATCTCACGGTGCGCATCCTCGGCAGAGCCTGTTCCCGAAAAGGCAAACGTCCGGCTCCTTGTCCCACACGGAAGGTGGCAGCCCTGAAAGCTGTTGCTGGTCTTCACCTTCCCCCTGCAGCCTATTCACAGGCACAACAGGTTTGGGGATCTGTGCTTGCCCAGAGAAGGAACATCTCACGGTGCGCATCCTCGGCAGAGCCTGTTCCCGAAAAGGCAAACGTCCGGCTCCTTGTCCCACACGGAAGGTGGCAGCCCTGAAAGCTGGTGCTGGTCTTCACCTTCCCCCTGCAGCCTATTCACAGGCACAACCGCACTGGGAATCTCTGCTTTTCCAGAGACGCAATCTCTCACGCTGCGCATCCTCGGCAGAGCCTGTTCCCGAAAAGGCAAACGTCCGGCTCCTTGTCCCACACAGAAGGTGGCAGCCCTGAAAGCTGTTGCTGGTCTTCACCTTCCCCCTGCAGCCTATTCACAGGCACAACAGGTTTTGGGATGTGTGCTTGCCCAGAGAAGGAACATCTCACGGTGCGCATCCTCGGCAGAGCCTGTTCCCGAAAAGGCAAACGTCCGGCTCCTTGTCCCACACGGAAGGTGGCAGCCCGGAAAGCTCTTGCTGGTCTTCACCTTCCCCCTGCAGCCTATTCACAGGCACAACAGGTGTGGGGATCTGTGCTTGCCCAGAGAAGGAACATCTCACGGTGCGCATCCTCGGCAGAGCCTGTTCCCGAACAGGCAAACGTCCGGCTCCTTGTCCCACACGGAAGGTGGCAGCCCGGAAAGCTGGTGCTGGTCTTCACCTTCCCCCTGCAGCCTATTCACAGGCACATCCGCATTGGGAATCTCTGCTTTCCCAGAGACGCAATCTCTCACGGTGCGCATCCTCGGCAGAGCCTGTTCCCGAAAAGGCAAACGTCCGGCTCCTTGTCCCACACGGAAGGTGGCAGCCCGGAAAGCTGTTGCTGGTCTTCACCTTCCCCCTGCAGCCTATTCACAGGCACAACAGGTTTGGGGATCTGTGCTTGCCCAGAGAAGGAACATCTCACGGTGCGCATCCTCGGCAGAGCCTGTTCCCGAAAAGGCAAACGTCTGGCTCCTTGTCCCACACGGAAGGTGGCAGCCCTGAAAGCTGTTGCTGGTCTTCACCTTCCCCCTGCAGCCTATTCACAGGCACCACCGCACTGGGAATCTCTGCTTTCCCAAAGACGTAATCTCTCACGGTGCGCATCCTCGGCAGAGCCTGTTCCCGAAAAGGCAAACATCCGGCTCCTTGTCCCACACGGAATGTGGCAGCCCTGAAAGCTCTTGCTGGTCTTCACCTTCCCCCTGCAGCCTATTCACAGGCACAACCGCACTGGGGATCTCTGCTTTCCCAAAGACGCAATCTCTCACGGTGCGCATCCTCGGCAGAGCCTGTTCCCGAAAAGGCAAACGTCCGGCTCCTTGTCCCACACGGAAGGTGGCAGCCCGGAAAGCTGTTGCTGGTCTTCACCTTCCCCCTGCAGCCTATTCACAGGCACAACAGGTTTGGGGATCTGTGCTTGCCCAGAGAAGGAACATCTCACGGTGCGCATCCTCGGCAGAGCCTGTTCCCGAAAAGGCAAACGTCCGGCTCCTTGTCCCACACGGAAGGTGGCAGCCCTGAAAGCTCTTGCTGCTCTTCACCTTCCCCCTGCAGCCTATTCACAGGCACAACAGGTTTTGGGATCTCTGCTTGCCCAGAGAAGGAACATCTCACGGTGCGCATCCTCGGCAGAGCCTGTTCCCGAAAAGGCAAACGTCCGGCTCCTTGTCCCACACGGAAGGTGGCAGCCCTGAAAGCTCTTGCTGGTCTTCACCTTCCCCCTGCAGCCTATTCACAGGCACCACCGCACTGGGAATCTCTGCTTTCCCAGAGACGCAATCTCTCACGGTGCGCATCCTCGGCAGAGCCTGTTCCCGAACAGGCAAACGTCCGGCTCCTTGTCCCACACGGAAGGTGGCAGCCCGGAAAGCTGGTGCTGGTCTTCACCTTCCCCCTGCAGCCTATTCACAGGCACAACAGGTTTTGGGATCTGTGCTTGCCCAGAGAAGGAACATCTCACGGTGCGCATCCTCGGCAGAGCCTGTTCCCGAAAAGGCAAACGTCCGGCTCCTTGTCCCACACGGAAGGTGGCAGCCCGGAAAGCTGTTGCTGGTCTTCACCTTCCCCCTGCAGCCTATTCACAGGCACAACAGGTTTGGGGATCTCTGCTTTCCCAAAGACGCAATCTCTCACGGTGCGCGTCCTCGGCAGAGCCTGTTCCCGAACAGGCAAACGTCCGGCTCCTTGTCCCACACGGAAGGTGGCAGCCCTGAAAGCTGTTGCTGGTCTTCACCTTCCCCGTGCAGCCTATTCACAGGCACAACCGCACTGGGAATCTCTGCTTTCCCAGAGACGCAATCTCTCATGGTGCGCATCCTCGGCAGAGCCTGTTCCCGAAAAGGCAAACGTCCGGCTCCTTGTCCCACACGGAAGGTGGCAGCCCGGAAAGCTGTTGCTGGTCTTCACCTTCCCCCTGCAGCCTATTCACAGGCACAACAGGTTTTGGGATCTCTGCTTGCCCAGAGAAGGAACATCTCACGGTGCGCATCCTCGGCAGAGCCTGTTCCCGAAAAGGCAAACGTCCGGCTCCTTGTCCCACACGGAAGGTGGCAGCCCGGAAAGCTCTTGCTGGTCTTCACCTTCCCCCTGCAGCCTATTCACAGGCACAACAGGTTTTGGGATCTGTGCTTGCCCAGAGAAGGAACATCTTACGGTGCGCATCCTCGGCAGAGCCTGTTCCCGAAAAGGCAAATGTCCGGCTCCTTGTCCCACACGGAAGGTGGCAGCCCGGAAAGCTGTTGCTGCTCTTCACCTTCCCCCTGCAGCCTATTCACAGGCACAACCGCACTGGGAATCTCTGCTTTCCCAAAGACGCAATCTCTCATGGTGCGCATCCTCGGCAGAGCCTGTTCCCGTAAAGTCAAACGTCCGGCTCCTTGTCCCACATGGAAGGTGGCAGACCTGAAAGCTGTTGCTGGTCTTCACCTTCCCCCTGCAGCCTATTCACAGGCACAACAGGTTTGGGGATCTGTGCTTGCCCAGAGAAGGAACATCTCACGGTGCGCACCCACGGCAGAGCCTGTTCCCGAACAGGCAAACGTCCGGCTCCTTGTCCCACACGGAAGGTGGCAGCCCTGAAAGCTCTTGCTGGTCTTCGCCTTCCCCCTGCAGCCTATTCACAGGCACAACCGCACTGGGAATCTCTGCTTTCCCAGAGACGCAATCTCTCACGGTGCGCATCCTCGGCAGAGCCTGTTCCCGAAAAGGCAAACGTCCGGCTCCTTGTCCCACACGGAAGGTGGCAGCCCTGAAAGCTGTTGCTGGTCTTCACCTTCCCCCTGCAGCCTATTCACAGGCACAACCGCACTGGGAATCTCTGCTTTCCCAGAGAAGGAACATCTCACAGTGCGCATCCTCAGCAGAGCCTGTTCCCGAAAAGGCAAACGTCCGGCTCCTTGTCCCACACGGAAGGTGGCAGCCCTGAAAGCTGTTGCTGGTCTTCACCTTCCCCCTGCAGCCTATTCACAGGCACAACAGGTTTGGGGATCTGTGCTTGCCCAGAGAGGGAACATCTCACGGTGCGCATCCTCGGCAGAGCCTGTTCCCGAAAAGGCAAACGTCCGGCTCCTTGTCCCACACGGAAGGTGGCAGCCCTGAAAGCTGTTGCTGGTCTTCACCTTCCCCCTGCAGCCTATTCACAGGCACAACCGCACTGGGAATCTCTGCTTTCCCAAAGACGCAATCTCTCGCGGTGCGCATCCTCGGCAGAGCCTGTTCCCGAACAGGCAAACGTCCGGCTCCTTGTCCCACACGGAAGGTGGCAGCCCAGAAAGCTCTTGCTGGTCTTCACCTTCCCCCTGCAGCCTATTCACAGGCACAACAGGTTTGGGGATCTGTGCTTGCCCAGAGAAGGAACATCTCACGGTGCGCATCCTCGGCAGAGCCTGTTCCCGAAAAGGCAAACGTCCGGCTCCTTGTCCCACACGGAAGGTGGCAGCCCTGAAAGCTGTTGCTGGTCTTCACCTTCCCCCTGCAGCCTATTCACAGGCACAACAGGTTTTGGGATCTGTGCTTGCCCAGAGACGCAATCTCTCATGGTGCGCATCCTCGGCAGAGCCTGTTCCCGAAAAGGCAAACGTCCGGCTCCTTGTCCCACACGGAAGGTGGCAGCCCGGAAAGCTGGTGCTGGTCTTCACCTTCCCCCTGCAGCCTATTCACAGGCACAACAGGTTTTGGGATCTCTGCTTTCCCAAAGACGCAATCTCTCACGGTGCGCATCCTCGGCAGAGCCTGTTCCCGAAAAGGCAAACGTCCGGCTCCTTGTCCCACACGGAAGGTGGCAGCCCTGAAAGCTCGTGCTGGTCTTCACCTTCCCCCTGCAGCCTATTCACAGGCACAACCGCACTGGGAATCTCTGCTTTCCCAAAGACGCAATCTCTCACGGTGCGCATCCTCGGCAGAGCCTGTTCCCGAAAAGGCAAACGTCCGGCTCCTTGTCCCACACGGAAGGTGGCAGCCCTGAAAGCTGTTGCTGGTCTTCACCTTCCCCCTGCAGCCTATTCACAGGCACAACCGCACTGGGAATCTCTGCTTTCCCAGAGAAGGAACATCTCACGGTGCGCATCCTCAGCAGAGCCTGTTCCCGAAAAGGCAAACATCCGGCTCCTTGTCCCACACGGAAGGTGGCAGCCCGGAAAGCTGTTGCTGGTCTTCACCTTCCCCCTGCAGCCTATTCACAGGCACAACAGGTTTGGGGATCTGTGCTTGCCCAGAGAAGGAACATCTCATGGTGCGCATCCTCGGCAGAGCCTGTTCCCGAAAAGGCAAACGTCCGGCTCCTTGTCCCACACGGAAGGTGGCAGCCCTGAAAGCTGTTGCTGGTCTTCACCTTCCCCCTGCAGCCTATTCACAGGCACAACAGGTTTTGGGATCTCTGCTTTCCCAAAGACGCAATCTCTCACGGTGCGCATCCTCGGCAGAGCCTGTTCCCGAAAAGGCAAACGTCCGGCTCCTTGTCCCACACGGAAGGTGGCAGCCCTGAAAGCTCTTGCTGCTCTTCACCTTCCCCCTGCAGCCTATTCACAGGCACAACCGCACTGGGAATCTCTGCTTTCCCAAAGACGCAATCTCTCACGGTGCGCATCCTCGGCAGAGCCTGTTCCCGAAAAGGCAAACGTCCGGCTCCTTGTCCCACACGGAAGGTGGCAGCCCGGAAAGCTGGTGCTGGTCTTCACCTTCCCCGTGCAGCCTATTCACAGGCACAACAGGTTTTGGGATCTCTGCTTGCCCAGAGAAGGAACATCTCACGGTGCGCATCCTCGGCAGAGCCTGTTCCCGAACAGGCAAACGTCCGGCTCCTTGTCCCACACGGAAGGTGGCAGCCCTGAAAGCTCTTGCTGGTCTTCGCCTTCCCCCTGCAGCCTATTCACAGGCTCCACCGCACTGGGAATCTCTGCTTTCCCAAAGACGCAATCTCTCGCGGTGCGCATCCTCGGCAGAGCCTATTCCCGAAAAGGCAAACATCCGGCTCCTTGTCCCACACGGAAGGTGGCAGCCCGGAAAGCTGTTGCTGGTCTTCACCTTCCCCCTGCAGCCTATTCACAGGCACAACAGGTTTTGGGATCTCTGCTTGCCCAGAGAAGGAACATCTCACGGTGCGCACCCTCTGCAGAGCCTGTTCCCGAAAAGGCAAACGTCCGGCTCCTTGTCCCACACGGAAGGTGGCAGCCCTGAAAGCTCTTGCTGGTCTTCACCTTCCCCCTGCAGCCTATTCACAGGCACAACAGGTTTTGGGATCTCTGCATGCCCAGAGAAGGAACATCTCACGGTGCGCATCCTCGGCAGAGCCTGTTCCCGAAAAGGCAAACGTCCGGCTCCTTGTCCCACACGGAAGGGGGCAGCCCGGAAAGCTGTTGCTGGTCTTCACCTTCCCCCTGCAGCCTATTCACAGGCACAACAGGTTTTGGGATCTCTGCTTGCCCAGAGAAGGAACATCTCACGGTGCGCATCCTCGGCAGAGCCTGTTCCCGAAAAGGCAAACGTCCGGCTCCTTGTCCCACACGGAAGGTGGCAGCCCTGAAAGCTGTTGCTGGTCTTCACCTTCCCCCTGCAGCCTATTCACAGGCACCACCGCACTGGGAATCTCTGCTTTCCCAAAGACGCAATCTCTCGCGGTGCGCATCCTCGGCAGAGCCTGTTCCCGAAAAGGCAAACGTCCGGCTCCTTGTCCCACACGGAAGGTGGCAGCCCTGAAAGCTCTTGCTGGTCTTCACCTTCCCCCTGCAGCCTATTCACAGGCACAACAGGTTTGGGGATCTGTGCTTGCCCAGAGAAGGAACATCTCACGGTGCGCATCCTCGGCAGAGCCTGTTCCCGAACAGGAAAACGTCCGGCTCCTTGTCCCACACGGAAGGTGGCAGCCCTGAAAGCTCTTGCTGGTCTTCACCTTCCCCCTGCAGCCTATTCACAGGCACAACAGGTTTTGGGATCTGTGCTTGCCCAGAGAAGGAACATCTCACGGTGCGCATCCTCGGCAGAGCCTGTTCCCGAAAAGGCAAACGTCCGGCTCCTTGTCCCACACGGAAGGTGGCAGCCCTGAAAGCTGTTGCTGGTCTTCACCTTCCCCCTGCAGCCTATTCACAGGCACAACAGGTTTTGGGATCTGTGCTTGCCCAGAGAAGGAACATCTCACGGTGCGCATCCTCGGCAGAGCCTGTTCCCGAAAAGGCAAACGTCCGGCTCCTTGTCCCACACGGAAGGTGGCAGCCCTGAAAGCTGGTGCTGGTCTTCACCTTCCCCCTGCAGCCTATTCACAGGCACAACCGCACTGGGAATCTCTGCTTTTCCAGAGACGCAATCTCTCACGCTGCGCATCCTCGGCAGAGCCTGTTCCCGAAAAGGCAAACGTCCGGCTCCTTGTCCCACACAGAAGGTGGCAGCCCTGAAAGCTGTTGCTGGTCTTCACCTTCCCCCTGCAGCCTATTCACAGGCACAACAGGTTTTGGGATGTGTGCTTGCCCAGAGAAGGAACATCTCACGGTGCGCATCCTTGGCAGAGCCTGTTCCCGAACAGGCAAACGTCCGGCTCCTTGTCCCACACGGAAGGTGGCAGCCCTGAAAGCTGGTGCTGGTCTTCACCTTCCCCCTGCAGCCTATTCACAGGCACATCCGCATTGGGAATCTCTGCTTTCCCAGAGACGCAATCTCTCACGGTGCGCATCCTCGGCAGAGCCTGTTCCCGAAAAGGCAAACGTCCGGCTCCTTGTCCCACACGGAAGGTGGCAGCCCGGAAAGCTGTTGCTGGTCTTCACCTTCCCCCTGCAGCCTATTCACAGGCACAACAGGTTTGGGGATCTGTGCTTGCCCAGAGAAGGAACATCTCACGGTGCGCATCCTCGGCAGAGCCTGTTCCCGAAAAGGCAAACGTCTGGCTCCTTGTCCCACACGGAAGGTGGCAGCCCTGAAAGCTGTTGCTGGTCTTCACCTTCCCCCTGCAGCCTATTCACAGGCACCACCGCACTGGGAATCTCTGCTTTCCCAAAGACGTAATCTCTCACGGTGCGCATCCTCGGCAGAGCCTGTTCCCGAAAAGGCAAACATCCGGCTCCTTGTCCCACACGGAAGGTGGCAGCCCTGAAAGCTCTTGCTGGTCTTCACCTTCCCCCTGCAGCCTATTCACAGGCACAACCGCACTGGGGATCTCTGCTTTCCCAAAGACGCAATCTCTCACGGTGCGCATCCTCGGCAGAGCCTGTTCCCGAAAAGGCAAACGTCCGGCTCCTTGTCCCACACGGAAGGTGGCAGCCCGGAAAGCTGTTGCTGGTCTTCACCTTCCCCCTGCAGCCTATTCACAGGCACAACAGGTTTGGGGATCTGTGCTTGCCCAGAGAAGGAACATCTCACGGTGCGCATCCTCGGCAGAGCCTGTTCCCGAAAAGGCAAACGTCCGGCTCCTTGTCCCACACGGAAGGTGGCAGCCCTGAAAGCTCTTGCTGCTCTTCACCTTCCCCCTGCAGCCTATTCACAGGCACAACAGGTTTTGGGATCTCTGCTTGCCCAGAGAAGGAACATCTCACGGTGCGCATCCTCGGCAGAGCCTGTTCCCGAACAGGCAAACGTCCGGCTCCTTGTCCCACACGGAAGGTGGCAGCCCTGAAAGCTCTTGCTGGTCTTCACCTTCCCCCTGCAGCCTATTCACAGGCACAACAGGTTTTGGGATCTGTGCTTGCCCAGAGAAGGAACATCTCACGGTGCGCATCCTCGGCAGAGCCTGTTCCCGAAAAGGCAAACGTCCGGCTCCTTGTCCCACACGGAAGGTGGCAGCCCGGAAAGCTGTTGCTGGTCTTCACCTTCCCCCTGCAGCCTATTCACAGGCACAACAGGTTTTGGGATCTGTGCTTGCCCAGAGAAGGAACATCTCACGGTGCGCATCCTCGGCAGAGCCTGTTCCCGAAAAGGCAAACGTCCGGCTCCTTGTCCCACACGGAAGGTGGCAGCCCTGAAAGCTCTTGCTGGTCTTCACCTTCCCCCTGCAGCCTATTCACAGGCACCACCGCACTGGGAATCTCTGCTTTCCCAGAGACGCAATCTCTCACGGTGCGCATCCTCGGCAGAGCCTGTTCCCGAAAAGGCAAACGTCCGGCTCCTTGTCCCACACGGAAGGTGGCAGCCCGGAAAGCTGTTGCTGGTCTTCACCTTCCCCCTGCAGCCTATTCACAGGCACAACAGGTTTGGGGATCTCTGCTTTCCCAAAGACGCAATCTCTCACGGTGCGCGTCCTCGGCAGAGCCTGTTCCCGAACAGGCAAACGTCCGGCTCCTTGTCCCACACGGAAGGTGGCAGCCCGGAAAGCTGTTGCTGGTCTTCACCTTCCCCGTGCAGCCTATTCACAGGCACAACCGCACTGGGAATCTCTGCTTTCCCAGAGACGCAATCTCTCATGGTGCGCATCCTCGGCAGAGCCTGTTCCCGAAAAGGCAAACGTCCGGCTCCTTGTCCCACACGGAAGGTGGCAGCCCGGAAAGCTGTTGCTGGTCTTCACCTTCCCCCTGCAGCCTATTCACAGGCACAACAGGTTTTGGGATCTCTGCTTGCCCAGAGAAGGAACATCTCACGGTGCGCATCCTCGGCAGAGCCTGTTCCCGAAAAGGCAAACGTCCGGCTCCTTGTCCCACACGGAAGGTGGCAGCCCGGAAAGCTCTTGCTGGTCTTCACCTTCCCCCTGCAGCCTATTCACAGGCACAACAGGTTTGGGGATCTGTGCTTGCCCAGAGAAGGAACATCTTACGGTGCGCATCCTCGGCAGAGCCTGTTCCCGAAAAGGCAAATGTCCGGCTCCTTGTCCCACACGGAAGGTGGCAGCCCTGAAAGCTCTTGCTGCTCTTCACCTTCCCCCTGCAGCCTATTCACAGGCACAACCGCACTGGGAATCTCTGCTTTCCCAAAGACGCAATCTCTCATGGTGCGCATCCTCGGCAGAGCCTGTTCCCGTAAAGTCAAACGTCCGGCTCCTTGTCCCACATGGAAGGTGGCAGACCTGAAAGCTGTTGCTGGTCTTCACCTTCCCCCTGCAGCCTATTCACAGGCACAACAGGTTTTGGGATCTGTGCTTGCCCAGAGAAGGAACATCTCACGGTGCGCATCCTCGGCAGAGCCTGTTCCCGAAAAGGCAAACGTCCGGCTCCTTGTCCCACACGGAAGGTGGCAGCCCTGAAAGCTCTTGCTGGTCTTCGCCTTCCCCCTGCAGCCTATTCACAGGCACAACCGCACTGGGAATCTCTGCTTTCCCAGAGACGCAATCTCTCACGGTGCGCATCCTCGGCAGAGCCTGTTCCCGAAAAGGCAAACGTCCGGCTCCTTGTCCCACACGGAAGGTGGCAGCCCTGAAAGCTGTTGCTGGTCTTCACCTTCCCCCTGCAGCCTATTCACAGGCACAACCGCACTGGGAATCTCTGCTTTCCCAGAGAAGGAACATCTCACAGTGCGCATCCTCAGCAGAGCCTGTTCCCGAAAAGGCAAACGTCCGGCTCCTTGTCCCACACGGAAGGTGGCAGCCCTGAAAGCTGTTGCTGGTCTTCACCTTCCCCCTGCAGCCTATTCACAGGCACAACAGGTTTGGGGATCTGTGCTTGCCCAGAGAGGGAACATCTCACGGTGCGCATCCTCGGCAGAGCCTGTTCCCGAAAAGGCAAACGTCCGGCTCCTTGTCCCACACGGAAGGTGGCAGCCCTGAAAGCTGTTGCTGGTCTTCACCTTCCCCCTGCAGCCTATTCACAGGCACAACCGCACTGGGAATCTCTGCTTTCCCAAAGACGCAATCTCTCGCGGTGCGCATCCTCGGCAGAGCCTGTTCCCGAACAGGCAAACGTCCGGCTCCTTGTCCCACACGGAAGGTGGCAGCCCAGAAAGCTCTTGCTGGTCTTCACCTTCCCCCTGCAGCCTATTCACAGGCACAACAGGTTTTGGGATCTGTGCTTGCCCAGAGAAGGAACATCTCACGGTGCGCATCCTCGGCAGAGCCTGTTCCCGAAAAGGCAAACGTCCGGCTCCTTGTCCCACACGGAAGGTGGCAGCCCTGAAAGCTGTTGCTGTTGTTCGCCTTCCCCCTGCAGCCTATTCACAGGCACAACCGCACTGGGAATCTCTGCTTTCCCAGAGACGCAATCTCTCACGGTGCGCATCCTCGGCAGAGCCTGTTCCCGAAAAGGCAAACGTCCGGCTCCTTGTCCCACACGGAAGGTGGCAGCCCTGAAAGCTGTTGCTGGTCTTCACCTTCCCCCTGCAGCCTATTCACAGGCACAACCGCACTGGGAATCTCTGCTTTCCCAGAGAAGGAACATCTCACAGTGCGCATCCTCAGCAGAGCCTGTTCCCGAAAAGGCAAACGTCCGGCTCCTTGTCCCACACGGAAGGTGGCAGCCCGGAAAGCTGTTGCTGGTCTTCACCTTCCCCCTGCAGCCTATTCACAGGCACAACAGGTTTTGGAATCTCTGCTTGCCCAGAGACGCAATCTCTCATGGTGCGCATCCTCGGCAGAGCCTGTTCCCGAAAAGGCAAACGTCCGGCTCCTTGTCCCACACGGAAGGTGGCAGCCCGGAAAGCTGTTGCTGGTCTTCACCTTCCCCCTGCAGCCTATTCACAGGCACAACAGGTTTTGGGATCTCTGCTTTCCCAAAGACGCAATCTCTCACGGTGCGCATCCTCGGCAGAGCCTGTTCCCGAAAAGGCAAACGTCCGGCTCCTTGTCCCACACGGAAGGTGGCAGCCCTGAAAGCTCGTGCTGGTCTTCACCTTCCCCCTGCAGCCTATTCACAGGCACAACCGCACTGGGAATCTCTGCTTTCCCAAAGACGCAATCTCTCACGGTGCGCATCCTCGGCAGAGCCTGTTCCCGAACAGGCAAACGTCCGGCTCCTTGTCCCACACGGAAGGTGGCAGCCCTGAAAGCTGTTGCTGGTCTTCACCTTCCCCCTGCAGCCTATTCACAGGCACAACAGGTTTGAGGATCTGTGCTTGCCCAGAGAAGGAACATCTCACGGTGCGCACCCACGGCAGAGCCTGTTTCCGAACAGGCAAACGTCCGGCTCCTTGTCCCACACGGAAGGTGGCAGCCCTGAAAGCTGTTGCTGGTCTTCACCTTCCCCCTGCAGCCTATTCACAGGCACAACCGCACTGGGAATCTCTGCTTTCCCAAAGACGCAATCTCTCGCGGTGCGCATCCTCGGCAGAGCCTGTTCCCGAAAAGGCAAACGTCCGGCTCCTTGTCCCACACGGAAGGTGGCAGCCCGGAAAGCTGTTGCTGGTCTTCACCTTCCCCCTGCAGCCTATTCACAGGCACAACAGGTTTTGGGATCTGTGCTTGCCCAGAGAAGGAACATCTCACGGTGCGCATCCTCGGCAGAGCCTGTTCCCGAAAAGGCAAACGTCCGGCTCCTTGTCCCACACGGAAGGTGGCAGCCCTGAAAGCTGTTGCTGGTCTTCACCTTCCCCCTGCAGCCTATTCACAGGCACAACCGCACTGGGAATCTCTGCTTTCCCAGAGACGCAATATCTCACGGTGCGCATCCTCGGCAGAGCCTGTTCCCGAAAAGGCAAACGTCCGGCTCCTTGTCCCACACGGAAGGTGGCAGCCCGGAAAGCTGTTGCTGGTCTTCACCTTCCCCCTGCAGCCTATTCACAGGCACAACCGCACTGGGAATCTCTGCTTTCCCAGAGACGCAATCTCTCACGGTGCGCATCCTCGGCAGAGCCTGTTCCCGAAAAGGCAAACGTCCGGCTCCTTGTCCCACACGGAAGGTGGCAGCCCTGAAAGCTGTTGCTGGTCTTCACCTTCCCCCTGCAGCCTATTCACAGGCACAACAGGTTTGGGGATCTGTGCTTGCCCAGAGAAGGAACATCTCATGGTGCGCATCCTCGGCAGAGCCTGTTCCCGAAAAGGCAAACGTCCGGCTCCTTGTCCCACACGGAAGGTGGCAGCCCTGAAAGCTGTTGCTGGTCTTCACCTTCCCCCTGCAGCCTATTCACAGGCACAACAGGTTTTGGGATCTCTGCTTTCCCAAAGACGCAATCTCTCACGGTGCGCATCCTCGGCAGAGCCTGTTCCCGAAAAGGCAAACGTCCGGCTCCTTGTCCCACACGGAAGGTGGCAGCCCTGAAAGCTCTTGCTGCTCTTCACCTTCCCCCTGCAGCCTATTCACAGGCACAACCGCACTGGGAATCTCTGCTTTCCCAAAGACGCAATCCCTCACGGTGCGCATCCTCGGCAGAGCCTGTTCCCGAACAGGAAAACGTCCGGCTCCTTGTCCCACACGGAAGGTGGCAGCCCTGAAAGCTGTTGCTGGTCTTCACCTTCCCCCTGCAGCCTATTCACAGGCACAACAGGTTTGGGGATCTGTGCTTGCCCAGAGAAGGAACATCTCACGGTGCGCATCCTCGGCAGAGCCTGTTCCCGAACAGGCAAACGTCCGGCTCCTTGTCCCACACGGAAGGTGGCAGCCCTGAAAGCTCTTGCTGCTCTTCACCTTCCCCCTGCAGCCTATTCACAGGCACAACCGCACTGGGAATCTCTGCTTTCCCAAAGACGCAATCTCTCACGGTGCGCATCCTCGGCAGAGCCTGTTCCCGAAAAGGCAAACGTCCGGCTCCTTGTCCCACACGGAAGGTGGCAGCCCGGAAAGCTGGTGCTGGTCTTCACCTTCCCCGTGCAGCCTATTCACAGGCACAACAGGTTTTGGGATCTCTGCTTGCCCAGAGAAGGAACATCTCACGGTGCGCATCCTCGGCAGAGCCTGTTCCCGAACAGGCAAACGTCCGGCTCCTTGTCCCACACGGAAGGTGGCAGCCCGGAAAGCTCTTGCTGGTCTTCGCCTTCCCCCTGCAGCCTATTCACAGGCTCCACCGCACTGGGAATCTCTGCTTTCCCAAAGACGCAATCTCTCGCGGTGCGCATCCTCGGCAGAGCCTATTCCCGAAAAGGCAAACGTCCGGCTCCTTGTCCCACACGGAAGGTGGCAGCCCGGAAAGCTGTTGCTGGTCTTCACCTTCCCCCTGCAGCCTATTCACAGGCACAACAGGTTTTGGGATCTCTGCTTGCCCAGAGAAGGAACATCTCACGGTGCGCACCCTCTGCAGAGCCTGTTCCCGAAAAGGCAAACGTCCGGCTCCTTGTCCCACACGGAAGGTGGCAGCCCTGAAAGCTGTTGCTGGTCTTCACCTTCCCCCTGCAGTCTATTCACAGGCACAACAGGTTTGGGGATCTGTGCTTGCCCAGAGAAGGAACATCTCACGGTGCGCATCCTCGGCAGAGCCTGTTCCCGAAAAGGCAAACGTCTGGCTCCTTGTCCCACACGGAAGGCGGCAGCCCTGAAAGCTCTTGCTGCTCTTCACCTTCCCCCTGCAGCCTATTCACAGGCACCACCGCACTGGGAATCTCTGCTTTCTCAAAGACGCAATCTCTCACGGTGCGCATCCTCGGCAGAGCCTGTTCCCGAAAAGGCAAACGTCCGGCTCCTTGTCCCACACGGAAGGTGGCAGCCCTGAAAGCTGTTGCTGGTCTTCACCTTCCCCCTGCAGCCTATTCACAGGCACAACCGCACTGGGGATCTCTGCTTTCCCAGAGACGCAATCTCTCACGGTGCGCATCCTCGGCAGAGCCTGTTCCCGAAAAGGCAAACGTCCGGCTCCTTGTCCCACACGGAAGGTGGCAGCCCTGAAAGCTCTTGCTGCTCTTCACCTTCCCCCTGCAGCCTATTCACAGGCACAACAGGTTTTGGGATCTGTGCTTGCCCAGAGAAGGAACATCTCACGGTGCGCATCCTCGGCAGAGCCTGTTCCCGAACAGGCAAACGTCCGGCTCCTTGTCCCACACGGAAGGTGGCAGCCCTGAAAGCTGTTGCTGGTCTTCACCTTCCCCCTGCAGCCTATTCACAGGCACAACAGGTTTGGGGATCTGTGCTTGCCCAGAGAAGGAACATCTCACGGTGCGCATCCTCGGCAGAGCCTGTTCCCGAAAAGGCAAACGTCCGGCTCCTTGTCCCACACGGAAGGTGGCAGCCCTGAAAGCTGTTGCTGGTCTTCACCTTCCCCCTGCAGCCTATTCACAGGCACAACAGGTTTTGGGATCTGTGCTTGCCCAGAGAAGGAACATCTCACAGTGCGCATCCTCGGCAGAGCCTGTTCCCGAAAAGGCAAACGTCCGGCTCCTTGTCCCACACGGAAGGTGGCAGCCCTGAAAGCTCTTGCTGCTCTTCACCTTCCCCCTGCAGCCTATTCACAGGCACCACCGCACTGGGAATCTCTGCTTTCCCAAAGACGCAATCTGTCGCGGTGCGCATCCTCGGCAGAGCCTGTTCCCGAAAAGGCAAACGTCCGGCTCCTTGTCCCACACGGAAGGTGGCAGCCCTGAAAGCTGTTGCTGGTCTTCACCTTCCCCCTGCAGCCGATTCACAGGCACAACAGGTTTGGGGATCTGTGCTTGCCCAGAGAAGGAACATCTCACGGTGCGCATCCTCGGCAGAGCCTGTTCCCGAACAGGCAAACGTCCGGCTCCTTGTCCCACACGGAAGGTGGCAGCCCTGAAAGCTCTTGCTGGTCTTCACCTTCCCCCTGCAGCCTATTCACAGGCACAACAGGTTTTGGGATCTGTGCTTGCCCAGAGAAGGAACATCTCACGGTGCGCATCCTCGGCAGAGCCTGTTCCCGAAAAGGCAAACGTCCGGCTCCTTGTCCCACACGGAAGGTGGCAGCCCTGAAAGCTCTTGCTGGTCTTCACCTTCCCCCTGCAGCCTATTCACAGGCACAACCGCACTGGGAATCTCTGCTTTCCCAAAGACGCAATCCCTCACGGTGCGCATCCTCGGCAGAGCCTGTTCCCGAACAGGCAAACGTCCGGCTCCTTGTCCCACACGGAAGGTGGCAGCCCGGAAAGCTGTTGCTGGTCTTCACCTTCCCCCTGCAGCCTATTCACAGGCACATCCGCATTGGGAATCTCTGCTTACCCAGAGACGCAATCTCTCACGGTGCGCATCCTCGGCAGAGCCTGTTCCCGAAAAGGCAAACGTCCAGCTCCTTGTCCCACACGGAAGGTGGCAGCCCTGAAAGCTGTTGCTGGTCTTCACCTTCCCCCTGCAGCCTATTCACAGGCACAACAGGTTTTGGGATCTGTGCTTGCCCAGAGAAGGAACATCTCACGGTGCGCAGCCTCGGCAGAGCCTGTTCCCGAAAAGGCAAACGTCCGGCTCCTTGTCCCACACGGAAGGTGGCAGCCCTGAAAGCTGTTGCTGGTCTTCACCTTCCCCCTGCAGCCTATTCACAGGCACCATCGCACTGGGAATCTCTGCTTTCTCAAAGACGCAATCTCTCACGGTGCGCATCCTCGGCAGAGCCTGTTCCCGAAAAGGCAAACGTCCGGCTCCTTGTCCCACACGGAAGGTGGCAGCCCTGAAAGCTGTTGCTGGTCTTCACCTTCCCCCTGCAGCCTATTCACAGGCACAACCGCACTGGGGATCTCTGCTTTCCCAAAGACGCAATCTCTCACGGTGCGCATCCTCGGCAGAGCCTGTTCCCGAAAAGGCAAACGTCCGGCTCCTTGTCCCACACGGAAGGTGGCAGCCCTGAAAGCTGGTGCTGGTCTTCACCTTCCCCCTGCAGCCTATTCACAGGCACAACAGGTTTTGGGATCTGTGCTTGCCCAGAGAAGGAACATCTCACGGTGCGCATCCTCGGCAGAGCCTGTTCCCGAACAGGCAAACGTCCGGCTCCTTGTCCCACACGGAAGGTGGCAGCCCTGAAAGCTGTTGCTGGTCTTCACCTTCCCCCTGCAGCCTATTCACAGGCACATCCGCATTGGGAATCTCTGCTTTCCCAGAGACGCAATCTCTCACGGTGCGCATCCTCGGCAGAGCCTGTTCCCGAAAAGGCAAACGTCCAGCTCCTTGTCCCACACGGAAGGTGGCAGCCCTGAAAGCTGTTGCTGGTCTTCACCTTCCCCCTGCAGCCTATTCACAGGCACAACCGCACTGGGGATCTCTGCTTTCCCAAAGACGCAATCTCTCACGGTGCGCATCCTCGGCAGAGCCTGTTCCCGAAAAGGCAAACGTCCGGCTCCTTGTCCCACACGGAAGGTGGCAGCCCGGAAAGCTGTTGCTGGTCTTCACCTTCCCCCTGCAGCCTATTCACAGGCACAACAGGTTTTGGGATCTCTGCTTGCCCAGAGAAGGAACATCTCACGGTGCGCATCCTCGGCAGAGCCTGTTCCCGAAAAGGCAAACGTCCGGCTCCTTGTCCCACACGGAAGGTGGCAGCCCTGAAAGCTCTTGCTGCTCTTCACCTTCCCCCTGCAGCCTATTCACAGGCACCACCGCACTGGGAATCTCTGCTTTCCCAAAGACGCAATCTCTCGCGGTGCGCATCCTCGGCAGAGCCTGTTCCCGAAAAGGCAAACGTCCGGCTCCTTGTCCCACACGGAAGGTGGCAGCCCAGAAAGCTCTTGCTGGTCTTCACCTTCCCCCTGCAGCCTATTCACAGGCACAACAGGTTTGGGGATCTGTGCTTGCCCAGAGAAGGAACATCTCACGGTGCGCATCCTCGGCAGAGCCTGTTCCCGAAAAGGCAAACGTCCGGCTCCTTGTCCCACACGGAAGGTGGCAGACCTGAAAGCTGTTGCTGGTCTTCACCTTCCCCCTGCAGCCTATTCACAGGCACAACAGGTTTTGGGATCTGTGCTTGCCCAGAGAAGGAACATCTCACGGTGCGCATCCTCGGCAGAGCCTGTTCCCGAAAAGGCAAACGTCCGGCTCCTTGTCCCACACGGAAGGTGGCAGCCCTGAAAGCTGTTGCTGGTCTTCACCTTCCCCCTGCAGCCTATTCACAGGCACAACCGCACTGGGAATCTCTGCTTTCCCAAAGACGCAATCTCTCACGGTGCGCATCCTCGGCAGAGCCTGTTCCCGAACAGGCAAACGTCCGGCTCCTTGTCCCACACGGAAGGTGGCAGCCCGGAAAGCTGTTGCTGGTCTTCACCTTCCCCCTGCAGCCTATTCACAGGCACATCCGCATTGGGAATCTCTGCTTACCCAGAGACGCAATCTCTCACGGTGCGCATCCTCGGCAGAGCCTGTTCCCGAAAAGGCAAACGTCCGGCTCCTTGTCCCACACGGAAGGTGGCAGCCCTGAGAGCTCTTGCTGGTCTTCACCTTCCCCCTGCAGCCTATTCACAGGCACCACCGCACTGGGAATCTCTGCTTTCCCAGAGAAGGAACATCTCACGGTGCGCAGCCTCGGCAGAGCCTGTTCCCGAAAAGGCAAACGTCCGGCTCCTTGTCCCACACGGAAGGTGGCAGACCGGAAAGCTGTTGCTGGTCTTCACCTTCCCCCTGCAGCCTATTCACAGGCACAACCGCACTGGGGATCTCTGCTTTCCCAAAGACGCAATCTCTCACGGTGCGCATCCTCGGCAGAGCCTGTTCCCGAAAAGGCAAACGTCCGGCTCCTTGTCCCACACGGAAGGTGGCAGCCCGGAAAGCTCTTGCTGGTCTTCACCTTCCCCCTGCAGCCTATTCACAGGCACAACAGGTTTGGGGATCTGTGCTTGCCCAGAGAAGGAACATCTCACGGTGCGCATCCTCGGCAGAGCCTGTTCCCGAACAGGCAAACGTCCGGCTCCTTGTCCCACACGGAAGGTGGCAGCCCTGAAAGCTGTTGCTGGTCTTCACCTTCCCCCTGCAGCCTATTCACAGGCACAACAGGTTTGGGGATGTGTGCTTGCCCAGAGAAGGAACATCTCACGGTGCGCATCCTCGGCAGAGCCTGTTCCCGAAAAGGCAAACGTCCGGCTCCTTGTCCCACACGGAAGGTGGCAGCCCTGAAAGCTCTTCCTGGTCTTCACCTTCCCCCTGCAGCCTATTCACAGGCACAACAGGTTTTGGGATCTGTGCTTGCCCAGAGAAGGAACATCTCACGGTGCGCATCCTCGGCAGAGCCTGTTCCCGAAAAGGCAAACGTCCGGCTCCTTGTCCCACACGGAAGGTGGCAGCCCTGAAAGCTGTTGCTGGTCTTCACCTTCCCCCTGCAGCCTATTCACAGGCACAACCGCACTGGGAATCTCTGCTTTCCCAAAGACGCAATCCCTCACGGTGCGCATCCTCGGCAGAGCCTGTTCCCGAAAAGGCAAACGTCCGGCTCCTTGTCCCACACGGAAGGTGGCAGCCCGGAAAGCTCTTGCTGGTCTTCACCTTCCCCCTGCAGCCTATTCACAGGCACAACAGGTTTTGGGATCTGTGCTTGCCCAGAGAAGGAACATCTCACGGTGCGCATCCTCGGCAGAGCCTGTTCCCGAACAGGCAAACGTCCGGCTCCTTGTCCCACACGGAAGGTGGCAGCCCTGAAAGCTGTTGCTGGTCTTCACCTTCCCCCTGCAGCCTATTCACAGGCACAACCGCACTGGGAATCTCTGCTTTCCCAAAGACGCAATCCCTCACGGTGCGCATCCTCGGCAGAGCCTATTCCCGAAAAGGCAAATGTCCGGCTCCTTGTCCCACACGGAAGGTGGCAGCCCTGAAAGCTGTTGCTGGTCTTCACCTTCCCCCTGCAGCCTATTCACAGGCACAACAGGTTTTGGGATCTGTGCTTGCCCAGAGAAGGAACATCTCACGGTGCGCATCCTCGGCAGAGCCTGTACCCGAAAAGGCAAACGTCCGGCTCCTTGTCCCACACGGAAGGTGGCAGCCCTGAAAGCTGTTGCTGGTCTTCACCTTCCCCCTGCAGCCTATTCACAGGCACAACAGGTTTTGGGATCTCTGCTTTCCCAAAGACGCAATCTCTCACGGTGCGCATCCTCAGCAGAGCCTGTTCCCGAAAAGGCAAACGTCCGTCTCCTTGTCCCACACGGAAGGTGGCAGCCCTGAAAGCTCTTGCTGGTCTTCGCCTTCCCCCTGCAGCCTATTCACAGGCACAACCGCACTGGGAATCTCTGCTTTCCCAGAGACGCAATCTCTCACGGTGCGCATCCTCGGCAGAGCCTGTTCCCGAAAAGGCAAGCGTCCGGCTCCTTGTCCCACACGGAAGGTGGCAGCCCTGAAAGCTGTTGCTGGTCTTCACCTTCCCCCTGCAGCCTATTCACAGGCACAACAGGTTTTTGGATCTCTGCTTTCCCAAAGACGCAATCTCTCATGGTGCGCATCCTCGGCAGAGCCTGTTCCCGAAAAGGCAAACGTCCGGCTCCTTGTCCCACACGGAAGGTGGCAGCCCTGAAAGCTGTTGCTGGTCTTCACCTTCCCCCTGCAGCCTATTCACAGGCACAACAGGTTTTGGGATCTCTGCTTTCCCAAAGACGCAATCTCTCACGGTGCGCATCCTCGGCAGAGCCTGTTCCCGAAAAGGCAAACGTCCGGCTCCTTGTCCCACATGGAAGGTGGCAGCCCTGAAAGCTCTTGCTGGTCTTCACCTTCCCCCTGCAGCCTATTCACAGGCACAACCGCACTGGGAATCTCTGCTTTCCCAAAGACGCAATCTCTCACGGTGCGCATCCTCGGCAGAGCCTGTTCCCGAACAGGCAAACGTCCGGCTCCTTGTCCCACACGGAAGGTGGCAGCCCTGAAAGCTGTTGCTGGTCTTCACCTTCCCCCTGCAGCCTATTCACAGGCACAACCGCACTGGGAATCTCTGCTTTCCCTGAGACGCAATCTCTCACGGTGCGCATCCTCTGCAGAGCCTGTTCCCGAAAAGGCAAACGTCCGGCTCCTTGTCCCACACGGAAGGTGGCAGCCCTGAAAGCTGGTGCTGGTCTTCACCTTCCCCCTGCAGCCTATTCACAGGCACAACCGCACTGGGAATCTCTGCTTGCCCAAAGACGCAATCTCTCACGGTGCGCATCCTCGGCAGAGCCTGTTCCCGAAAAGGCAAACGTCCGGCTCCTTGTCCCACACGGAAGGTGGCAGCCCGGAAAGCTCTTGCTGGTCTTCACCTTCCCCCTGCAGCCTATTCACAGGCACAACAGGTTTTGGGATCTCTGCTTTCCCAAAGACGCAATCTCTCACGGTGCGCATCCTCGGCAGAGCCTGTTCCCGAAAAGGCAAACGTCCGGCTCCTTGTCCCACACGGAAGGTGGCAGCCCGGAAAGCTGGTGCTGGTCTTCACCTTCCCCCTGCAGCCTATTCACAGGCACAACAGGTTTTGGGATCTGTGCTTGCCCAGAGAAGGAACATCTCACGGTGCGCATCCTCGGCAGAGCCTGTTCCCGAAAAGGCAAACGTCCGGCTCCTTGTCCCACACGGAAGGTGGCAGCCCTGAAAGCTCTTGCTGGTCTTCACCTTCCCCCTGCAGCCTATTCACAGGCACAACAGGTTTTGGGATCTGTGCTTGCCCAGAGAAGGAACATCTCACGGTGCGCATCCTCGGCAGAGCCTGTTCCCGAAAAGGCAAACGTCCGGCTCCTTGTCCCACACGGAAGGTGGCAGCCCTGAAAGCTCTTGCTGGTCTTCACCTTCCCCCTGCAGCCTATTCACAGGCACAACAGGTTTTGGGATCTGTGCTTGCCCAGAGAAGGAACATCTCACGGTGCGCATCCTCGGCAGAGCCTGTTCCCGAACAGGCAAACGTCCGGCTCCTTGTCCCACACGGAAGGTGGCAGCCCGGAAAGCTGGTGCTGGTCTTCACCTTCCCCCTGCAGCCTATTCACAGGCACAACAGGTTTTGGGATCTGTGCTTGCCCAGAGAAGGAACATCTCACGGTGCGCATCCTCGGCAGAGCCTGTTCCCGAAAAGGCAAACGTCCGGCTCCTTGTCCCACACGGAAGGTGGCAGCCCGGAAAGCTCTTGCTGGTCTTCACCTTCCCCCTGCAGCCTATTCACAGGCACAACAGGTTTTGGGATCTCTGCTTCCCCAGAGAAGGAACATCTCACGGTGCGCATCCTCGGCAGAGCCTGTTCCCGAAAAGGCAAACGTCCGGCTCCTTGTCCCACACGGAAGGTGGCAGCCCTGAAAGCTCTTGCTGGTCTTCACCTTCCCCCTGCAGCCTATTCACAGGCACAACAGGTTTTGGGATCTGTGCTTGCCCAGAGAAGGAACATCTCACGGTGCGCATCCTCGGCAGAGCCTGTTCCCGAACAGGCAAACGTCCGGCTCCTTGTCCCACACGGAAGGTGGCAGCCCGGAAAGCTGTTGCTGGTCTTCACCTTCCCCCTGCAGCCTATTCACAGGCACAACCGCACTGGGAATCTCTGCTTTCCCAGAGACGTAATCTCTCACGGTGCGCATCCTCGGGAGAGCCTGTTCCCGAAAAGGCAAACGTCCGGCTCCTTGTCCCACACGGAAGGTGGCAGCCCTGAGAGCTCTTGCTGGTCTTCACCTTCCCCCTGCAGCCTATTCACAGGCACAACAGGTTTGGGGATCTGTGCTTGCCCAGAGATGGAACATCTCACGGTGCGCACCCTCGGCAGAGCCTGTTCCCGAAAAGGCAAACGTCCGGCTCCTTGTCCCACATGGAAGGTGGCAGCCCTGAAAGCTGTTGCTGGTCTTCACCTTCCCCCTGCAGCCTATTCACAGGCACAACAGGTTTGGGGATCTGTGCTTGCCCAGAGAAGGAACATCTCACGGTGCGCACCCTCGGCAGAGCCTATTCCCGAAAAGGCAAACGTCCGGCTCCTTGTCCCACACGGAAGGTGGCAGCCCTGAAAGCTGTTGCTGGTCTTCACCTTCCCCCTGCAGCCTATTCACAGGCTCCACCGCACTGGGAATCTCTGCTTTCTCAAAGACGCAATCTCTCACGGTGCGCATCCTCGGCAGAGCCTGTTCCCGAAAAGGCAAACGTCCGGCTCCTTGTCCCACACGGAAGGTGGCAGCCCTGAAAGCTGTTGCTGGTCTTCACCTTCCCCCTGCAGCCTATTCACAGGCACAACCGCACTGGGGATCTCTGCTTTCCCAAAGACGCAATCTCTCACGGTGCGCATCCTCGGCAGAGCCTGTTCCCGAAAAGGCAAACGTCCGGCTCCTTGTCCCACAGGGAAGGTGGCAGCCCGGAAAGCTGTTGCTGGTCTTCACCTTCCCCCTGCAGCCTATTCACAGGCACCACCGCACTGGGAATCTCTGCTTTCCCAGAGACGCAATCTCTCACGGTGCGCATCCTCGGCAGAGCCTGTTCCCGAAAAGGCAAACGTCCAGCTCCTTGTCCCACACGGAAGGTGGCAGCCCTGAAATCTCTTGCTGGTCTTCACCTTCCCCCTGCAGCCTATTCACAGGCACAACCGCACTGGGAATCTCTGCTTTCCCTGAGACGCAATCTCTCATGGTGCGCATCCTCGGCAGAGCCTGTTCCCGAAAAGGCAAACATCCGGCTCCTTGTCCCACACGGAAGGTGGCAGCCCGGAAAGCTGTTGCTGGTCTTCACCTTCCCCCTGCAGCCTATTCACAGGCACAACAGGTTTTGGGATCTCTGCTTGCCCAGAGAAGGAACATCTCACGGTGCGCATCCTCGGCAGAGCCTGTTCCCGAAAAGGCAAACGTCCGGCTCCTTGTCCCACACGGAAGGTGGCAGCCCTGAAAGCTCTTGCTGCTCTTCACCTTCCCCCTGCAGCCTATTCACAGGCACCACCGCACTGGGAATCTCTGCTTTCTCAAAGACGCAATCTCTCACGGTGCGCATCCTCGGCAGAGCCTGTTCCCGAAAAGGCAAACGTCCGGCTCCTTGTCCCACACGGAAGGTGGCAGCCCTGAAAGCTGTTGCTGGTCTTCACCTTCCCCCTGCAGCCTATTCACAGGCACAACCGCACTGGGGATCTCTGCTTTCCCAAAGACGCAATCTCTCACGGTGCGCATCCTTGGCAGAGCCTGTTCCCGAAAAGGCAAACGTCCGGCTCCTTGTCCCACACGGAAGGTGGCAGCCCTGAAAGCTGTTGCTGGTCTTCACCTTCCCCCTGCAGCCTATTCACAGGCACAACAGGTTTGGGGATCTGTGCTTGCCCAGAGAAGGAACATCTCACGGTGCGCATCCTCGGGAGAGCCTGTTCCCGAAAAGGCAAACGTCCGGCTCCTTGTCCCACACGGAAGGTGGCAGCCCTGAAAGCTGGTGCTGGTCTTCACCTTCCCCCTGCAGCCTATTCACAGGCACAACAGGTTTTGGGATCTGTGCTTGCCCAGAGAAGGAACATCTCACGGTGCGCATCCTCGGTAGAGCCTGTTCCCGAAAAGGCAAACGTCCGGCTCCTTGTCCCACACGGAAGGTGGCAGCCCTGAAAGCTGTTGCTGGTCTTCACCTTCCCCCTGCAGCCTATTCACAGGCACAACCGCACTGGGAATCTCTGCTTTCCCAAAGACGCAATCCCTCACGGTGCGCATCCTCGGCAGAGCCTGTTCCCGAAAAGGCAAACGTCCGGCTCCTTGTCCCACACGGAAGGTGGCAGCCCGGAAAGCTGTTGCTGGTCTTCACCTTCCCCCTGCAGCCTATTCACAGGCACAACAGGTTTTGGGATCTGTGCTTGCCCAGAGAAGGAACATCTCACGGTGCGCATCCTCGGCAGAGCCTGTTCCCGAACAGGCAAACGTCCGGCTCCTTGTCCCACACGGAAGGTGGCAGCCCTGAAAGCTCTTGCTGCTCTTCACCTTCCCCCTGCAGCCTATTCACAGGCACAACCGCACTGGGAATCTCTGCTTTCCCAAAGACGCAATCTCTCACGGTGCGCATCCTCAGCAGAGCCTGTTCCCGAAAAGGCAAACGTCCGGCTCCTTGTCCCACACGGAAGGTGGCAGCCCGGAAAGCTCTTGCTGGTCTTCACCTTCCCCGTGCAGCCTATTCACAGGCACAACAGGTTTTGGGATCTCTGCTTGCCCAGAGAAGGAACATCTCACGGTGCGCATCCTCGGCAGAGCCTGTTCCCGAACAGGCAAACGTCCGGCTCCTTGTCCCACACGGAAGGTGGCAGCCCTGAAAGCTCTTGCTGGTCTTCACCTTCCCCCTGCAGCCTATTCACAGGCACAACCGCACTGGGAATCTCTGCTTTCCCAAAGACGCAATCTCTCGCGGTGCGCATCCTCGGCAGAGCCTATTCCCGAAAAGGCAAACGTCCGGCTCCTTGTCCCACACGGAAGGTGGCAGCCCGGAAAGCTGTTGCTGGTCTTCACCTTCCCCCTGCAGCCTATTCACAGGCACAACAGGTTTTGGGATCTGTGCTTGCCCAGAGAAGGAACATCTCACGGTGCGCATCCTCGGCAAAGCCTGTTCCCGAAAAGGCAAATGTCCGGCTCCTTGTCCCACACGGAAGGTGGCAGCCCTGAAAGCTGTTGCTGGTCTTCACCTTCCCCCTGCAGCCTATTCACAGGCACAACAGGTTTTGGGATCTCTGCTTTCCCAAAGACGCAATTTCTCATTTTGCGCATCCTCGGCAGAGCCTGTACCCGAAAAGGCAAACGTCCGGCTCCTTGTCCCACACGGAAGGTGGCAGCCCTGAAAGCTGTTGCTGGTCTTCACCTTCCCCCTGCAGCCTATTCACAGGCACAACAGGTTTTGGGATCTCTGCTTTCCCAAAGACGCAATCTCTCACGGTGCGCATCCTCAGCAGAGCCTGTTCCCGAAAAGGCAAACGTCCGTCTCCTTGTCCCACACGGAAGGTGGCAGCCCTGAAAGCTCTTGCTGGTCTTCGCCTTCCCCCTGCAGCCTATTCACAGGCACAACCGCACTGGGAATCTCTGCTTTCCCAGAGACGCAATCTCTCACGGTGCGCATCCTCGGCAGAGCCTGTTCCCGAACAGGCAAACGTCCGGCTCCTTGTCCCACACGGAAGGTGGCAGCCCGGAAAGCTCTTGCTGCTCTTCACCTTCCCCCTGCAGCCTATTCACAGGCACAACCGCACTGGGAATCTCTGCTTTCCCTGAGACGCAATCTCTCACGGTGCGCATCCTCGGCAGAGCCTGTTCCCGAAAAGGCAAACGTCCGGCTCCTTGTCCCACACGGAAGGTGGCAGCCCTGAAAGCTGGTGCTGGTCTTCACCTTCCCCCTGCAGCCTATTCACAGGCACAACCGCACTGGGAATCTCTGCTTTCCCAAAGACGCAATCTCTCACGGTGCGCATCCTCGGCAGAGCCTGTTCCCGAAAAGGCAAACGTCCGGCTCCTTGTCCCACACGGAAGGTGGCAGCCCGGAAAGCTTTTGCTGGTCTTCACCTTCCCCCTGCAGCCTATTCACAGGCACAACAGGTTTTGGGATCTCTGCTTTCCCAAAGACGCAATCTCTCACGGTGCGCATCCTCGGCAGAGCCTGTTCCCGAAAAGGCAAACGTCCGGCTCCTTGTCCCACACGGAAGGTGGCAGCCCTGAAAGCTGTTGCTGGTCTTCACCTTCCCCCTGCAGCCTATTCACAGGCACAACCGCACTGGGAATCTCTGCTTTCCCAGAGAAGGAACATCTCACAGTGCGCATCCTCGGCAGAGCCTGTTCCCGAAAAGGCAAACGTCCGGCTCCTTGTCCCACACGGAAGGTGGCAGCCCTGAAAGCTCTTGCTGGTCTTCACCTTCCCCCTGCAGCCTATTCACAGGCACAACCGCACTGGGAATCTCTGCTTTCCCAGAGACGTAATCTCTCACGGTGCGCATCCTCGGGAGAGCCTGTTCCCGAAAAGGCAAACGTCCGGCTCCTTGTCCCACACGGAAGGTGGCAGCCCTGAAAGCTGGTGCTGGTCTTCACCTTCCCCCTGCAGCCTATTCACAGGCACAACCGCACTGGGAATCTCTGCTTTCCCAGAGACGTAATCTCTCACGGTGCGCATCCTCGGGAGAGCCTGTTCCCGAAAAGGCAAACGTCCGGCTCCTTGTCCCACACGGAAGGTGGCAGCCCGGAAAGCTGTTGCTGGTCTTCACCTTCCCCCTGCAGCCTATTCACAGGCACAACAGGTTTTGGGATCTCTGCTTTCCCAAAGACGCAATCTCTCACGGTGCGCATCCTCGGCAGAGCCTGTTCCCGAAAAGGCAAACGTCCGGCTCCTTGTCCCACACGGAAGGTGGCAGCCCTGAAAGCTGTTGCTGGTCTTCACCTTCCCCCTGCAGCCTATTCACAGGCACAACCGCACTGGGGATCTCTGCTTTCCCAAAGACGCAATCTCTCATGGTGCGCATCCTCGGCAGAGCCTGTTCCCGAAAAGGCAAACGTCCGGCTCCTTGTCCCACACGGAAGGTGGCAGCCCTGAAAGCTGTTGCTGGTCTTCACCTTCCCCCTGCAGCCTATTCACAGGCACAACAGGTTTTGGGATCTCTGCTTTCCCAAAGACGCAATCTCTCACGGTGCGCATCCTCGGCAGAGCCTGTTCCCGAAAAGGCAAACGTCCGGCTCCTTGTCCCACACGGAAGGTGGCAGCCCTGAAAGCTGTTGCTGGTCTTCACCTTCCCCCTGCAGCCTATTCACAGGCACAACCGCACTGGGAATCTCTGCTTTCCCAGAGAAGGAACATCTCACAGTGCGCATCCTCAGCAGAGCCTGTTCCCGAAAAGGCAAACGTCCGGCTCCTTGTCCCACAGGGAAGGTGGCAGCCCTGAAAGCTGTTGCTGGTCTTCACCTTCCCCCTGCAGCCTATTCACAGGCACAACAGGTTTTGGGATCTGTGCTTGCCCAGAGAAGGAACATCTCACGGTGCGCATCCTCGGCAGAGCCTGTTCCCGAAAAGGCAAACGTCCGGCTCCTTGTCCCACACGGAAGGTGGCAGCCCTGAAAGCTGGTGCTGGTCTTCACCTTCCCCCTGCAGCCTATTCACAGGCACAACCGCACTGGGAATCTCTGCTTTCCCAGAGACGTAATCTCTCACGGTGCGCATCCTCGGGAGAGCCTGTTCCCGAAAAGGCAAACGTCCGGCTCCTTGTCCCACACGGAAGGTGGCAGCCCTGAAAGCTGGTGCTGGTCTTCACCTTCCCCCTGCAGCCTATTCACAGGCACAACAGGTTTTGGGATCTCTGCTTGCGCAGAGAAGGAACATCTCACGGTGCGCATCCTCGGCAGAGCCTGTTCCCGAAAAGGCAAACGTCCGGCTCCTTGTCCCACACGGAAGGTGGCAGCCCGGAAAGCTGTTGCTCGTCTTCACCTTCCCCCTGCAGCCTATTCACAGGCACAACAGGTTTTGGGATCTGTGCTTGCCCAGAGAAGGAACATCTCACGGTGCGCATCCTCGGCAGAGCCTGTTCCCGAAAAGGCAAACGTCCGGCTCCCTGTCCCACACGGAAGGTGGCAGCCCGGAAAGCTGTTGCTGGTCTTCACCTTCCCCCTGCAGCCGATTCACAGGCTCCACCGCACTGGGAATCTCTGCTTTCTCAAAGACGCAATCTCTCACGGTGCGCATCCTCGGCAGAGCCTGTTCCCGAAAAGGCAAACGTCCGGCTCCTTGTCCCACACGGAAGGTGGCAGCCCTGAAAGCTGTTGCTGGTCTTCACCTTCCCCCTGCAGCCTATTCACAGGCACAACCGCACTGGGGATCTCTGCTTTCCCAAAGACGCAATCTCTCACGGTGCGCATCCTCGGCAGAGCCTGTTCCCGAAAAGGCAAACGTCCGGCTCCTTGTCCCACACGGAAGGTGGCAGCCCTGAAAGCTCTTGCTGGTCTTCACCTTCCCCCTGCAGCCTATTCACAGGAACCACCGCACTGGGAATCTCTGCTTTCCCAAAGACGCAATCTCTCACGGTGCGCATCCTCGGCAGAGCCTGTTCCCGAAAAGGCAAACGTCCAGCTCCTTGTCCCACACGGAAGGTGGCAGCCCTGAAAGCTGTTGCTGGTCTTCACCTTCCCCCTGCAGCCTATTCACAGGCACAACCGCAGTGGGAATCTCTGCTTTCCCAAAGACGCAATCTCTCACGGTGCGCATCCTCGGCAGAGCCTGTTCCCGAAAAGGCAAACGTCCGGCTCCTTGTCCCACACGGAAGGTGGCAGCCCGGAAAGCTCTTGCTGGTCTTCACCTTCCCCCTGCAGCCTATTCACAGGCACAACAGGTTTTGGGATCTGTGCTTGCCCAGAGAAGGAACATCTCACGGTGCGCATCCTCGGCAGAGCCTGTTCCCGAAAAGGCAAACGTCCGGCTCCTTGTCCCACACGGAAGGTGGCAGCCCTGAAAGCTCTTGCTGGTCTTCACCTTCCCCCTGCAGCCTATTCACAGGCACCACCGCACTGGGAATCTCTGCTTTCTCAAAGACGCAATCTCTCACAGTGCGCATCCTCGGCAGAGCCTGTTCCCGAAAAGGCAAACGTCCGGCTCCTTGTCCCACACGGAAGGTGGCAGCCCTGAAAGCTGTTGCTGGTCTTCACCTTCCCCCTGCAGCCTATTCACAGGCACAACCGCACTGGGGATCTCTGCTTTCCCAAAGACGCAATCTCTCACGGTGCGCATCCTCGGCAGAGCCTGTTCCCGAAAAGGCAAACGTCCGGCTCCTTGTCCCACACGGAAGGTGGCAGCCCTGAAAGCTGGTGCTGGTCTTCACCTTCCCCCTGCAGCCTATTCACAGGCACAACAGGTTTTGGGATCTGTGCTTGCCCAGAGAAGGAACATCTCACGGTGCGCATCCTCGGCAGAGCCTGTTCCCGAACAGGCAAACGTCCGGCTCCTTGTCCCACACGGAAGGTGGCAGCCCTGAAAGCTGTTGCTGGTCTTCACCTTCCCCCTGCAGCCTATTCACAGGCACAACAGGTTTGGGGATCTGTGCTTGCCCAGAGAAGGAACATCTCACGGTGCGCATCCTCGGCAGAGCCTGTTCCCGAAAAGGCAAACGTCCGGCTCCTTGTCCCACACGGAAGGTGGCAGCCCTGAAAGCTGTTGCTGGTCTTCACCTTCCCCCTGCAGCCTATTCACAGGCACAACAGGTTTTGGGATCTCTGCTTGCCCAGAGAAGGAACATCTCACGGTGCGCATCCTCGGCAGAGCCTGTTCCCGAACAGGCAAACGTCCGGCTCCTTGTCCCACACGGAAGGTGGCAGCCCTGAAAGCTCTTGCTGGTCTTCACCTTCCCCCTGCAGCCTATTCACAGGCACAACCGCACTGGGAATCTCTGCTTTCCCAAAGACGCAATCTCTCGCGGTGCGCATCCTCGGCAGAGCCTATTCCCGAAAAGGCAAACGTCCGGCTCCTTGTCCCACACGGAAGGTGGCAGCCCGGAAAGCTGTTGCTGGTCTTCACCTTCCCCCTGCAGCCTATTCACAGGCACAACAGGTTTTGGGATCTGTGCTTGCCCAGAGAAGGAACATCTCACGGTGCGCATCCTCGGCAAAGCCTGTTCCCGAAAAGGCAAATGTCCGGCTCCTTGTCCCACACGGAAGGTGGCAGCCCTGAAAGCTGTTGCTGGTCTTCACCTTCCCCCTGCAGCCTATTCACAGGCACAACAGGTTTTGGGATCTCTGCTTTCCCAAAGACGCAATCTCTCACGGTGCGCATCCTCAGCAGAGCCTGTTCCCGAAAAGGCAAACGTCCGTCTCCTTGTCCCACACGGAAGGTGGCAGCCCTGAAAGCTCTTGCTGGTCTTCGCCTTCCCCCTGCAGCCTATTCACAGGCACAACCGCACTGGGAATCTCTGCTTTCCCAGAGACGCAATCTCTCACGGTGCGCATCCTCGGCAGAGCCTGTTCCCGAACAGGCAAACGTCCGGCTCCTTGTCCCACACGGAAGGTGGCAGCCCGGAAAGCTCTTGCTGGTCTTCACCTTCCCCCTGCAGCCTATTCACAGGCACAACCGCACTGGGAATCTCTGCTTTCCCAAAGACGCAATCTCTCACGGTGCGCATCCTCGGCAGAGCCTGTTCCCGAAAAGGCAAACGTCC
The DNA here is from genome assembly GCF_947461875.1 of Haliaeetus albicilla. NCBI lineage: Eukaryota > Metazoa > Chordata > Aves > Accipitriformes > Accipitridae > Haliaeetus > Haliaeetus albicilla. Next base: position 1,728,288 of record NW_027212478.1, on the reverse strand, counting down.
GGCTCCTTGTCCCACACGGAAGGTGGCAGCCCTGAAAGCTGGTGCTGGTCTTCACCTTCCCCCTGCAGCCTATTCACAGGCACAACCGCACTGGGAATCTCTGCTTTCCCAAAGACGCAATCTCTCACGGTGCGCATCCTCGGCAGAGCCTGTTCCCGAAAAGGCAAACCTCCGGCTCCTTGTCCCACACGGAAGGTGGCAGCCCGGAAAGCTGTTGCTGGTCTTCACCTTCCCCCTGCAGCCTATTCACAGGCACAACAGGTTTGGGGATCTGTGCTTGCCCAGAGAAGGAACATCTCACGGTGCGCATCCTCGGCAGAGCCTGTTCCCGAAAAGGCAAACGTCCGGCTCCTTGTCCCACACGGAAGGTGGCAGCCCTGAAAGCTCTTGCTGGTCTTCACCTTCCCCCTGCAGCCTATTCACAGGCACAACCGCACTGGGAATCTCTGCTTTCCCAGAGAAGGAACATCTCACAGTGCGCATCCTCGGCAGAGCCTGTTCCCGAAAAGGCAAACGTCCGGCTCCTTGTCCCACACGGAAGGGGGCAGCCCTGAAAGCTGTTGCTGGTCTTCACCTTCCCCCTGCAGCCTATTCACAGGCACAACCGCACTGGGAATCTCTGCTTTCCCAAAGACGCAATCTCTCACGGTGCGCATCCTCGGCAGAGCCTGTTCCCGAAAAGGCAAACGTCCGGCTCCTTGTCCCACACGGAAGGTGGCAGCCCGGAAAGCTGGTGCTGGTCTTCACCTTCCCCCTGCAGCCTATTCACAGGCACAACCGCACTGGGAATCTCTCCTTTCCCAAAGACGCAATCTCTCATGGTGCGCATCCTCGGCAGAGCCTGTTCCCGAAAAGGCAAACGTCCGGCTCCTTGTCCCACACGGAAGGTGGCAGCCCGGAAAGCTGTTGCTCGTCTTCACTTTCCCCCTGCAGCCTATTCACAGGCACAACAGGTTTTGGGATCTGTGCTTGCCCAGAGAAGGAACATCTCACGGTGCGCATCCTCGGCAGAGCCTGTTCCCGAAAAGGCAAACGTCCGGCTCCTTGTCCCACACGGAAGGTGGCAGCCCTGAAAGCTGTTGCTGGTCTTCACCTTCCCCCTGCAGCCTATTCACAGGCACAACAGGTTTTGGGATCTCTGCTTTCCCAAAGACGCAATCTCTCACGGTGCGCATCCTCGGCAGAGCCTGTTCCCGAAAAGGCAAACGTCCGGCTCCTTGTCCCACACGGAAGGTGGCAGCCCGGAAAGCTGTTGCTGGTCTTCACCTTCCCCCTGCAGCCTATTCACAGGCACAACAGGTTTTGGGATCTCTGCTTTCCCAAAGACGCAATCTCTCATGGTGCGCATCCTCGGCAGAGCCTGTTCCCGAAAAGGCAAACGTCCGGCTCCTTGTCCCACACGGAAGGTGGCAGCCCTGAAAGCTGTTGCTGGTCTTCACCTTCCCCCTGCAGCCTATTCACAGGCACAACAGGTTTTGGGATCTGTGCTTGCCCAGAGAAGGAACATCTCACGGTGCGCATCCTCGGCAGAGCCTGTTCCCGAAAAGGCAAACGTCCGGCTCCTTGTCCCACACGGAAGGTGGCAGCCCTGAAAGCTGTTGCTGGTCTTCACCTTCCCCCTGCAGCCTATTCACAGGCACAACCGCACTGGGAATCTCTGCTTTCCCAGAGACGTAATCTCTCACGGTGCGCATCCTCGGGAGAGCCTGTTCCCGAAAAGGCAAACGTCCGGCTCCTTGTCCCACACGGAAGGTGGCAGCCCTGAAAGCTGGTGCTGGTCTTCACCTTCCCCCTGCAGCCTATTCACAGGCACAACCGCACTGGGAATCTCTGCTTTCCCAGAGACGTAATCTCTCACGGTGCGCATCCTCGGGAGAGCCTGTTCCCGAAAAGGCAAACGTCCGGCTCCTTGTCCCACACGGAAGGTGGCAGCCCTGAAAGCTGTTGCTGGTCTTCACCTTCCCCCTGCAGCCTATTCACAGGCACAACAGGTTTTGGGATCTGTGCTTGCCCAGAGAAGGAACATCTCACGGTGCGCATCCTCGGCAGAGCCTGTTCCCGAAAAGGCAAACATCCGGCTCCTTGTCCCACACGGAAGGTGGCAGCCCTGAAAGCTCTTGCTGGTCTTCACCTTCCCCCTGCAGCCTATTCACAGGCACAACAGGTTTGGGGATCTGTGCTTGCCCAGAGAAGGAACATCTCACGGTGCGCATCCTCGGCAGAGCCTGTTCCCGAAAAGGCAAACGTCCGGCTCCTTGTCCCACACGGAAGGTGGCAGCCCTGAAAGCTCTTGCTGGTCTTCACCTTCCCCCTGCAGCCTATTCACAGGCACAACAGATTTTGGGATCTGTGCTTGCCCAGAGAAGGAACATCTCACGGTGCGCATCCTCGGCAGAGCCTGTTCCCGAACAGGCAAACGTCCGGCTCCTTGTCCCACACGGAAGGTGGCAGCCCTGAAAGCTGTTGCTGGTCTTCACCTTCCCCTGCAGCCTATTCACAGGCAAAACAGGTTTTGGGATCTGTGCTTGCCCAGAGAAGGAACATCTCACGGTGCGCATCCTCGGCAGAGCCTGTTCCCGAAAAGGCAAACGTCCGGCTCCTTGTCCCACACGGAAGGTGGCAGCCCGGAAAGCTCTTGCTGCTCTTCACCTTCCCCCTGCAGCCTATTCACAGGCACAACAGGTTTTGGGATCTCTGCTTGCCCAGAGAAGGAACATCTCACGGTGCGCATCCTCGGCAGAGCCTGTTCCCGAAAAGGCAAACGTCCGGCTCCTTGTCCCACACGGAAGGTGGCAGCCCTGAAAGCTCTTGCTGCTCTTCACCTTCCCCCTGCAGCCTATTCACAGGCACAACAGGTTTGGGGATCTGTGCTTGCCCAGAGAAGGAACATCTCACGGTGCGCATCCTCGGCAGAGCCTGTTCCCGAAAAGGCAAACGTCCGGCTCCTTGTCCCACACGGAAGGTGGCAGCCCGGAAAGCTGTTGCTGGTCTTCACCTTCCCCCTGCAGCCTATTCACAGGCACAACAGGTTTGGGGATCTGTGCTTGCCCAGAGAAGGAACATCTCACGGTGCGCATCCTCGGCAGAGCCTGTTCCCGAACAGGCAAACGTCCGGCTCCTTGTCCCACACGGAAGGTGGCAGCCCTGAAAGCTGTTGCTGGTCTTCACCTTCCCCCTGCAGCCTATTCACAGGCACAACAGGTTTGGGGATCTGTGCTTGCCCAGAGAAGGAACATCTCACGGTGCGCATCCTCGGCAGAGCCTGTTCCCGAAAAGGCAAACGTCCGGCTCCTTGTCCCACACGGAAGGTGGCAGCCCTGAAAGCTCTTGCTGGTCTTCACCTTCCCCCTGCAGCCTATTCACAGGCACAACAGGTTTTGGGATCTCTGCTTGCCCAGAGAAGGAACATCTCACGGTGCGCATCCTCGGCAGAGCCTGTTCCCGAAAAGGCAAACGTCCGGCTCCTTGTCCCACACGGAAGGTGGCAGCCCTGAAAGCTCTTGCTGGTCTTCACCTTCCCCCTGCAGCCTATTCACAGGCACAACCGCACTGGGAATCTCTGCTTTCCCGAAGACGCAATCTCTCACGGTGCGCATCCTCGGCAGAGCCTGTTCCCGAAAAGGCAAACGTCCGGCTCCTTGTCCCACACGGAAGGTGGCAGCCCGGAAAGCTGTTGCTGGTCTTCACCTTCCCCCTGCAGCCTATTCACAGGCACAACAGGTTTTGGGATCTGTGCTTGCCCAGAGAAGGAACATCTCACGGTGCGCATCCTCGGCAGAGCCTGTTCCCGAAAAGGCAAACGTCCGGCTCCTTGTCCCACACGGAAGGTGGCAGCCCTGAAAGCTGTTGCTGGTCTTCACCTTCCCCCTGCAGCCTATTCACAGGCACAACCGCACTGGGAATCTCTGCTTTCCCAGAGACGTAATCTCTCACGGTGCGCATCCTCGGGAGAGCCTGTTCCCGAAAAGGCAAACGTCCGGCTCCTTGTCCCACACGGAAGGTGGCAGCCCTGAAAGCTGGTGCTGGTCTTCACCTTCCCCCTGCAGCCTATTCACAGGCACAACCGCACTGGGAATCTCTGCTTTCCCAGAGACGTAATCTCTCACGGTGCGCATCCTCGGGAGAGCCTGTTCCCGAAAAGGCAAACGTCCGGCTCCTTGTCCCACACGGAAGGTGGCAGCCCTGAAAGCTGTTGCTGGTCTTCACCTTCCCCCTGCAGCCTATTCACAGGCACAACAGGTTTTGGGATCTGTGCTTGCCCAGAGAAGGAACATCTCACGGTGCGCATCCTCGGCAGAGCCTGTTCCCGAAAAGGCAAACATCCGGCTCCTTGTCCCACACGGAAGGTGGCAGCCCTGAAAGCTCTTGCTGGTCTTCACCTTCCCCCTGCAGCCTATTCACAGGCACAACAGGTTTGGGGATCTGTGCTTGCCCAGAGAAGGAACATCTCACGGTGCGCATCCTCGGCAGAGCCTGTTCCCGAAAAGGCAAACGTCCGGCTCCTTGTCCCACACGGAAGGTGGCAGCCCTGAAAGCTCTTGCTGGTCTTCACCTTCCCCCTGCAGCCTATTCACAGGCACAACAGATTTTGGGATCTGTGCTTGCCCAGAGAAGGAACATCTCACGGTGCGCATCCTCGGCAGAGCCTGTTCCCGAACAGGCAAACGTCCGGCTCCTTGTCCCACACGGAAGGTGGCAGCCCTGAAAGCTGTTGCTGGTCTTCACCTTCCCCCTGCAGCCTATTCACAGGCAAAACAGGTTTTGGGATCTGTGCTTGCCCAGAGAAGGAACATCTCACGGTGCGCATCCTCGGCAGAGCCTGTTCCCGAAAAGGCAAACGTCCGGCTCCTTGTCCCACACGGAAGGTGGCAGCCCGGAAAGCTCTTGCTGCTCTTCACCTTCCCCCTGCAGCCTATTCACAGGCACAACAGGTTTTGGGATCTCTGCTTGCCCAGAGAAGGAACATCTCACGGTGCGCATCCTCGGCAGAGCCTGTTCCCGAAAAGGCAAACGTCCGGCTCCTTGTCCCACACGGAAGGTGGCAGCCCTGAAAGCTCTTGCTGCTCTTCACCTTCCCCCTGCAGCCTATTCACAGGCACAACAGGTTTGGGGATCTGTGCTTGCCCAGAGAAGGAACATCTCACGGTGCGCATCCTCGGCAGAGCCTGTTCCCGAAAAGGCAAACGTCCGGCTCCTTGTCCCACACGGAAGGTGGCAGCCCGGAAAGCTGTTGCTGGTCTTCACCTTCCCCCTGCAGCCTATTCACAGGCACAACAGGTTTGGGGATCTGTGCTTGCCCAGAGAAGGAACATCTCACGGTGCGCATCCTCGGCAGAGCCTGTTCCCGAACAGGCAAACGTCCGGCTCCTTGTCCCACACGGAAGGTGGCAGCCCTGAAAGCTGTTGCTGGTCTTCACCTTCCCCCTGCAGCCTATTCACAGGCACAACAGGTTTGGGGATCTGTGCTTGCCCAGAGAAGGAACATCTCACGGTGCGCATCCTCGGCAGAGCCTGTTCCCGAAAAGGCAAACGTCCGGCTCCTTGTCCCACACGGAAGGTGGCAGCCCTGAAAGCTGTTGCTGGTCTTCACCTTCCCCCTGCAGCCTATTCACAGGCACAACAGGTTTTGGGATCTCTGCTTGCCCAGAGAAGGAACATCTCACGGTGCGCATCCTCGGCAGAGCCTGTTCCCGAAAAGGCAAACGTCCGGCTCCTTGTCCCACACGGAAGGTGGCAGCCCTGAAAGCTCTTGCTGGTCTTCACCTTCCCCCTGCAGCCTATTCACAGGCACAACCGCACTGGGAATCTCTGCTTTCCCGAAGACGCAATCTCTCACGGTGCGCATCCTCGGCAGAGCCTGTTCCCGAAAAGGCAAACGTCCGGCTCCTTGTCCCACACGGAAGGTGGCAGCCCGGAAAGCTGTTGCTGGTCTTCACCTTCCCCCTGCAGCCTATTCACAGGCACAACAGGTTTTGGGATCTGTGCTTGCCCAGAGAAGGAACATCTCACGGTGCGCATCCTCGGCAGAGCCTGTTCCCGAAAAGGCAAACGTCCGGCTCCTTGTCCCACACGGAAGGTGGCAGCCCGGAAAGCTCTTGCTGGTCTTCACCTTCCCCCTGCAGCCTATTCACAGGCACAACAGGTTTTGGGATCTGTGCTTGCCCAGAGAAGGAACATCTCACGGTGCGCACCCTCTGCATAGCCTGTTCCCGAAAAGGCAAACGTCCGGCTCCTTGTCCCACACGGAAGGTGGCAGCCCTGAAAGCTCTTGCTGGTCTTCACCTTCCCCCTGCAGTCTATTCACAGGCACAACAGGTTTTGGGATCTGTGCTTGCCCAGAGAAGGAACATCTCACGGTGCGCATCCTCGGCAGAGCCTGTTCCCGAAAAGGCAAACGTCCGGCTCCTTGTCCCACACGGAAGGTGGCAGCCCTGAAAGCTCTTGCTGGTCTTCACCTTCCCCCTGCAGCCTATTCACAGGCACAACAGGTGTGGGGATCTGTGCTTGCCCAGAGAAGGAACATCTCACGGTGCGCACCCTCGGCAGAGCCTGTTCCCGAAAAGGCAAACGTCCGGCTCCTTGTCCCACACGGAAGGTGGCAGCCCTGAAAGCTCTTGCTGGTCTTCACCTTCCCCCTGCAGCCTATTCACAGGCACAACAGGTTTTGGGATCTGTGCTTGCCCAGAGAAGGAACATCTCACGGTGCGCACCCTCTGCATAGCCTGTTCCCGAAAAGGCAAATGTCCGGCTCCTTGTCCCACACGGAAGGTGGCAGCCCTGAAAGCTCTTGCTGCTCTTCACCTTCCCCCTGCAGCCTATTCACAGGCACAACAGGTTTGGGGATCTGTGCTTGCCCAGAGAAGGAACATCTCACGGTGCGCATCCTCGGCAGAGCCTGTTCCCGAACAGGCAAACGTCCGGCTCCTTGTCCCACACGGAAGGTGGCAGCCCTGAAACCTCTTGCTGCTCTTCACCTTCCCCCTGCAGCCTATTCACAGGCACAACCGCACTGGGAATCTCTGCTCTCCCAGAGACGTAATCTCTCACGGTGCGCATCCTCGGCAGAGCCTGTTCCCGAAAAGGCAAACGTCCGGCTCCTTGTCCCACACGGAAGGTGGCAGCCCTGAAAGCTCTTGCTGGTCTTCACCTTCCCCCTGCAGCCTATTCACAGGCACAACAGGTTTTGGGATCTGTGCTTGCCCAGAGAAGGAACATCTCACGGTGCACATCCTCGGCAGAGCCTGTTGCCAAAAAGGCAAACGTCCGGCTCCTTGTCCCACATGGAAGGTGGCAGCCCTGAAAGCTCTTGCTGGTCTTTCACCTTCCCCCTGCAGCCTATTCACAGGCACAACAGGTTTGGGGATCTGTGCTTGCCCAGAGAAGGACCATCTCACGGTGCGCACCCTGTGCATAGCCTGTTCCCGAAAAGGCAAACGTCCGGCTCCTTGTCCCACACGGAAGGTGGCAGCCCTGAAAGCTCTTGCTGGTCTTCACCTTCCCCCTGCAGCCTATTCACAGGCACAACAGGTTTTGGGATCTGTGCTTGCCCAGAGAAGGAACATCTCACGGTGCGCATCCTCGGCAGAGCCTGTTCCCGAAAAGGCAAACGTCCGGCTCCTTGTCCCACACGGAAGGTGGCAGCCCGGAAAGCTGTTGCTGGTCTTCACCTTCCCCCTGCAGCCTATTCACAGGCACATCCGCATTGGGAATCTCTGCTTTCCCAGAGACGCAATCTCTCACGGTGCGCATCCTCGGCAGAGCCTGTTCCCGAAAAGGCAAACGTCCAGCTCCTTGTCCCACACGGAAGGTGGCAGCCCTGAAAGCTCTTGCTGGTCTTCACCTTCCCCCTGCAGCCTATTCACAGGCACAACAGGTTTGGGGATCTGTGCTTGCCCAGAGAAGGAACATCTCACGGTGCGCATCCTCGGCAGAGCCTGTTCCCGAAAAGGCAAACATCCGGCTCCTTGTCCCACACGGAAGGTGGCAGCCCTGAAAGCTGTTGCTGGTCTTCACCTTCCCCCTGCAGCCTATTCACAGGCACAACAGGTTTTGGGATCTGTGCTTGCCCAGAGAAGGGACATCTCACGGTGTGCATCCTCGGCAGAGCCTGTTCCCGAAAAGGCAAACATCCGGCTCCTTGTCCCACACGGAAGGTGGCAGCCCTGAAAGCTCTTGCTGGTCTTCACCTTCCCCCTGCAGCCTATTCACAGGCACAACAGGTTTTGGGATCTGTGCTTGCCCAGAGAAGGAACATCTCACGGTGCGCATCCTCGGCAGAGCCTGTTCCCGAACAGGCAAACGTCCGGCTCCTTGTCCCACACGGAAGGTGGCAGCCCGGAAAGCTGTTGCTGGTCTTCACCTTCCCCCTGCAGCCTATTCACAGGCACAACAGGTTTTGGGATCTCTGCTTGCCCAGAGAAGGAACATCTCACGGTGCGCATCCTCGGCAGAGCCTGTTCCCGAAAAGGCAAACGTCCGGCTCCTTGTCCCACACGGAAGGTGGCAGCCCTGAAAGCTGTTGCTGGTCTTCACCTTCCCCCTGCAGCCTATTCACAGGCACAACAGGTTTTGGGATCTCTGCTTGCCCAGAGAAGGAACATCTCACGGTGCGCATCCTCGGCAGAGCCTGTTCCCGAAAAGGCAAACGTCCGGCTCCTTGTCCCACACGGAAGGTGGCAGCCCTGAAAGCTGTTGCTGGTCTTCACCTTCCCCCTGCAGCCTATTCACAGGCACAACCGCACTGGGAATCTCTGCTTTCCCAAAGACGCAATCTCTCACGGTGCGCATCCTCGGCAGAGCCTGTTCCCGAAAAGGCAAACGTCCGGCTCCTTGTCCCACACGGAAGGTGGCAGCCCGGAAAGCTCTTGCTGGTCTTCACCTTCCCCCTGCAGCCTATTCACAGGCACAACAGGTTTTGGGATCTCTGCTTGCCCAGAGAAGGAACATCTCACGGTGCGCATCCTCGGCAGAGCCTGTTCCCGAAAAGGCAAACGTCTGGCTCCTTGTCCCACACGGAAGGTGGCAGCCCGGAAAGCTGTTGCTGGTCTTTCACCTTCCCCCTGCAGCCTATTCACAGGCACAACAGGTTTGGGGATCTGTGCTTGCCCAGAGAAGGAACATCTCACGGTGCGCACCCTCTGCATAGCCTGTTCCCGAAAAGGCAAACGTCCGGCTCCTTGTCCCACACGGAAGGTGGCAGCCCTGAAAGCTCTTGCTGGTCTTCACCTTCCCCCTGCAGTCTATTCACAGGCACAACAGGTTTTGGGATCTGTGCTTGCCCAGAGAAGGAACATCTCACGGTGCGCATCCTCGGCAGAGCCTGTTCCCGAAAAGGCAAACGTCCGGCTCCTTGTCCCACACGGAAGGTGGCAGCCCTGAAAGCTCTTGCTGGTCTTCACCTTCCCCCTGCAGCCTATTCACAGGCACAACCGCACTGGGAATCTCTGCTTTCCCAGAGACGCAATCTCTCACGGTGCGCATCCTCGGCAGAGCCTGTTCCCGAAAAGGCAAACCTCCGGCTCCTTGTCCCACACGGAAGGTGGCAGCCCTGAAAGCTCTTGCTGGTCTTCACCTTCCCCCTGCAGCCTATTCACAGGCACAACAGGTTTTGGGATCTGTGCTTGCCCAGAGAAGGAACATCTCACGGTGCGCATCCTCGGCAGAGCCTGTTCCCGAAAAGGCAAACGTCTGGCTCCTTGTCCCACACGGAAGGTGGCAGCCCTGAAAGCTGTTGCTGGTCTTTCACCTTCCCCCTGCAGCCTATTCACAGGCACAACAGGTTTGGGGATCTGTGCTTGCCCAGAGAAGGACCATCTCACGGTGCGCACCCTCTGCATAGCCTGTTCCCGAAAAGGCAAACGTCCGGCTCCTTGTCCCACACGGAAGGTGGCAGCCCTGAAAGCTCTTGCTGGTCTTCACCTTCCCCCTGCAGTCTATTCACAGGCACAACAGGTTTTGGGATCTGTGCTTGCCCAGAGAAGGAACATCTCACGGTGCGCATCCTCGGCAGAGCCTGTTCCCGAAAAGGCAAACGTCCGGCTCCTTGTCCCACACGGAAGGTGGCAGCCCTGAAAGCTCTTGCTGGTCTTCACCTTCCCCCTGCAGCCTATTCACAGGCACAACCGCACTGGGAATCTCTGCTTTCCCAGAGACGCAATCTCTCACGGTGCGCATCCTCGGCAGAGCCTGTTCCCGAAAAGGCAAACGTCCGGCTCCTTGTCCCACACGGAAGGTGGCAGCCCTGAAAGCTGGTGCTGGTCTTCACCTTCCCCCTGCAGCCTATTCACAGGCACAACAGGTTTTGGGATCTCTGCTTGCCCAGAGAAGGAACATCTCACGGTGCGCATCCTCGGCAGAGCCTGTTCCCGAACAGGCAAACGTCCGGCTCCTTGTCCCACACGGAAGGTGGCAGCCCGGAAAGCTCTTGCTGGTCTTCACCTTCCCCCTGCAGCCTATTCACAGGCACAACAGGTTTTGGGATCTGTGCTTGCCCAGAGAAGGAACATCTCACGGTGCGCATCCTCGGCAGAGCCTGTTCCCGAAAAGGCAAACGTCCGGCTCCTTGTCCCACACGGAAGGTGGCAGCCCTGAAAGCTCTTGCTGGTCTTCACCTTCCCCCTGCAGCCTATTCACAGGCACAACCGCACTGGGAATCTCTGCTTTCCCAAAGACGCAATCTCTCACGGTGCGCATCCTCGGCAGAGCCTGTTCCCGAAAAGGCAAACGTCCGGCTCCTTGTCCCACACGGAAGGTGGCAGCCCTGAAAGCTGTTGCTGGTCTTCACCTTCCCCCTGCAGCCTATTCACAGGCACAACAGGTTTTGGGATCTGTGCTTGCCCAGAGAAGGAACATCTCACGGTGCGCACCCTCTGCATAGCCTGTTCCCGAAAAGGCAAATGTCCGGCTCCTTGTCCCACACGGAAGGTGGCAGCCCTGAAAGCTGGTGCTGGTCTTCACCTTCCCCCTGCAGCCTATTCACAGGCACAACAGGTTTTGGGATCTCTGCTTGCCCAGAGAAGGAACATCTCACGGTGCGCATCCTCGGCAGAGCCTGTTCCCGAAAAGGCAAACGTCCGGCTCCTTGTCCCACACGGAAGGTGGCAGCCCGGAAAGCTCTTGCTGCTCTTCACCTTCCCCCTGCAGCCTATTCACAGGCACAACAGGTTTTGGGATCTCTGCTTTCCCGAAGACGCAATCTCTCATGGTGCGCATCCTCGGCAGAGCCTGTTCCCGAAAAGGCAAACGTCCGGCTCCTTGTCCCACACGGAAGGTGGCAGCCCGGAAAGCTCTTGCTGGTCTTCACCTTCCCCCTGCAGCCTATTCACAGGCACAACAGGTTTTGGGATCTGTGCTTGCCCAGAGAAGGAACATCTCACGGTGCGCATCCTCGGCAGAGCCTGTTCCCGAACAGGCAAACGTCCGGCTCCTTGTCCCACACGGAAGGTGGCAGCCCTGAAAGCTCTTGCTGGTCTTCACCTTCCCCCTGCAGCCTATTCACAGGCACAACCGCAGTGGGAATCTCTGCTTTCCCAAAGACGCAATCTCTCACGGTGCGCATCCTCGGCAGAGCCTGTTCCCGAAAAGGCAAACGTCCGGCTCCTTGTCCCACACGGAAGGTGGCAGCCCGGAAAGCTGTTGCTGGTCTTCACCTTCCCCCTGCAGCCTATTCACAGGCACAACAGGTTTTGGGATCTCTGCTTTCCGAAAGACGCAATCTCTCACATTGCGCATCCTCGGCAGAGCCTGTTCCCGAAAAGGCAAACGTCCGGCTCCTTGTCCCACACGGAAGGTGGCAGCCCGGAAAGCTGGTGCTGGTCTTTCACCTTCCCCCTGCAGCCTATTCACAGGCACAACAGGTTTTGGGATCTGTGCTTGCCCAGAGAAGGAACATCTCACGGTGCGCACCCTCTGCATAGCCTGTTCCCGAAAAGGCAAACGTCCGGCTCCTTGTCCCACACGGAAGCTGGCAGCCCTGAAAGCTCTTGCTGGTCTTCACCTTCCCCCTGCAGTCTATTCACAGGCACAACAGGTTTTGGGATCTGTGCTTGCCCAGAGAAGGAACATCTCACGGTGCGCATCCTCGGCAGAGCCTGTTCCCGAAAAGGCAAACGTCCGGCTCCTTGTCCCACACGGAAGGTGGCAGCCCTGAAAGCTGTTGCTGGTCTTCACCTTCCCCCTGCAGCCTATTCACAGGCACAACAGGTTTTGGGATCTGTGCTTGCCCAAAGACGCAATCTCTCACGGTGCGCATCCTCGGCAGAGCCTGTTCCCGAAAAGGCAAACGTCCGGCTCCTTGTCCCACACGGAAGGTGGCAGCCCGGAAAGCTGGTGCTGGTCTTCACCTTCCCCCTGCAGCCTATTCACAGGCACAACAGGTTTTGGGATCTGTGCTTGCCCAGAGAAGGAACATCTCACGGTGCGCATCCTCGGCAGAGCCTGTTCCCGAAAAGGCAAACGTCCGGCTCCTTGTCCCACACGGAAGGTGGCAGCCCTGAAAGCTCTTGCTGGTCTTCACCTTCCCCCTGCAGCCTATTCACAGGCACAACAGGTTTGGGGATCTGTGCTTGCCCAGAGAAGGAACATCTCACGGTGCGCATCCTCGGCAGAGCCTGTTCCCGAAAAGGCAAACGTCCGGCTCCCTGTCCCACACGGAAGGTGGCAGCCCTGAAAGCTCTTGCTGGTCTTCACCTTCCCCCTGCAGCCTATTCACAGGCACAACAGGTGTGGGGATCTGTGCTTGCCCAGAGAAGGAATATCTCACGGTGCGCACCCTCGGCAGAGCCTATTCCTGAAAAGGCAAACGTCCGGCTCCTTGTCCCACACGGAAGGTGGCAGCCCTGAAAGCTGTTGCTGGTCTTCACCTTCCCCCTGCAGCCTATTCACAGGCAGAACAGGTTTTGGGATCTGTGCTTGCCCAGAGAAGGAACATCTCACGGTGCGCATCCTCGGCAGAGCCTGTTCCCGAACAGGCAAACGTCCGGCTCCTTGTCCCACACGGAAGGTGGAAGCCCGGAAAGCTGTTGCTGGTCTTCACCTTCCCCCTGCAGCCTATTCACAGGCACAACAGGTTTTGGGATCTGTGCTTGCCCAGAGAAGGAACATCTCACGGTGCGCATCCTCGGCAGAGCCTGTTCCCGAAAAGGCAAACGTCCGGCTCCTTGTCCCACACGGAAGGTGGCAGCCCGGAAAGCTCTTGCTGGTCTTCACCTTCCCCCTGCAGCCTATTCACAGGCACAACAGGTTTTGGGATCTGTGCTTGCCCAGAGAAGGAACATCTCACGGTGCGCATCCTCGGCAGAGCCTGTTCCCGAAAAGGCAAACCTCCGGCTCCTTGTCCCACACGGAAGGTGGCAGCCCTGAAAGCTCTTGCTGCTCTTCACCTTCCCCCTGCAGCCTATTCACAGGCACAACAGGTTTGGGGATCTGTGCTTGCCCAGAGAAGGAACATCTCACGGTGCGCATCCTCGGCAGAGCCTGTTCCCGAACAGGCAAACGTCCGGCTCCTTGTCCCACACGGAAGGTGGCAGCCCTGAAAGCTCTTGCTGGTCTTCACCTTCCCCCTGCAGCCTATTCACAGGCACAACCGCACTGGGAATCTCTGCTTTCCCAGAGAGGTAATCTCTCACGGTGCGCATCCTCGGGAGAGCCTGTTCCCGAAAAGGCAAACGTCCGGCTCCTTGTCCCACACGGAAGGTGGCAGCCCGGAAAGCTGTTGCTGGTCTTCACCTTCCCCCTGCAGCCTATTCACAGGCACAACCGCACTGGGAATCTCTGCTTTCCCAAAGACGCAATCTCTCACGGTGCGCATCCTCGGCAGAGCCTGTTCCCGAAAAGGCAAACCTCCGGCTCCTTGTCCCACACGGAAGGTGGCAGCCCTGAAAGCTGTTGCTTGTCTTCACCTTCCCCCTGCAGCCTATTCACAGGCACAACAGGTTTTGGGATCTGTGCTTGCCCAAAGACGCAATCTCTCACGGTGCGCATCCTCGGCAGAGCCTGTTCCCGAACAGGCAAACGTCCGGCTCCTTGTCCCACACGGAAGCTGGCAGCCCTGAAAGCTGGTGCTGGTCTTCACCTTCCCCCTGCAGCCTATTCACAGGCACAACCGCACTGGGAATCTCTGCTTTCCCAGAGACGTAATCTCTCACGGTGCGCATCCTCGGGAGAGCCTGTTCCCGAAAAGGCAAACGTCCGGCTCCTTGTCCCACACGGAAGGTGGCAGCCCGGAAAGCTCTTGCTGGTCTTCACCTTCCCCCTGCAGCCTATTCACAGGCACAACCGCAGTGGGAATCTCTGCTTTCCCAAAGACGCAATCTCTCGCGGTGCGCATCCTCGGCAGAGCCTGTTCCCGAAAAGGCAAACGTCCGGCTCCTTGTCCCACACGGAAGGTGGCAGCCCTGAAAGCTGGTGCTGGTCTTCACCTTCCCCCTGCAGCCTATTCACAGGCACAACAGGTTTTGGGATCTCTGCTTGCCCAGAGAAGGAACATCTCACGGTGCGCATCCTCGGCAGAGCCTGTTCCCGAAAAGGCAAACGTCCGGCTCCTTGTCCCACACGGAAGGTGGCAGCCCTGAAATCTCTTGCTGGTCTTCACCTTCCCCCTGCAGCCTATTCACAGGCACAACAGGTTTGGGGATCTGTGCTTGCCCAGAGAAGGACCATCTCACGGTGCGCACCCTCTGCATAGCCTGTTCCCGAAAAGGCAAACGTCCGGCTCCTTGTCCCACACGGAAGGTGGCAGCCCTGAAAGCTGTTGCTGGTCTTCACCTTCCCCCTGCAGTCTATTCACAGGCACAACAGGTTTTGGGATCTGTGCTTGCCCAGAGAAGGAACATCTCACGGTGCGCATCCTCGGCAGAGCCTGTTCCCGAACAGGCAAACGTCCAGCTCCTTGTCCCACACGGAAGGTGGCAGCCCTGAAAGCTGTTGCTTGTCTTCACCTTCCCCCTGCAGCCTATTCACAGGCACAACAGGTTTTGGGATCTGTGCTTGCCCAAAGACGCAATCTCTCACGGTGCGCATCCTCGGCAGAGCCTGTTCCCGAACAGGCAAACGTCCGGCTCCTTGTCCCACACGGAAGGTGGCAGCCCTGAAAGCTGTTGCTGGTCTTCACCTTCCCCCTGCAGCCTATTCACAGGCACAACCGCACTGGGAATCTCTGCTTTCCCAAAGACGCAATCTCTCACGGTGCGCATCCTCGGCAGAGCCTGTTCCCGAACAGGCAAACGTCCGGCTCCTTGTCCCACACGGAAGGTGGCAGCCCTGAAAGCTGTTGCTGGTCTTCACCTTCCCCCTGCAGCCTATTCACAGGCACAACCGCACTGGGAATCTCTGCTTTCCCAAAGACGCAATCTCTCACGGTGCGCATCCTCGGCAGAGCCTGTTCCCGAACAGGCAAACGTCCGGCTCCTTGTCCCACACGGAAGCTGGCAGCCCTGAAAGCTGGTGCTGGTCTTCACCTTCCCCCTGCAGCCTATTCACAGGCACAACCGCACTGGGAATCTCTGCTTGCCCAGAGATGGAACATCTCACGGTGCGCATCCTCGGCAGAGCCTGTTCCCGAAAAGGCAAACGTCCAGCTCCTTGTCCCACACGGAAGCTGGCAGCCCTGAAAGCTGTTGCTGGTCTTCACCTTCCCCCTGCAGCCTATTCACAGGCACAACAGGTTTTGGGATCTGTGCTTGCCCAGAGAAGGAACATCTCACGGTGCGCATCCTCGGCAGAGCCTGTTCCCGAACAGGCAAACGTCCGGCTCCTTGTCCCACACGGAAGGTGGCAGCCCTGAAAGCTGTTGCTGGTCTTCACCTTCCCCCTGCAGCCTATTCACAGGCACAACAGGTTTTGGGATCTCTGCTTTCCCAAAGACACAATCTCTCATGGTGCGCATCCTCGACAGAGCCTGTTCCCGAAAAGGCAAACGTCCGGCTCCTTGTCCCACACGGAAGGTGGCAGCCCTGAAAGCTGTTGCTGGTCTTCACCTTCCCCCTGTAGCCTATTCACAGGCACAACAGGTTTTGGGATCTCTGCTTTCCCAAAGACGCAATCTCTCACGGTGCGCATCCTCGGCAGAGCCTGTTCCCGAAAAGGCAAACGTCCGGCTCCTTGTCCCACACGGAAGGTGGCAGCCCTGAAAGCTGGTGCTGGTCTTCACCTTCCCCCTGCAGCCTATTCACAGGCACAACCGCACTGGGAATCTCTGCTTTCCCAGAGAAGGAACATCTCACAGTGCGCATCCTCGGCAGAGCCTGTTCCCGAAAAGGCAAACGTCCGGCTCCTTGTCCCACACGGAAGGTGGCAGCCCTGAAAGCTGGTGCTGGTCTTCACCTTCCCCCTGCAGCCTATTCACAGGCACAACCGCACTGGGAATCTCTGCTTTCCCAAAGACGCAATCTCTCACGGTGCGCATCCTCGGCAGAGCCTGTTCCCGAAAAGGCAAACGTCCGGCTCCTTGTCCCACACGGAAGGTGGCAGCCCGGAAAGCTCTTGCTGGTCTTCACCTTCCCCCTGCAGCCTATTCACGGGCACAACCGCACTGGGAATCTCTCCTTTCCCAAAGACGCAATCTCTCATGGTGCGCATCCTCGGCAGAGCCTGTTCCCGAAAAGGCAAACGTCCGGCTCCTTGTCCCACACGGAAGGTGGCAGCCCTGAAAGCTGTTGCTGGTCTTCACCTTCCCCCTGCAGCCTATTCACAGGCACAACAGGTTTGGGGATCTCTGCTTTCCCAAAGACGCAATCTCTCACGGTGCGCATCCTCGGCAGAGCCTGTTCCCGAAAAGGCAAACGTCCGGCTCCTTGTCCCACACGGAAGGTGGCAGCCCTGAAAGCTGTTGCTGGTCTTCACCTTCCCCCTGCAGCCTATTCACAGGCACAACCGCACTGGGAATCTCTGCTTTCCCAGAGACGCAATCTCTCACGGTGCGCATCCTCGGCAGAGCCTGTTCCCGAACAGGCAAACGTCCGGCTCCTTGTCCCACACGGAAGGTGGCAGCCCTGAAAGCTGTTGCTGGTCTTCACCTTCCCCCTGCAGCCTATTCACAGGCAAAACCGCACTGGGAATCTCTGCTTTCCCAGAGACGCAATCTCTCACGGTGCACATCCTCAGCAGAGCCTGTTCCCGAAAAGGCAAACGTCCGGCTCCTTGTCCCACACGGAAGGTGGCAGCCCTGAAAGCTCTTGCTGCTCTTCACCTTCCCCCTGCAGCCTATTCACAGGCACAACAGGTTTGGGGATCTGTGCTTGCCCAGAGAAGGAACATCTCACGGTGCGCATCCTCGGCAGAGCCTGTTCCCGAAAAGGCAAACCTCCGGCTCCTTGTCCCACACGGAAGGTGGCAGCCCTGAAAGCTCTTGCTGCTCTTCACCTTCCCCCTGCAGCCTATTCACAGGCACAACAGGTTTGGGGATCTGTGCTTGCCCAGAGAAGGAACATCTCACGGTGCGCATCCTCGGCAGAGCCTGTTCCCGAACAGGCAAACGTCCGGCTCCTTGTCCCACACGGAAGGTGGCAGCCCTGAAAGCTCTTGCTGGTCTTCACCTTCCCCCTGCAGCCTATTCACAGGCACAACCGCACTGGGAATCTCTGCTTTCCCAGAGAGGTAATCTCTCACGGTGCGCATCCTCGGGAGAGCCTGTTCCCGAAAAGGCAAACGTCCGGCTCCTTGTCCCACACGGAAGGTGGCAGCCCGGAAAGCTGTTGCTGGTCTTCACCTTCCCCCTGCAGCCTATTCACAGGCACAACCGCACTGGGAATCTCTGCTTTCCCAAAGACGCAATCTCTCACGGTGCGCATCCTCGGCAGAGCCTGTTCCCGAAAAGGCAAACGTCCGGCTCCTTGTCCCACACGGAAGGTGGCAGCCCTGAAAGCTGTTGCTTGTCTTCACCTTCCCCCTGCAGCCTATTCACAGGCACAACAGGTTTTGGGATCTGTGCTTGCCCAAAGACGCAATCTCTCACGGTGCGCATCCTCGGCAGAGCCTGTTCCCGAACAGGCAAACGTCCGGCTCCTTGTCCCACACGGAAGCTGGCAGCCCTGAAAGCTGGTGCTGGTCTTCACCTTCCCCCTGCAGCCTATTCACAGGCACAACCGCACTGGGAATCTCTGCTTTCCCAGAGACGTAATCTCTCACGGTGCGCATCCTCGGGAGAGCCTGTTCCCGAAAAGGCAAACGTCCGGCTCCTTGTCCCACACGGAAGGTGGCAGCCCGGAAAGCTCTTGCTGGTCTTCACCTTCCCCCTGCAGCCTATTCACAGGCACAACCGCAGTGGGAATCTCTGCTTTCCCAAAGACGCAATCTCTCGCGGTGCGCATCCTCGGCAGAGCCTGTTCCCGAAAAGGCAAATGTCCGGCTCCTTGTCCCACACGGAAGGTGGCAGCCCTGAAAGCTGGTGCTGGTCTTCACCTTCCCCCTGCAGCCTATTCACAGGCACAACAGGTTTTGGGATCTGTGCTTGCCCAGAGAAGGAACATCTCACGGTGCGCATCCTCGGCAGAGCCTGTTCCCGAAAAGGCAAACGTCCGGCTCCTTGTCCCACACGGAAGGTGGCAGCCCTGAAATCTCTTGCTGGTCTTCACCTTCCCCCTGCAGCCTATTCACAGGCACAACAGGTTTGGGGATCTGTGCTTGCCCAGAGAAGGACCATCTCACGGTGCGCACCCTCTGCATAGCCTGTTCCCGAAAAGGCAAACGTCCGGCTCCTTGTCCCACACGGAAGGTGGCAGCCCTGAAAGCTGTTGCTGGTCTTCACCTTCCCCCTGCAGTCTATTCACAGGCACAACAGGTTTTGGGATCTGTGCTTGCCCAGAGAAGGAACATCTCACGGTGCGCATCCTCGGCAGAGCCTGTTCCCGAACAGGCAAACGTCCAGCTCCTTGTCCCACACGGAAGGTGGCAGCCCTGAAAGCTGTTGCTTGTCTTCACCTTCCCCCTGCAGCCTATTCACAGGCACAACAGGTTTTGGGATCTGTGCTTGCCCAAAGACGCAATCTCTCACGGTGCGCATCCTCGGCAGAGCCTGTTCCCGAACAGGCAAACGTCCGGCTCCTTGTCCCACACGGAAGGTGGCAGCCCTGAAAGCTCTTGCTGCTCTTCACCTTCCCCCTGCAGCCTATTCACAGGCACAACCGCACTGGGAATCTCTGCTTTCCCAAAGACGCAATCTCTCACGGTGCGCATCCTCGGCAGAGCCTGTTCCCGAACAGGCAAACGTCCGGCTCCTTGTCCCACACGGAAGGTGGCAGCCCTGAAAGCTCTTGCTGCTCTTCACCTTCCCCCTGCAGCCTATTCACAGGCACAACCGCACTGGGAATCTCTGCTTTCCCAAAGACGCAATCTCTCACGGTGCGCATCCTCAGCAGAGCCTGTTCCCGAAAAGGCAAACGTCCGGCTCCTTGTCCCACACGGAAGGTGGCAGCCCGGAAAGCTGTTGCTGGTCTTCACCTTCCCCCTGCAGCCTATTCACAGGCACAACCGCACTGGGAATCTCTGCTTGCCCAGAGATGGAACATCTCACGGTGCGCATCCTCGGCAGAGCCTGTTCCCGAAAAGGCAAACGTCCAGCTCCTTGTCCCACACGGAAGCTGGCAGCCCTGAAAGCTGTTGCTGGTCTTCACCTTCCCCCTGCAGCCTATTCACAGGCACAACAGGTTTTGGGATCTGTGCTTGCCCAGAGAAGGAACATCTCACGGTGCACATCCTCGGCAGAGCCTGTTCCCGAACAGGCAAACGTCCGGCTCCTTGTCCCACACGGAAGGTGGCAGCCCTGAAAGCTGTTGCTTGTCTTCACCTTCCCCCTGCAGCCTATTCACAGGCACAACAGGTTTTGGGATCTCTGCTTTCCCAAAGACACAATCTCTCATGGTGCGCATCCTCGACAGAGCCTGTTCCCGAAAAGGCAAACGTCCGGCTCCTTGTCCCACACGGAAGGTGGCAGCCCTGAAAGCTGTTGCTGGTCTTCACCTTCCCCCTGTAGCCTATTCACAGGCACAACAGGTTTTGGGATCTCTGCTTTCCCAAAGACGCAATCTCTCACGGTGCGCATCCTCGGCAGAGCCTGTTCCCGAAAAGGCAAACGTCCGGCTCCTTGTCCCACACAGAAGGTGGCAGCCCTGAAAGCTGGTGCTGGTCTTCACCTTCCCCCTGCAGCCTATTCACAGGCACAACCGCACTGGGAATCTCTGCTTTCCCAGAGAAGGAACATCTCACAGTGCGCATCCTCGGCAGAGCCTGTTCCCGAAAAGGCAAACGTCCGGCTCCTTGTCCCACACGGAAGGTGGCAGCCCTGAAAGCTGGTGCTGGTCTTCACCTTCCCCCTGCAGCCTATTCACAGGCACAACCGCACTGGGAATCTCTGCTTTCCCAAAGACGCAATCTCTCACGGTGCGCATCCTCGGCAGAGCCTGTTCCCGAAAAGGCAAACGTCCGGCTCCTTGTCCCACACGGAAGGTGGCAGCCCGGAAAGCTCTTGCTGGTCTTCACCTTCCCCCTGCAGCCTATTCACGGGCACAACCGCACTGGGAATCTCTCCTTTCCCAAAGACGCAATCTCTCATGGTGCGCATCCTCGGCAGAGCCTGTTCCCGAAAAGGCAAACGTCCGGCTCCTTGTCCCACACGGAAGGTGGCAGCCCGGAAAGCTGTTGCTGGTCTTCACCTTCCCCCTGCAGCCTATTCACAGGCACAACAGGTTTGGGGATCTCTGCTTTCCCAAAGACGCAATCTCTCACGGTGCGCATCCTCGGCAGAGCCTGTTCCCGAAAAGGCAAACGTCCGGCTCCTTGTCCCACACGGAAGGTGGCAGCCCTGAAAGCTGTTGCTGGTCTTCACCTTCCCCCTGCAGCCTATTCACAGGCACAACCGCACTGGGAATCTCTGCTTTCCCAGAGACGCAATCTCTCACGGTGCGCATCCTCGGCAGAGCCTGTTCCCGAACAGGCAAACGTCCGGCTCCTTGTCCCACACGGAAGGTGGCAGCCCTGAAAGCTCTTGCTGGTCTTCACCTTCCCCCTGCAGCCTATTCACAGGCAAAACCGCACTGGGAATCTCTGCTTTCCCAGAGACGCAATCTCTCACGGTGCACATCCTCAGCAGAGCCTGTTCCCGAAAAGGCAAACGTCCGGCTCCTTGTCCCACACGGAAGGTGGCAGCCCTGAAAGCTGTTGCTGGTCTTCACCTTCCCCCTGCAGCCTATTCACAGGCACAACCGCACTGGGAATCTCTGCTTGCCCAGAGATGGAACATCTCACGGTGCGCATCCTCGGCAGAGCCTGTTCCCGAAAAGGCAAACGTCCAGCTCCTTGTCCCACACGGAAGCTGGCAGCCCTGAAAGCTCTTGCTGGTCTTCACCTTCCCCCTGCAGCCTATTCACAGGCACAACAGGTTTGGGGATCTGTGCTTGCGCAGAGAAGGAACATCTCACGGTGCGCATCCTCGGCAGAGCCTGTTCCCGAACAGGCAAACGTCCGGCTCCTTGTCCCACACGGAAGGTGGCAGCCCTGAAAGCTGTTGCTGCTCTTCACCTTCCCCCTGCAGCCTATTCACAGGCACAACCGCACTGGGAATCTCTGCTTTCCCAGAGACGTAATCTCTCACGGTGCGCATCCTCGGCAGAGCCTGTTCCCGAAAAGGCAAACGTCCGGCTCCTTGTCCCACACGGAAGGTGGCAGCCCTGAAAGCTCTTGCTGGTCTTCACCTTCCCCCTGCAGCCTATTCACAGGCACAACAGGTTTTGGGATCTGTGCTTGCCCAGACAAGGAACATCTCACGGTGCGCATCCTCGGCAGAGCCTGTTCCCGAAAAGGCAAACGTCCGGCTCCTTGTCCCACACGGAAGGTGGCAGCCCTGAAAGCTGTTGCTGGTCTTCACCTTCCCCCTGCAGCCTATTCACAGGCACAACAGTTTTTGGGATCTCTGCTTTCCCAAAGACGCAATCTCTCATGGTGCGCATCCTCGGCAGAGCCTGTTCCCGAACAGGCAAACGTCCGGCTCCTTGTCCCACACGGAAGGTGGCAGCCCTGAAAGCTGTTGCTGGTCTTCACCTTCCCCCTGCAGCCTATTCACAGGCACAACCGCACTGGGAATCTCTGCTTTCCCAAAGACGCAATCTCTCGCGGTGCGCATCCTCGGCAGAGCCTGTTCCCGAAAAGTCAAACGTCCGGCTCCTTGTCCCACACGGAAGGTGGCAGCCCGGAAAGCTCTTGCTGGTCTTCACCTTCCCCCTGCAGCCTATTCACAGGCACAACAGGTTTTGGGATCTGTGCTTGCCCAGAGAAGGAACATCTCACGGTGCGCATCCTCGGCAGAGCCTGTTCCCGAAAAGGCAAACGTCCGGCTCCTTGTCCCACACGGAAGGTGGCAGCCCTGAAAGCTGGTGCTGGTCTTCACCTTCCCCCTGCAGCCTATTCACAGGCACAACAGGTTTTGGGATCTGTGCTTGCCCAGAGAAGGAACATCTCACGGTGCGCATCCTCGGCAGAGCCTGTTCCCGAAAAGGCAAACGTCCGGCTCCTTGTCCCACACGGAAGGTGGCAGCCCTGAAAGCTGTTGCTGGTCTTCACCTTCCCCCTGCAGCCTATTCACAGGCACAACAGGTTTTGGGATCTGTGCTTGCCCAGAGAAGGAACATCTCACGGTGCGCATCCTCGGCAGAGCCTGTTCCCGAAAAGGCAAACCTCCGGCTCCTTGTCCCACACGGAAGGTGGCAGCCCGGAAAGCTGTTGCTGGTCTTCACCTTCCCCCTGCAGCCTATTCACAGGCACAACAGGTTTGGGGATCTGTGCTTGCCCAGAGAAGGAACATCTCACGGTGCGCATCCTTGGCAGAGCCTGTTCCCGAAAAAGCAAACGTCTGGCTCCTTGTCCCACACGGAAGGTGGCAGCCCGGAAAGCTGTTGCTGGTCTTTCACCTTCCCCCTGCAGCCTATTCACAGGCACAACAGGTTTGGGGATCTGTGCTTGCCCAGAGAAGGACCATCTCACGGTGCGCACCCTCTGCATAGCCTGTTCCCGAAAAGGCAAACGTCCGGCTCCTTGTCCCACACGGAAGGTGGCAGCCCTGAAAGCTCTTGCTGGTCTTCACCTTCCCCCTGCAGTCTATTCACAGGCACAACAGGTTTTGGGATCTGTGCTTGCCCAGAGAAGGAACATCTCACGGTGCGCATCCTCGGCAGAGCCTGTTCCCGAAAAGGCAAACGTCCGGCTCCTTGTCCCACACGGAAGGTGGCAGCCCTGAAAGCTGTTGCTGGTCTTCACCTTCCCCCTGCAGCCTATTCACGGGCACAACCGCACTGGGAATCTCTGCTTTCCCAGAGACGCAATCTCTCACGGTGCGCATCCTCGGGAGAGCCTGTTCCCGAAAAGGCAAACGTCCGGCTCCTTGTCCCACACGGAAGGTGGCAGCCCTGAAAGCTCTTGCTGGTCTTCACCTTCCCCCTGCAGCCTATTCACAGGCACAACAGGTTTTGGGATCTGTGCTTGCCCAGAGAAGGAACATCTCACGGTGCGCATCCTCGGCAGAGCCTGTTCCCGAAAAGGCAAACCTCCGGCTCCTTGTCCCACACGGAAGGTGGCAGCCCTGAAAGCTGTTGCTGGTCTTCACCTTCCCCCTGCAGCCTATTCACAGGCACAACAGGTTTGGGGATCTGTGCTTGCCCAGAGAAGGAACATCTCACGGTGCGCATCCTCGGCAGAGCCTGTTCCCGAACAGGCAAACGTCCGGCTCCTTGTCCCACACGGAAGGTGGCAGCCCTGAAAGCTGTTGCTGGTCTTCACCTTCCCCCTGCAGCCTATTCACAGGCACAACCGCACTGGGAATCTCTGCTTTCCCAGAGACGTAATCTCTCACGGTGCGCATCCTCGGGAGAGCCTGTTCCCGAAAAGGCAAACGTCCGGCTCCTTGTCCCACACGGAAGGTGGCAGCCCGGAAAGCTGTTGCTGGTCTTCACCTTCCCCCTGCAGCCTATTCACAGGCACAACAGGTTTTGGGATCTGTGCTTGCCCAGAGAAGGAACATCTCACGGTGCGCATCCTCGGCAGAGCCTGTTCCCGAAAAGGCAAACGTCCGGCTCCTTGTCCCACACGGAAGGTGGCAGCCCTGAAAGCTCTTGCTGGTCTTCACCTTCCCCCTGCAGCCTATTCACAGGCACAACAGGTGTGGGGATCTGTGCTTGCCCAGAGAAGGAACATCTCACGGTGCGCACCCTCGGCAGAGCCTGTTCCCGAAAAGGCAAACGTCCGGCTCCTTGTCCCACACGGAAGGTGGCAGCCCTGAAAGCTCTTGCTGGTCTTCACCTTCCCCCTGCAGCCTATTCACAGGCACAACAGGTTTTGGGATCTGTGCTTGCCCAGAGAAGGAACATCTCACGGTGCGCACCCTCTGCATAGCCTGTTCCCGAAAAGGCAAATGTCCGGCTCCTTGTCCCACACGGAAGGTGGCAGCCCTGAAAGCTCTTGCTGGTCTTCACCTTCCCCCTGCAGCCTATTCACAGGCACAACAGGTTTTGGGATCTCTGCTTGCCCAGAGAAGGAACATCTCACGGTGCGCATCCTCGGCAGAGCCTGTTCCCGAAAAGGCAAACGTCCGGCTCCTTGTCCCACACGGAAGGTGGCAGCCCTGAAAGCTGTTGCTGGTCTTCACCTTCCCCCTGCAGCCTATTCACAGGCACAACAGGTTTGGGGATCTGTGCTTGCCCAAAGACGCAATCTCTCATGGTGCGCATCCTCGGCAGAGCCTGTTCCCGAAAAGGCAAACGTCCGGCTCCTTGTCCCACACGGAAGGTGGCAGCCCGGAAAGCTCTTGCTGCTCTTCACCTTCCCCCTGCAGCCTATTCACAGGCACAACAGGTTTGGGGATCTGTGCTTGCCCAGAGAAGGAACATCTCACGGTGCGCATCCTCGGCAGAGCCTGTTCCCGAAAAGGCAAACGTCCGGCTCCTTGTCCCACACGGAAGGTGGCAGCCCTGAAAGCTCTTGCTGGTCTTCACCTTCCCCCTGCAGCCTATTCACAGGCACAACCGCACTGGGAATCTCTGCTTGCCCAAAGACGCAATCTCTCACGGTGCGCATCCTCGGCAGAGCCTGTTCCCGAAAAGGCAAACGTCCGGCTCCTTGTCCCACACGTAAGGTGGCAGCCCGGAAAGCTCTTGCTGGTCTTCACCTTCCCCCTGCAGCCTATTCACAGGCACAACAGGTGTGGGGATCTGTGCTTGCCCAGAGAAGGAACATCTCACGGTGCGCACCCTCGGCAGAGCCTATTCCCGAAAAGGCAAACGTCCGGCTCCTTGTCCCACACGGAAGGTGGCAGCCCTGAAAGCTGTTGCTGGTCTTCACCTTCCCCCTGCAGCCTATTCACAGGCACAACAGGTTTTGGGATCTGTGCTTGCCCAGAGAAGGAACATCTCACGGTGCGCATCCTCGGCAGAGCCTGTTCCCGAACAGGCAAACGTCCGGCTCCTTGTCCCACACGGAAGGTGGCAGCCCGGAAAGCTGTTGCTGGTCTTCACCTTCCCCCTGCAGCCTATTCACAGGCACAAAAGGTTTTGGGATCTGTGCTTGCCCAGAGAAGGAACATCTCACGGTGCGCATCCTCGGCAGAGCCTGTTCCCGAAAAGGCAAACGTCCGGCTCCTTGTCCCACACGGAAGGTGGCAGCCCTGAAATCTCTTGCTGGTCTTCACCTTCCCCCTGCAGCCTATTCACAGGCACAACAGGTTTGGGGATCTGTGCTTGCCCAGAGAAGGACCATCTCACGGTGCGCACCCTCTGCATAGCCTGTTCCCGAAAAGGCAAACGTCCGGCTCCTTGTCCCACACGGAAGGTGGCAGCCCTGAAAGCTCTTGCTGGTCTTCACCTTCCCCCTGCAGTCTATTCACAGGCACAACAGGTTTTGGGATCTGTGCTTGCCCAGAGAAGGAACATCTCACGGTGCGCATCCTCGGCAGAGCCTGTTCCCGAACAGGCAAACGTCCGGCTCCTTGTCCCACACGGAAGGTGGCAGCCCTGAGAGCTGTTGCTTGTCTTCACCTTCCCCCTGCAGCCTATTCACAGGCACAACAGGTTTTGGGATCTGTGCTTGCCCAAAGACGCAATCTCTCACGGTGCGCATCCTCGGCAGAGCCTGTTCCCGAAAAGGCAAACGTCCGGCTCCTTGTCCCACACGGAAGGTGGCAGCCCTGAAAGCTGTTGCTGGTCTTCACCTTCCCCCTGCAGCCTATTCACAGGCACAACAGGTTTTGGGATCTGTGCTTGCCCAGAGAAGGAACATCTCACGGTGCGCATCCTCGGCAGAGCCTGTTCCCGAAAAGGCAAACGTCCGGCTCCTTGTCCCACACGGAAGGTGGCAGCCCTGAAATCTCTTGCTGGTCTTCACCTTCCCCCTGCAGCCTATTCACAGGCACAACCGCACTGGGAATCTCTGCTTTCCCTGAGACGCAATCTCTCATGGTGCGCATCCTCGGCAGAGCCTGTTCCCGAAAAGGCAAACATCCGGCTCCTTGTCCCACACGGAAGGTGGCAGCCCGGAAAGCTGTTGCTGGTCTTCACCTTCCCCCTGCAGCCTATTCACAGGCACAACAGGTTTTGGGATCTCTGCTTGCCCAGAGAAGGAACATCTCACGGTGCGCATCCTCGGCAGAGCCTGTTCCCGAAAAGGCAAACGTCCGGCTCCTTGTCCCACACGGAAGGTGGCAGCCCTGAAAGCTGTTGCTGGTCTTCACCTTCCCCCTGCAGCCTATTCACAGGCACAACAGGTTTTGGGATCTCTGCTTTCCCAAAGGCACAATCTCTCATGGTGCGCATCCTCGACAGAGCCTGTTCCCGAAAAGGCAAACGTCCGGCTCCTTGTCCCACACGGAAGGTGGCAGCCCTGAAAGCTGTTGCTGGTCTTCACCTTCCCCCTGTAGCCTATTCACAGGCACAACAGGTTTTGGGATCTCTGCTTTCCCAAAGACGCAATCTCTCACGGTGCGCATCCTCGGCAGAGCCTGTTCCCGAAAAGGCAAACGTCCGGCTCCTTGTCCCACACGGAAGGTGGCAGCCCGGAAAGCTGGTGCTGCTCTTCACCTTCCCCCTGCAGCCTATTCACAGGCACAACCGCACTGGGAATCTCTGCTTTCCCAGAGAAGGAACATCTCACAGTGCGCATCCTCGGCAGAGCCTGTTCCCGAAAAGGCAAACGTCCGGCTCCTTGTCCCACACGGAAGGTGGCAGCCCTGAAAGCTGTTGCTGGTCTTCACCTTCCCCCTGCAGCCTATTCACAGGCACAACCGCACTGGGAATCTCTGCTTTCCCAAAGACGCAATCTCTCACGGTGCGCATCCTCGGCAGAGCCTGTTCCCGAAAAGGCAAACGTCCGGCTCCTTGTCCCACACGGAAGGTGGCAGCCCGGAAAGCTGTTGCTGGTCTTCACCTTCCCCCTGCAGCCTATTCACAGGCACAACCGCACTGGGAATCTCTCCTTTCCCAAAGACGCAATCTCTCATGGTGCGCATCCTCGGGAGAGCCTGTTCCCGAAAAGGCAAACGTCCGGCTCCTTGTCCCACACGGAAGGTGGCAGCCCGGAAAGCTGGTGCTGGTCTTCACCTTCCCCCTGCAGCCTATTCACAGGCACAACAGGTTTTGGGATCTGTGCTTGCCCAGAGAAGGAACATCTCACGGTGCGCATCCTCGGCAGAGCCTGTTCCCGAAAAGGCAAACGTCCGGCTCCTTGTCCCACACGGAAGGTGGCAGCCCGGAAAGCTCTTGCTGGTCTTCACCTTCCCCCTGCAGCCTATTCACAGGCACAACAGGTTTTGGGATCTCTGCTTTCCCAAAGACGCAATCTCTCACGGTGCACATCCTCGGCAGAGCCTGTTCCCGAAAAGGCAAACGTCCGGCTCCTTGTCCCACATGGAAGGTGGCAGCCCTGAAAGCTGTTGCTGGTCTTCACCTTCCCCCTGCAGCCTATTCACAGGCACAACCGCACTGGGAATCTCTGCTTTCCCAGAGACGCAATCTCTCACGGTGCGCATCCTCGGCAGAGCCTGTTCCCGAAAAGGCAAACCTCCGGCTCCTTGTCCCACACGGAAGGTGGCAGCCCGGAAAGCTGTTGCTGGTCTTCACCTTCCCCCTGCAGCCTATTCACAGGCACAACAGGTTTTGGGATCTGTGCTTGCCCAGAGAAGGAACATCTCACGGTGCGCATCCTCGGCAGAGCCTGTTCCCGAACAGGCAAACGTCCGGCTCCTTGTCCCACACGGAAGGTGGCAGCCCGGAAAGCTGTTGCTGGTCTTCACCTTCCCCCTGCAGCCTATTCACAGGCACAACAGGTTTTGGGATCTCTGCTTTCCCAAAGACACAATCTCTCATGGTGCGCATCCTCGACAGAGCCTGTTCCCGAAAAGGCAAACGTCCGGCTCCTTGTCCCACACGGAAGGTGGCAGCCCTGAAAGCTGTTGCTGGTCTTCACCTTCCCCCTGTAGCCTATTCACAGGCACAACAGGTTTTGGGATCTCTGCTTTCCCAAAGACGCAATCTCTCACGGTGCGCATCCTCGGCAGAGCCTGTTCCCGAAAAGGCAAACGTCCGGCTCCTTGTCCCACACGGAAGGTGGCAGCCCGGAAAGCTGTTGCTGGTCTTCACCTTCCCCCTGCAGCCTATTCACAGGCACAACCGCACTGGGAATCTCTGCTTTCCCAGAGAAGGAACATCTCACAGTGCGCATCCTCGGCAGAGCCTGTTCCCGAACAGGCAAACGTCCGGCTCCTTGTCCCACACGGAAGGTGGCAGCCCTGAAAGCTGTTGCTGGTCTTCACCTTCCCCCTGCAGCCTATTCACAGGCACAACCGCACTGGGAATCTCTGCTTTCCCAAAGACGCAATCTCTCACGGTGCGCATCCTCGGCAGAGCCTGTTCCCGAAAAGGCAAACGTCCGGCTCCTTGTCCCACACGGAAGGTGGCAGCCCTGAAAGCTGTTGCTGGTCTTCACCTTCCCCCTGCAGCCTATTCACAGGCACAACCGCACTGGGAATCTCTCCTTTCCCAAAGACGCAATCTCTCATGGTGCGCATCCTCGGCAGAGCCTGTTCCCGAAAAGGCAAACGTCCGGCTCCTTGTCCCACACGGAAGGTGGCAGCCCTGAAAGCTGTTGCTGGTCTTCACCTTCCCCCTGCAGCCTATTCACAGGCACAACCGCACTGGGAATCTCTGCTTTCCCAGAGACGCAATCTCTCACGGTGCGCATCCTCGGCAGAGCCTGTTCCCGAAAAGGCAAACGTCCGGCTCCTTGTCCCACACGGAAGGTGGCAGCCCTGAAAGCTCTTGCTGGTCTTCACCTTCCCCCTGCAGCCTATTCACAGGCACAACCGCACTGGGAATCTCTGCTTTCCCAGAGACGCAATCTCTCACGGTGCACATCCTCAGCAGAGCCTGTTCCCGAAAAGGCAAACGTCCGGCTCCTTGTCCCACACGGAAGGTGGCAGCCCGGAAAGCTCTTGCTGGTCTTCACCTTCCCCCTGCAGCCTATTCACAGGCACAACCGCACTGGGAATCTCTGCTTGCCCAGAGATGGAACATCTCACGGTGCGCATCCTCGGCAGAGCCTGTTCCCGAAAAGGCAAACGTCCAGCTCCTTGTCCCACACGGAAGCTGGCAGCCCTGAAAGCTGTTGCTGGTCTTCACCTTCCCCCTGCAGCCTATTCACAGGCACAACAGGTTTTGGGATCTGTGCTTGCCCAGAGAAGGAACATCTCACGGTGCGCATCCTCGGCAGAGCCTGTTCCCGAACAGGCAAACGTCCGGCTCCTTGTCCCACACGGAAGGTGGCAGCCCTGAAAGCTCTTGCTGCTCTTCACCTTCCCCCTGCAGCCTATTCACAGGCACAACCGCACTGGGAATCTCTGCTTTCCCAGAGACGTAATCTCTCACGGTGCGCATCCTCGGCAGAGCCTGTTCCCGAAAAGGCAAACGTCCGGCTCCTTGTCCCACACGGAAGGTGGCAGCCCTGAAAGCTCTTGCTGGTCTTCACCTTCCCCCTGCAGCCTATTCACAGGCACAACAGGTTTTGGGATCTGTGCTTGCCCAGAGAAGGAACATCTCACGGTGCGCATCCTCGGCAGAGCCTGTTCCCGAAAAGGCAAACGTCCGGCTCCTTGTCCCACACGGAAGGTGGCAGCCCTGAAAGCTCTTGCTGGTCTTCACCTTCCCCCTGCAGCCTATTCACAGGCACAACAGGTTTTGGGATCTCTGCTTTCCCAAAGACGCAATCTCTCATGGTGCGCATCCTCGGCAGAGCCTGTTCCCGAACAGGCAAACGTCCGGCTCCTTGTCCCACACGGAAGGTGGCAGCCCGGAAAGCTGTTGCTGGTCTTCACCTTCCCCCTGCAGCCTATTCACAGGCACAACAGGTTTTGGGATCTGTGCTTGCCCAGAGAAGGAACATCTCACGGTGCGCACCCTCTGCATAGCCTGTTCCCGAAAAGGCAAATGTCCGGCTCCTTGTCCCACACGGAAGGTGGCAGCCCTGAAAGCTCTTGCTGGTCTTCACCTTCCCCCTGCAGCCTATTCACAGGCACAACAGGTTTTGGGATCTCTGCTTGCCCAGAGAAGGAACATCTCACGGTGCGCATCCTCGGCAGAGCCTGTTCCCGAAAAGGCAAACGTCCGGCTCCTTGTCCCACACGGAAGGTGGCAGCCCTGAAAGCTGTTGCTGGTCTTCACCTTCCCCCTGCAGCCTATTCACAGGCACAACAGGTTTGGGGATCTGTGCTTGCCCAAAGACGCAATCTCTCATGGTGCGCATCCTCGGCAGAGCCTGTTCCCGAAAAGGCAAACGTCCGGCTCCTTGTCCCACACGGAAGGTGGCAGCCCGGAAAGCTCTTGCTGCTCTTCACCTTCCCCCTGCAGCCTATTCACAGGCACAACAGGTTTGGGGATCTGTGCTTGCCCAGAGAAGGAACATCTCACGGTGCGCATCCTCGGCAGAGCCTGTTCCCGAAAAGGCAAACGTCCGGCTCCTTGTCCCACACGGAAGGTGGCAGCCCTGAAAGCTCTTGCTGGTCTTCACCTTCCCCCTGCAGCCTATTCACAGGCACAACCGCACTGGGAATCTCTGCTTGCCCAAAGACGCAATCTCTCACGGTGCGCATCCTCGGCAGAGCCTGTTCCCGAAAAGGCAAACGTCCGGCTCCTTGTCCCACACGTAAGGTGGCAGCCCGGAAAGCTCTTGCTGGTCTTCACCTTCCCCCTGCAGCCTATTCACAGGCACAACAGGTGTGGGGATCTGTGCTTGCCCAGAGAAGGAACATCTCACGGTGCGCACCCTCGGCAGAGCCTATTCCCGAAAAGGCAAACGTCCGGCTCCTTGTCCCACACGGAAGGTGGCAGCCCTGAAAGCTGTTGCTGGTCTTCACCTTCCCCCTGCAGCCTATTCACAGGCACAACAGGTTTTGGGATCTGTGCTTGCCCAGAGAAGGAACATCTCACGGTGCGCATCCTCGGCAGAGCCTGTTCCCGAACAGGCAAACGTCCGGCTCCTTGTCCCACACGGAAGGTGGCAGCCCGGAAAGCTGTTGCTGGTCTTCACCTTCCCCCTGCAGCCTATTCACAGGCACAAAAGGTTTTGGGATCTGTGCTTGCCCAGAGAAGGAACATCTCACGGTGCGCATCCTCGGCAGAGCCTGTTCCCGAAAAGGCAAACGTCCGGCTCCTTGTCCCACACGGAAGGTGGCAGCCCTGAAATCTCTTGCTGGTCTTCACCTTCCCCCTGCAGCCTATTCACAGGCACAACAGGTTTGGGGATCTGTGCTTGCCCAGAGAAGGACCATCTCACGGTGCGCACCCTCTGCATAGCCTGTTCCCGAAAAGGCAAACGTCCGGCTCCTTGTCCCACACGGAAGGTGGCAGCCCTGAAAGCTCTTGCTGGTCTTCACCTTCCCCCTGCAGTCTATTCACAGGCACAACAGGTTTTGGGATCTGTGCTTGCCCAGAGAAGGAACATCTCACGGTGCGCATCCTCGGCAGAGCCTGTTCCCGAACAGGCAAACGTCCGGCTCCTTGTCCCACACGGAAGGTGGCAGCCCTGAGAGCTGTTGCTTGTCTTCACCTTCCCCCTGCAGCCTATTCACAGGCACAACAGGTTTTGGGATCTGTGCTTGCCCAAAGACGCAATCTCTCACGGTGCGCATCCTCGGCAGAGCCTGTTCCCGAAAAGGCAAACGTCCGGCTCCTTGTCCCACACGGAAGGTGGCAGCCCTGAAAGCTGTTGCTGGTCTTCACCTTCCCCCTGCAGCCTATTCACAGGCACAACAGGTTTTGGGATCTCTGCTTGCCCAGAGAAGGAACATCTCACGGTGCGCATCCTCGGCAGAGCCTGTTCCCGAAAAGGCAAACGTCCGGCTCCTTGTCCCACACGGAAGGTGGCAGCCCTGAAATCTCTTGCTGGTCTTCACCTTCCCCCTGCAGCCTATTCACAGGCACAACCGCACTGGGAATCTCTGCTTTCCCTGAGACGCAATCTCTCATGGTGCGCATCCTCGGCAGAGCCTGTTCCCGAAAAGGCAAACATCCGGCTCCTTGTCCCACACGGAAGGTGGCAGCCCGGAAAGCTGTTGCTGGTCTTCACCTTCCCCCTGCAGCCTATTCACAGGCACAACAGGTTTTGGGATCTCTGCTTGCCCAGAGAAGGAACATCTCACGGTGCGCATCCTCGGCAGAGCCTGTTCCCGAAAAGGCAAACGTCCGGCTCCTTGTCCCACACGGAAGGTGGCAGCCCTGAAAGCTGTTGCTGGTCTTCACCTTCCCCCTGCAGCCTATTCACAGGCACAACAGGTTTTGGGATCTCTGCTTTCCCAAAGGCACAATCTCTCATGGTGCGCATCCTCGACAGAGCCTGTTCCCGAAAAGGCAAACGTCCGGCTCCTTGTCCCACACGGAAGGTGGCAGCCCTGAAAGCTGTTGCTGGTCTTCACCTTCCCCCTGTAGCCTATTCACAGGCACAACAGGTTTTGGGATCTGTGCTTGCCCAAAGACGCAATCTCTCACGGTGCGCATCCTCGGCAGAGCCTGTTCCCGAAAAGGCAAACGTCCGGCTCCTTGTCCCACACGGAAGGTGGCAGCCCGGAAAGCTGGTGCTGCTCTTCACCTTCCCCCTGCAGCCTATTCACAGGCACAACCGCACTGGGAATCTCTGCTTTCCCAGAGAAGGAACATCTCACAGTGCGCATCCTCGGCAGAGCCTGTTCCCGAAAAGGCAAACGTCCGGCTCCTTGTCCCACACGGAAGGTGGCAGCCCTGAAAGCTGTTGCTGGTCTTCACCTTCCCCCTGCAGCCTATTCACAGGCACAACCGCACTGGGAATCTCTGCTTTCCCAAAGACGCAATCTCTCACGGTGCGCATCCTCGGCAGAGCCTGTTCCCGAAAAGGCAAACGTCCGGCTCCTTGTCCCACACGGAAGGTGGCAGCCCGGAAAGCTGTTGCTGGTCTTCACCTTCCCCCTGCAGCCTATTCACAGGCACAACCGCACTGGGAATCTCTCCTTTCCCAAAGACGCAATCTCTCATGGTGCGCATCCTCGGGAGAGCCTGTTCCCGAAAAGGCAAACGTCCGGCTCCTTGTCCCACACGGAAGGTGGCAGCCCGGAAAGCTGGTGCTGGTCTTCACCTTCCCCCTGCAGCCTATTCACAGGCACAACAGGTTTTGGGATCTGTGCTTGCCCAGAGAAGGAACATCTCACGGTGCGCATCCTCGGCAGAGCCTGTTCCCGAAAAGGCAAACGTCCGGCTCCTTGTCCCACACGGAAGGTGGCAGCCCGGAAAGCTCTTGCTGGTCTTCACCTTCCCCCTGCAGCCTATTCACAGGCACAACAGGTTTTGGGATCTCTGCTTTCCCAAAGACGCAATCTCTCACGGTGCACATCCTCGGCAGAGCCTGTTCCCGAAAAGGCAAACGTCCGGCTCCTTGTCCCACATGGAAGGTGGCAGCCCTGAAAGCTGTTGCTGGTCTTCACCTTCCCCCTGCAGCCTATTCACAGGCACAACCGCACTGGGAATCTCTGCTTTCCCAGAGACGCAATCTCTCACGGTGCGCATCCTCGGCAGAGCCTGTTCCCGAAAAGGCAAACCTCCGGCTCCTTGTCCCACACGGAAGGTGGCAGCCCGGAAAGCTGTTGCTGGTCTTCACCTTCCCCCTGCAGCCTATTCACAGGCACAACAGGTTTTGGGATCTGTGCTTGCCCAGAGAAGGAACATCTCACGGTGCGCATCCTCGGCAGAGCCTGTTCCCGAACAGGCAAACGTCCGGCTCCTTGTCCCACACGGAAGGTGGCAGCCCGGAAAGCTGTTGCTGGTCTTCACCTTCCCCCTGCAGCCTATTCACAGGCACAACAGGTTTTGGGATCTCTGCTTTCCCAAAGACACAATCTCTCATGGTGCGCATCCTCGACAGAGCCTGTTCCCGAAAAGGCAAACGTCCGGCTCCTTGTCCCACACGGAAGGTGGCAGCCCTGAAAGCTGTTGCTGGTCTTCACCTTCCCCCTGTAGCCTATTCACAGGCACAACAGGTTTTGGGATCTCTGCTTTCCCAAAGACGCAATCTCTCACGGTGCGCATCCTCGGCAGAGCCTGTTCCCGAAAAGGCAAACGTCCGGCTCCTTGTCCCACACGGAAGGTGGCAGCCCGGAAAGCTGTTGCTGGTCTTCACCTTCCCCCTGCAGCCTATTCACAGGCACAACCGCACTAGGAATCTCTGCTTTCCCAGAGAAGGAACATCTCACAGTGCGCATCCTCGGCAGAGCCTGTTCCCGAACAGGCAAACGTCCGGCTCCTTGTCCCACACGGAAGGTGGCAGCCCTGAAAGCTGTTGCTGGTCTTCACCTTCCCCCTGCAGCCTATTCACAGGCACAACCGCACTGGGAATCTCTGCTTTCCCAAAGACGCAATCTCTCACGGTGCGCATCCTCGGCAGAGCCTGTTCCCGAAAAGGCAAACGTCCGGCTCCTTGTCCCACACGGAAGGTGGCAGCCCTGAAAGCTGTTGCTGGTCTTCACCTTCCCCCTGCAGCCTATTCACAGGCACAACCGCACTGGGAATCTCTCCTTTCCCAAAGACGCAATCTCTCATGGTGCGCATCCTCGGCAGAGCCTGTTCCCGAAAAGGCAAACGTCCGGCTCCTTGTCCCACACGGAAGGTGGCAGCCCTGAAAGCTGTTGCTGGTCTTCACCTTCCCCCTGCAGCCTATTCACAGGCACAACCGCACTGGGAATCTCTGCTTTCCCAGAGACGCAATCTCTCACGGTGCGCATCCTCGGCAGAGCCTGTTCCCGAAAAGGCAAACGTCCGGCTCCTTGTCCCACACGGAAGGTGGCAGCCCTGAAAGCTCTTGCTGGTCTTCACCTTCCCCCTGCAGCCTATTCACAGGCACAACCGCACTGGGAATCTCTGATTTCCCAGAGACGCAATCTCTCACGGTGCACATCCTCAGCAGAGCCTGTTCCCGAAAAGGCAAACGTCCGGCTCCTTGTCCCACACGGAAGGTGGCAGCCCGGAAAGCTCTTGCTGGTCTTCACCTTCCCCCTGCAGCCTATTCACAGGCACAACCGCACTGGGAATCTCTGCTTGCCCAGAGATGGAACATCTCACGGTGCGCATCCTCGGCAGAGCCTGTTCCCGAAAAGGCAAACGTCCAGCTCCTTGTCCCACACGGAAGCTGGCAGCCCTGAAAGCTGTTGCTGGTCTTCACCTTCCCCCTGCAGCCTATTCACAGGCACAACAGGTTTTGGGATCTGTGCTTGCCCAGAGAAGGAACATCTCACGGTGCGCATCCTCGGCAGAGCCTGTTCCCGAACAGGCAAACGTCCGGCTCCTTGTCCCACACGGAAGGTGGCAGCCCTGAAAGCTCTTGCTGCTCTTCACCTTCCCCCTGCAGCCTATTCACAGGCACAACCGCACTGGGAATCTCTGCTTTCCCAGAGACGTAATCTCTCACGGTGCGCATCCTCGGCAGAGCCTGTTCCCGAAAAGGCAAACGTCCGGCTCCTTGTCCCACACGGAAGGTGGCAGCCCTGAAAGCTGTTGCTGGTCTTCACCTTCCCCCTGCAGCCTATTCACAGGCACAACAGGTTTTGGGATCTGTGCTTGCCCAGAGAAGGAACATCTCACGGTGCGCATCCTCGGCAGAGCCTGTTCCCGAAAAGGCAAACGTCCGGCTCCTTGTCCCACACGGAAGGTGGCAGCCCTGAAAGCTCTTGCTGGTCTTCACCTTCCCCCTGCAGCCTATTCACAGGCACAACAGGTTTTGGGATCTCTGCTTTCCCAAAGACGCAATCTCTCATGGTGCGCATCCTCGGCAGAGCCTGTTCCCGAACAGGCAAACGTCCGGCTCCTTGTCCCACACGGAAGGTGGCAGCCCGGAAAGCTGTTGCTGGTCTTCACCTTCCCCCTGCAGCCTATTCACAGGCACAACCGCACTGGGAATCTCTGCTTTCCCAAAGACGCAATCT
Organism: Haliaeetus albicilla; assembly: GCF_947461875.1. Lineage (NCBI taxonomy): Eukaryota > Metazoa > Chordata > Aves > Accipitriformes > Accipitridae > Haliaeetus > Haliaeetus albicilla. The sequence goes on along the minus strand of NW_027212478.1, from coordinate 1,691,831 downwards.
CTCGCGGTGCGCATCCTCGGCAGAGCCTGTTCCCGAAAAGTCAAACGTCCGGCTCCTTGTCCCACACGGAAGGTGGCAGCCCTGAAAGCTGTTGCTGGTCTTCACCTTCCCCCTGCAGCCTATTCACAGGCACAACCGCACTGGGAATCTCTGCTTTCCCAGAGACGTAATCTCTCACGGTGCGCATCCTCGGCAGAGCCTGTTCCCGAAAAGGCAAACGTCCGGCTCCTTGTCCCACACGGAAGGTGGCAGCCCTGAAAGCTGTTGCTGGTCTTCACCTTCCCCCTGCAGCCTATTCACAGGCACAACAGGTTTTGGGATCTGTGCTTGCCCAGAGAAGGAACATCTCACGGTGCGCATCCTCGGCAGAGCCTGTTCCCGAAAAGGCAAACCTCCGGCTCCTTGTCCCACACGGAAGGTGGCAGCCCTGAAAGCTGGTGCTGGTCTTCACCTTCCCCCTGCAGCCTATTCACAGGCACAACAGGTTTTGGGATCTGTGCTTGCCCAGAGAAGGAACATCTCACGGTGCGCATCCTCGGCAGAGCCTGTTCCCGAAAAGGCAAACGTCCGGCTCCTTGTCCCACACGGAAGGTGGCAGCCCTGAAAGCTCTTGCTGGTCTTCACCTTCCCCCTGCAGCCTATTCACAGGCACAACAGGTGTGGGGATCTGTGCTTGCCCAGAGAAGGAACATCTCACGGTGCGCATCCTCGGCAGAGCCTGTTCCCGAAAAGGCAAACCTCCGGCTCCTTGTCCCACACGGAAGGTGGCAGCCCTGAAAGCTGTTGCTGGTCTTCACCTTCCCCCTGCAGCCTATTCACAGGCACAACAGGTTTTGGGATCTGTGCTTGCCCATAGAAGGAACATCTCACGGTGCGCATCCTCGGCAGAGCCTGTTCCCGAAAAGGCAAACGTCCGGCTCCTTGTCCCACACGGAAGGTGGCAGCCCGGAAAGCTGTTGCTGGTCTTCACCTTCCCCCTGCAGCCTATTCACAGGCACAACCGCACTGGGAATCTCTCCTTTCCCAAAGACGCAATCTCTCATGGTGCGCATCCTCGGGAGAGCCTGTTCCCGAAAAGGCAAACGTCCGGCTCCTTGTCCCACACGGAAGGTGGCAGCCCTGAAAGCTGGTGCTGGTCTTCACCTTCCCCCTGCAGCCTATTCACAGGCACAAGAGGTTTTGGGATCTGTGCTTGCCCAGAGAAGGAACATCTCACGGTGCGCATCCTCGGCAGAGCCTGTTCCCGAAAAGGCAAACGTCTGGCTCCTTGTCCCACACGGAAGGTGGCAGCCCGGAAAGCTCTTGCTGGTCTTCACCTTCCCCCTGCAGCCTATTCACAGGCACAACAGGTTTGGGGATCTCTGCTTGCCCAGAGAAGGAACATCTCACGGTGCGCATCCTCGGCAGAGCCTGTTCCCGAACAGGCAAACGTCCGGCTCCTTGTCCCACACGGAAGGTGGCAGCCCGGAAAGCTCTTGCAGCTCTTCACCTTCCCCCTGCAGCCTATTCACAGGCACAACAGGTTTTGGGATCTGTGCTTGCCCAGAGAAGGAACATCTCACGGTGCGCACCCTCGGCAGAGCCTGTTCCCGAAAAGGCAAACGTCCGGCTCCTTGTCCCACATGGAAGGTGGCAGCCCGGAAAGCTGTTGCTGGTCTTCACCTTCCCCCTGCAGCCTATTCACAGGCACAACAGGTTTTGGGATCTGTGCTTGCCCAGAGAAGGAACATCTCACGGTGCGCATCCTCGGCAGAGCCTGTTCCCGAAAAGGCAAACCTCCGGCTCCTTGTCCCACACGGAAGGTGGCAGCCCGGAAAGCTGTTGCTGGTCTTCACCTTCCCCCTGCAGCCTATTCACAGGCACAACAGGTTTGGGGATCTGTGCTTGCCCAGAGAAGGAACATCTCACGGTGCGCATCCTTGGCAGAGCCTGTTCCCGAAAAAGCAAACGTCCGGCTCCTTGTCCCACACGGAAGGTGGCAGCCCGGAAAGCTCTTGCTGGTCTTCACCTTCCCCCTGCAGCCTATTCACAGGCACAACCGCACTGGGAATCTCTGCTTTCCCAGAGACGTAATCTCTCACGGTGCGCATCCTCGGCAGAGCCTGTTCCCGAAAAGGCAAACGTCCGGCTCCTTGTCCCACACGGAAGGTGGCAGCCCGGAAAGCTGTTGCTGGTCTTCACCTTCCCCCTGCAGCCTATTCACAGGCACAACAGGTTTTGGGATCTGTGCTTGCCCAGAGAAGGAACATCTCACGGTGCGCATCCTCGGCAGAGCCTGTTCCCGAAAAGGCAAACGTCCGGCTCCTTGTCCCACACGGAAGGTGGCAGCCCTGAAAGCTCTTGCTGGTCTTCACCTTCCCCCTGCAGCCTATTCACAGGCACAACAGGTTTTGGGATCTCTGCTTGCCCAGAGAAGGAACATCTCACGGTGCGCATCCTCGGCAGAGCCTGTTCCCGAACAGGCAAACGTCCGGCTCCTTGTCCCACACGGAAGGTGGCAGCCCTGAAAGCTGTTGCTGGTCTTCACCTTCCCCCTGCAGCCTATTCACAGGCACAACAGGTGTGGGGATCTGTGCTTGCCCAGAGAAGGAACATCTCACGGTGCGCACCCTCGGCAGAGCCTGTTCCCGAAAAGGCAAACGTCCGGCTCCTTGTCCCACACGGAAGGTGGCAGCCCTGAAAGCTGTTGCTGGTCTTCACCTTCCCCCTGCAGCCTATTCACAGGCACAACAGGTTTTGGGATCTGTGCTTGCCCAGAGAAGGAACATCTCACGGTGCGCATCCTCGGCAGAGCCTGTTCCCGAACAGGCAAACGTCCGGCTCCTTGTCCCACACGGAAGGTGGCAGCCCTGAAAGCTGTTGCTGGTCTTCACCTTCCCCCTGCAGCCTATTCACAGGCACAACAGGTTTTGGGATCTGTGCTTGCCCAGAGAAGGAACATCTCACGGTGCGCATCCTCGGCAGAGCCTGTTCCCGAAAAGGCAAACGTCCGGCTCCTTGTCCCACACGGAAGGTGGCAGCCCGGAAAGCTCTTGCTGGTCTTCACCTTCCCCCTGCAGCCTATTCACAGGCACAACAGGTTTTGGGATCTGTGCTTGCCCAGAGAAGGAACATCTCACGGTGCGCATCCTCGGCAGAGCCTGTTCCCGAACAGGCAAACGTCCGGCTCCTTGTCCCACACGGAAGGTGGCAGCCCTGAAAGCTCTTGCTGCTCTTCAACTTCCCCCTGCAGCCTATTCACAGGCACAACAGTTTTTGGGATCTCTGCTTTCCCGAAGACGCAATCTCTCATGGTGCGCATCCTCGGCAGAGCCTGTTCCCGAACAGGCAAACGTCCGGCTCCTTGTCCCACACGGAAGGTGGCAGCCCGGAAAGCTGTTGCTGGTCTTCACCTTCCCCCTGCAGCCTATTCACAGGCACAACCGCACTGGGAATCTCTGCTTTCCCAAAGACGCAATCTCTCGCGGTGCGCATCCTCGGCAGAGCCTGTTCCCGAAAAGTCAAACGTCCGGCTCCTTGTCCCACACGGAAGGTGGCAGCCCTGAAAGCTGTTGCTGGTCTTCACCTTCCCCCTGCAGCCTATTCACAGGCACAACCGCACTGGGAATCTCTGCTTTCCCAGAGACGTAATCTCTCACGGTGCGCATCCTCGGCAGAGCCTGTTCCCGAAAAGGCAAACGTCCGGCTCCTTGTCCCACACGGAAGGTGGCAGCCCTGAAAGCTGTTGCTGGTCTTCACCTTCCCCCTGCAGCCTATTCACAGGCACAACAGGTTTTGGGATCTGTGCTTGCCCAGAGAAGGAACATCTCACGGTGCGCATCCTCGGCAGAGCCTGTTCCCGAAAAGGCAAACCTCCGGCTCCTTGTCCCACACGGAAGGTGGCAGCCCTGAAAGCTGGTGCTGGTCTTCACCTTCCCCCTGCAGCCTATTCACAGGCACAACAGGTTTTGGGATCTGTGCTTGCCCAGAGAAGGAACATCTCACGGTGCGCATCCTCGGCAGAGCCTGTTCCCGAAAAGGCAAACGTCCGGCTCCTTGTCCCACACGGAAGGTGGCAGCCCTGAAAGCTGTTGCTGGTCTTCACCTTCCCCCTGCAGCCTATTCACAGGCACAACAGGTTTTGGGATCTGTGCTTGCCCAGAGAAGGAACATCTCACGGTGCGCATCCTCGGCAGAGCCTGTTCCCGAAAAGGCAAACCTCCGGCTCCTTGTCCCACACGGAAGGTGGCAGCCCTGAAAGCTGTTGCTGGTCTTCACCTTCCCCCTGCAGCCTATTCACAGGCACAACCGCACTGGGAATCTCTGCTTTCCCAGAGACGTAATCTGTCACGGTGCGCATCCTCGGCAGAGCCTGTTCCCGAAAAGGCAAACGTCCGGCTCCTTGTCCCACACGGAAGGTGGCAGCCCGGAAAGCTGTTGCTGGTCTTCACCTTCCCCCTGCAGCCTATTCACAGGCACAACAGGTTTTGGGATCTGTGCTTGCCCAGAGAAGGAACATCTCACGGTGCGCATCCTCGGCAGAGCCTGTTCCCGAAAAGGCAAACGTCCGGCTCCTTGTCCCACACGGAAGGTGGCAGCCCGGAAAGCTCTTGCTGGTCTTCACCTTCCCCCTGCAGCCTATTCACAGGCACAACAGGTTTTGGGATCTGTGCTTGCCCAGAGAAGGAACATCTCACGGTGCGCATCCTCGGCAGAGCCTGTTCCCGAACAGGCAAACGTCCGGCTCCTTGTCCCACACGGAAGGTGGCAGCCCGGAAAGCTCTTGCTGCTCTTCACCTTCCCCCTGCAGCCTATTCACAGGCACAACAGGTGTGGGGATCTGTGCTTGCCCAGAGAAGGAACATCTCACGGTGCGCACCCTCGGCAGAGCCTATTCCCGAAAAGGCAAACGTCCGGCTCCTTGTCCCACACGGAAGGTGGCAGCCCTGAAAGCTGTTGCTGGTCTTCACCTTCCCCCTGCAGCCTATTCACAGGCACAACAGGTTTTGGGATCTGTGCTTGCCCAGAGAAGGAACATCTCACGGTGCGCATCCTCGGCAGAGCCTGTTCCCGAAAAGGCAAACGTCCGGCTCCTTGTCCCACACGGAAGGTGGCAGCCCGGAAAGCTCTTGCTGGTCTTCACCTTCCCCCTGCAGCCTATTCACAGGCACAACAGGTTTTGGGATCTGTGCTTGCCCAGAGAAGGAACATCTCACGGTGCGCATCCTCGGCAGAGCCTGTTCCCGAAAAGGCAAACGTCCGGCTCCTTGTCCCACACGGAAGGTGGCAGCCCTGAAAGCTGTTGCTGGTCTTCACCTTCCCCCTGCAGCCTATTCACAGGCACAACAGGTTTTGGGATCTGTGCTTGCCCAGAGAAGGAACATCTCACGGTGCGCATCCTCGGCAGAGCCTGTTCCCGAAAAGGCAAACGTCCGGCTCCTTGTCCCACACGGAAGGTGGCAGCCCTGAAAGCTGTTGCTGGTCTTCACCTTCCCCCTGCAGCCTATTCACAGGCACAACAGGTTTTGGGATCTCTGCTTTCCCAAAGACGCAATCTCTCATGGTGCGCATCCTCGACAGAGCCTGTTCCCGAAAAGGCAAACGTCCGGCTCCTTGTCCCACACGGAAGGTGGCAGCCCTGAAAGCTCTTGCTGGTCTTCACCTTCCCCCTGCAGCCTATTCACAGGCACAACAGGTTTTGGGATCTCTGCTTTCCCAAAGACGCAATCTCTCACGGTGCGCATCCTCGGCAGAGCCTGTTCCCGAAAAGGCAAACGTCCGGCTCCTTGTCCCACACGGAAGGTGGCAGCCCGGAAAGCTGGTGCTGGTCTTCACCTTCCCCCTGCAGCCTATTCACAGGCACAACCGCACTGGGAATCTCTGCTTTCCCAGAGAAGGAACATCTCACAGTGCGCATCCTCGGCAGAGCCTGTTCCCGAAAAGGCAAACGTCCGGCTCCTTGTCCCACACGGAAGGTGGCAGCCCGGAAAGCTGTTGCTGGTCTTCACCTTCCCCCTGCAGCCTATTCACAGGCACAACCGCACTGGGAATCTCTGCTTTCCCAAAGACGCAATCTCTCACGGTGCGCATCCTCGGCAGAGCCTGTTCCCGAAAAGGCAAACGTCCGGCTCCTTGTCCCACACGGAAGGTGGCAGCCCGGAAAGCTGTTGCTGGTCTTCACCTTCCCCCTGCAGCCTATTCACAGGCACAACCGCACTGGGAATCTCTCCTTTCCCAAAGACGCAATCTCTCATGGTGCGCATCCTCGGCAGAGCCTGTTCCCGAAAAGGCAAACGTCCGGCTCCTTGTCCCACACGGAAGGTGGCAGCCCGGAAAGCTGTTGCTGGTCTTCACTTTCCCCCTGCAGCCTATTCACAGGCACAACAGGTTTTGGGATCTGTGCTTGCCCAGAGAAGGAACATCTCACGGTGCGCATCCTCGGCAGAGCCTGTTCCCGAAAAGGCAAACGTCCGGCTCCTTGTCCCACACGGAAGGTGGCAGCCCTGAAAGCTGTTGCTGGTCTTCACCTTCCCCCTGCAGCCTATTCACAGGCACAACAGGTTTTGGGATCTCTGCTTTCCCAAAGACGCAATCTCTCACGGTGCGCATCCTCGGCAGAGCCTGTTCCCGAAAAGGCAAACGTCCGGCTCCTTGTCCCACACGGAAGGTGGCAGCCCGGAAAGCTCTTGCTGGTCTTCACCTTCCCCCTGCAGCCTATTCACAGGCACAACCGCACTGGGAATCTCTGCTTTCCCAGAGACGCAATCTCTCACGGTGCCCATCCTCGGCAGAGCCTGTTCCCGAAAAGGCAAACGTCCGGCTCCTTGTCCCACACGGAAGGTGGCAGCCCGGAAAGCTGTTGCTGGTCTTCACCTTCCCCCTGCAGCCTATTCACAGGCACAACCGCACTGGGAATCTCTGCTTTCCCAGAGACGCAATCTCTCACGGTGCACATCCTCAGCAGAGCCTGTTCCCGAAAAGGCAAACGTCCGGCTCCTTGTCCCACACGGAAGGTGGCAGCCCGGAAAGCTGTTGCTGGTCTTCACCTTCCCCCTGCAGCCTATTCACAGGCACAACCGCACTGGGAATCTCTGCTTGCCCAGAGATGGAACATCTCACGGTGCGCATCCTCGGCAGAGCCTGTTCCCGAAAAGGCAAACGTCCAGCTCCTTGTCCCACACGGAAGCTGGCAGCCCTGAAAGCTGTTGCTGGTCTTCACCTTCCCCCTGCAGCCTATTCACAGGCACAACAGGTTTGGGGATCTGTGCTTGCCCAGAGAAGGAACATCTCACAGTGCGCATCCTCGGCAGAGCCTGTTCCCGAACAGGCAAACGTCCGGCTCCTTGTCCCACACGGAAGGTGGCAGCCCTGAAAGCTGTTGCTGGTCTTCACCTTCCCCCTGCAGCCTATTCACAGGCACAACCGCACTGGGAATCTCTGCTTTCCCAGAGACGTAATCTCTCACGGTGCGCATCCTCGGCAGAGCCTGTTCCCGAAAAGGCAAACGTCCGGCTCCTTGTCCCACACGGAAGGTGGCAGCCCGGAAAGCTGTTGCTGGTCTTCACCTTCCCCCTGCAGCCTATTCACAGGCACAACAGGTTTGGGGATCTGTGCTTGCCCAGAGAAGGAACATCTCACGGTGCGCATCCTCGGCAGAGCCTGTTCCCGAAAAGGCAAACCTCCGGCTCCTTGTCCCACACGGAAGGTGGCAGCCCTGAAAGCTCTTGCTGGTCTTCACCTTCCCCCTGCAGCCTATTCACAGGCACAACAGGTTTGGGGATCTCTGCTTTCCCAAAGACGCAATCTCTCATGGTGCGCATCCTCGGCAGAGCCTGTTCCCGAACAGGCAAACGTCCGGCTCCTTGTCCCACACGGAAGGTGGCAGCCCTGAAAGCTGTTGCTGGTCTTCACCTTCCCCCTGCAGCCTATTCACAGGCACAACCGCACTGGAATCTCTGCTTTCCCAGAGACGTAATCTCTCACGGTGCGCATCCTCGGCAGAGCCTGTTCCCGAAAAGGCAAACGTCCGGCTCCTTGTCCCACACGGAAGGTGGCAGCCCGGAAAGCTGGTGCTGGTCTTCACCTTCCCCCTGCAGCCTATTCACAGGCACAACAGGTTTTGGGATCTGTGCTTGCCCAGAGAAGGAACATCTCACGGTGCGCATCCTCGGCAGAGCCTGTTCCCGAAAAGGCAAACGTCCGGCTCCTTGTCCCACACGGAAGGTGGCAGCCCTGAAAGCTGTTGCTGGTCTTCACCTTCCCCCTGCAGCCTATTCACAGGCACAACAGGTTTTGGGATCTGTGCTTGCCCAGAGAAGGAGCATCTCACGGTGCGCATCCTCGGCAGAGCCTGTTCCCGAAAAGGCAAACCTCCGGCTCCTTGTCCCACACGGAAGGTGGCAGCCCTGAAAGCTCTTGCTGCTCTTCACCTTCCCCCTGCAGCCTATTCACAGGCACAACAGGTTTTGGGATCTGTGCTTGCCCATAGAAGGAACATCTCACGGTGCGCATCCTCGGCAGAGCCTGTTCCCGAAAAGGCAAACGTCCGGCTCCTTGTCCCACACGGAAGGTGGCAGCCCTGAAAGCTCTTGCTGGTCTTCACCTTCCCCCTGCAGCCTATTCACAGGCACAACAGGTTTTGGGATCTCTGCTTGCCCAGAGAAGGAACATCTCACGGTGCGCATCCTCGGCAGAGCCTGTTCCCGAAAAGGCAAACGTCCGGCTCCTTGTCCCACACGGAAGGTGGCAGCCCTGAAAGCTCTTGCTGGTCTTCACCTTCCCCCTGCAGCCTATTCACAGGCACAACAGGTTTTGGGATCTGTGCTTGCCCAGAGAAGGAACATCTCACGGTGCGCATCCTCGGCAGAGCCTGTTCCCGAACAGGCAAACGTCCGGCTCCTTGTCCCACACGGAAGGTGGCAGCCCTGAAAGCTCTTGCTGCTCTTCACCTTCCCCCTGCAGCCTATTCACAGGCACAACCGCACTGGGAATCTCTGCTTTCCCAGAGACGTAATCTCTCACGGTGCGCACCCTCTGCATAGCCTGTTCCCGAAAAGGCAAACGTCCGGCTCCTTGTCCCACACGGAAGGTGGCAGCCCTGAAAGCTGTTGCTGGTCTTCACCTTCCCCCTGCAGCCTATTCACAGGCACAACCGCACTGGGAATCTCTCCTTTCCCAAAGACGCAATCTCTCATGGTGCGCATCCTCGGCAGAGCCTGTTCCCGAAAAGGCAAACGTCCGGCTCCTTGTCCCACACGGAAGGTGGCAGCCCTGAAAGCTCTTGCTGGTCTTCACCTTCCCCCTGCAGCCTATTCACAGGCACAACCGCACTGGGAATCTCTGCTTTCCCAGAGACGTAATCTCTCACGGTGCACATCCTCGGGAGAGCCTGTTCCCGAAAAGGCAAACGTCCGGCTCCTTGTCCCACACGGAAGGTGGCAGCCCTGAAAGCTGTTGCTGGTCTTCACCTTCCCCCTGCAGCCTATTCACAGGCACAACAGGTTTGGGGATCTGTGCTTGCCCAGAGAAGGAACATCTCACGGTGCGCATCCTCGGCAGAGCCTGTTCCCGAAAAGGCAAACGTCCGGCTCCTTGTCCCACACGGAAGGGGGCAGCCCTGAAAGCTGTTGCTGGTCTTCACCTTCCCCCTGCAGCCTATTCACAGGCACAACAGGTTTTGGGATCTGTGCTTGCCCAGAGAAGGAACATCTCACGGTGCGCATCCTCGGCAGAGCCTGTTCCCGAAAAGGCAAACGTCCGGCTCCTTGTCCCACACGGAAGCTGGCAGCCCTGAAAGCTGTTGCTGGTCTTCACCTTCCCCCTGCAGCCTATTCACAGGCACAACAGGTTTTGGGATCTGTGCTTGCCCAGAGAAGGAACATCTCACGGTGCGCATCCTCGGCAGAGCCTGTTCCCGAAAAGGCAAACGTCCGGCTCCTTGTCCCACACGGAAGGTGGCAGCCCGGAAAGCTCTTGCTGGTCTTCACCTTCCCCCTGCAGCCTATTCACAGGCACAAGAGGTGTGGGGATCTGTGCTTGCCCAGAGAAGGAACATCTCACGGTGCGCACCCTCGGCAGAGCCTATTCCCGAAAAGGCAAACGTCCAGCTCCTTGTCCCACACGGAAGCTGGCAGCCCTGAAAGCTGTTGCTGGTCTTCACCTTCCCCCTGCAGCCTATTCACAGGCACAACAGGTTTTGGGATCTGTGCTTGCCCAGAGAAGGAACATCTCACGGTGAGCATCCTCGGCAGAGCCTGTTCCCGAACAGGCAAACGTCCGGCTCCTTGTCCCACACGGAAGGTGGCAGCCCTGAAAGCTGTTGCTGGTCTTCACCTTCCCCCTGCAGCCTATTCACAGGCACAACAGGTTTGGGGATCTGTGCTTGCCCATAGAAGGAACATCTCACGGTGCGCATCCTCGGCAGAGCCTGTTCCCGAAAAGGCAAACGTCCGGCTCCTTGTCCCACACGGAAGGTGGCAGCCCGGAAAGCTCTTGCTGGTCTTCACCTTCCCCCTGCAGCCTATTCACAGGCACAACAGGTTTTGGGATCTGTGCTTGCCCAGAGAAGGAACATCTCACGGTGCGCATCCTCGGCAGAGCCTGTTCCTGTACAGGCAAACGTCCGGCTCCTTGTCCCACACGGAAGGTGGCAGCCCTGAAAGCTGTTGCTGGTCTTCACCTTCCCCCTGCAGCCTATTCACAGGCACAACCGCACTGGGAATCTCTGCTTTCCCAGACACGCAATCTCTCACGGTGCGCATCCTCGGCAGAGCCTGTTCCCGAAAAGGCAAACGTCCGGCTCCTTGTCCCACACGGAAGGTGGCAGCCCGGAAAGCTGTTGCTGGTCTTCACCTTCCCCCTGCAGCCTATTCACAGGCACAACAGGTTTTGGGATCTGTGCTTGCCCAGAGAAGGAACATCTCACGGTGCGCATCCTCGGCAGAGCCTGTTCCCGAAAAGGCAAACGTCCGGCTCCTTGTCCCACACGGAAGGTGGCAGCCCTGAAAGCTGTTGCTGGTCTTCACCTTCCCCCTGCAGCCTATTCACAGGCACAACAGGTTTGGGGATCTCTGCTTGCCCAGAGAAGGAACATCTCACGGTGCGCATCCTCGGCAGAGCCTGTTCCCGAAAAGGCAAACGTCCGGCTCCTTGTCCCACACGGAGGGTGGCAGCCCTGAAAGCTGTTGCTGGTCTTCACCTTCCCCCTGCAGCCTATTCACAGGCACCACCGCACTGGGAATCTCTGCTTTCCCAAAGACGCAATCTCTCACGGTGCGCATCCTCGGCAGAGCCTGTTCCCGAAAAGGCAAACGTCCGGCTCCTTGTCCCACACGGAAGGTGGCAGCCCTGAAAGCTGGTGCTGGTCTTCACCTTCCCCCTGCAGCCTATTCACAGGCACAACAGGTTTTGGGATCTCTGCTTGCCCAGAGATGGAACATCTCACGGTGCGCATCCTCGGCAGAGCCTGTTCCCGAAAAGGCAAACGTCCGGCTCCTTGTCCCACACGGAAGGTGGCAGCCCGGAAAGCTCTTGCTGGTCTTCACCTTCCCCCTGCAGCCTATTCACAGGCACAACAGGTTTGGGGATCTGTGCTTGCCCAGAGAAGGAACATCTCACGGTGAGCATCCTCGGCAGAGCCTGTTCCCGAAAAGGCAAACGTCCGGCTCCTTGTCCCACACGGAAGGTGGCAGCCCGGAAAGCTCTTGCTGGTCTTCACCTTCCCCCTGCAGCCTATTCACAGGCACAACAGGTTTGGGGATCTGTGCTTGCGCAGAGAAGGAACATCTCACGGTGCGCATCCTCGGCAGAGCCTGTTCCCGAAAAGGCAAACGTCCGGCTCCTTGTCCCACACGGAAGGTGGCAGCCCTGAAAGCTGTTGCTGGTCTTCACCTTCCCCCTGCAGCCTATTCACAGGCACAACAGGTTTTGGGATCTGTGCTTGCCCAGAGAAGGAACATCTCACGGTGCGCATCCTCGGCAGAGCCTGTTCCCGAAAAGGCAAACGTCCGGCTCCTTGTCCCACACGGAAGGTGGCAGCCCTGAAAGCTGTTGCTGGTCTTCACCTTCCCCCTGCAGCCTATTCACAGGCACAACAGGTTTTGGGATCTGTGCTTGCCCAGAGAAGGAACATCTCACGGTGCGCATCCTCGGCAGAGCCTGTTCCCGAAAAGGCAAACGTCCGGCTCCTTGTCCCACACGGAGGGTGGCAGCCCTGAAAGCTGTTGCTGGTCTTCACCTTCCCCCTGCAGCCTATTCACAGGCACCACCGCACTGGGAATCTCTGCTTTCCCAAAGACGCAATATCTCACGGTGCGCATCCTCGGCAGAGCCTGTTCCCGAAAAGGCAAACGTCCGGCTCCTTGTCCCACACGGAAGGTGGCAGCCCGGAAAGCTGGTGCTGGTCTTCACCTTCCCCCTGCAGCCTATTCACAGGCACAACAGGTTTTGGGATCTCTGCTTGCCCAGAGATGGAACATCTCACGGTGCGCATCCTCGGCAGAGCCTGTTCCCGAAAAGGCAAACGTCCGGCTCCTTGTCCCACACGGAAGGTGGCAGCCCTGAAAGCTGTTGCTGCTCTTCACCTTCCCCCTGCAGCCTATTCACAGGCACAACAGGTGTGGGGATCTGTGCTTGCCCAGAGAAGGAACATCTCACGGTGCGCACCCTCGGCAGAGCCTATTCCCGAAAAGGCAAACGTCCGGCTCCTTGTCCCACACGGAAGGTGGAAGCCCTGAAAGCTCTTGCTGGTCTTCACCTTCCCCCTGCAGCCTATTCACAGGCACAACAGGTTTTTGGATCTCTGCTTTCCCAAAGACGCAATCTCTCATGGTGCGCATCCTTGGCAGAGCCTGTTCCCGAAAAGGCAAACCTCCGGCTCCTTGTCCCACACGGAAGGTGGCAGCCCTGAAAGCTCTTGCTGGTCTTCACCTTCCCCCTGCAGCCTATTCACAGGCACAACAGGTTTGGGGATCTCTGCTTTCCCAAAGACGCAATCTCTCACGGTGCGCATCCTCGGCAGAGCCTGTTCCCGAAAAGGCAAACGTCCAGCTCCTTGTCCCACACGGAAGGTGGCAGCCCGGAAAGCTGTTGCTGGTCTTCACCTTCCCCCTGCAGCCTATTCACAGGCACAACAGGTTTTGGGATCTGTGCTTGCCCAGATATGGTACATCTCACGGTGCGCATCCTCGGCAGAGCCTGTTCCCGAAAAGGCAAACGTCCGGCTCCTTGTCCCACACGGAAGGTGGCAGCCCGGAAAGCTGGTGCTGGTCTTCACCTTCCCCCTGCAGCCTATTCACAGGCACAACAGGTTTTGGGATCTGTGCTTGCCCAGAGAAGGAACATCTCACGGTGCGCATCCTCGGCAGAGCCTGTTCCCGAAAAGGCAAACGTCCGGCTCCTTGTCCCACACGGAAGGTGGCAGCCCGGAAAGCTCTTGCTGGTCTTCACCTTCCCCCTGCAGCCTATTCACAGGCACAACCGCACTGGGAATCTCTGCTTTCCCAGAGACGCAATCTCTCACGGTGCGCATCCTCGGCAGAGCCTGTTCCCGAAAAGGCAAACGTCCGGCTCCTTGTCCCACACGGAAGGTGGCAGTCCTGAAAGCTCTTGCTGGTCTTCACCTTCCCCCTGCAGCCTATTCACAGACACAACAGGTTTGGGGATCTGTGCTTGCCCAGAGAAGGAACATCTCACGGTGCGCATCCTCGGCAGAGCCTGTTCCCGAAAAGGCAAACGTCCGGCTCCTTGTCCCACACGGAAGGTGGCAGCCCTGAAAGCTCTTGCTGGTCTTCACCTTCCCCCTGCAGCCTATTCACAGGCACAACAGGTTTTGGGATCTGTGCTTGCCCAGAGAAGGAACATCTCACGGTGCGCATCCTCGGCAGAGCCTGTTCCCGAAAAGGCAGACGTCCGGCTCCTTGTCCCACACGGAAGGTGGCAGCCCTGAAAGCTGGTGCTGGTCTTCACCTTCCCCCTGCAGCCTATTCACAGGCACAACAGGTTTTGGGATCTCTGCTTTCCCAAAGACGCAATCTCTCATGGTGCGCATCCTCGGCAGAGCCTGTTCCCGAAAAGGCAAACCTCCGGCTCCTTGTCCCACACGGAAGGTGGCAGCCCGGAAAGCTCTTGCTGGTCTTCACCTTCCCCCTGCAGCCTATTCACAGGCACAACAGGTTTGGGGATCTCTGCTTTCCCAAAGACGCAATCTCTCACGGTGCGCATCCTCGGCAGAGCCTGTTCCCGAAAAGGCAAACGTCCGGCTCCTTGTCCCACACGGAAGGTGGCAGCCCTGAAAGCTGTTGCTGGTCTTCACCTTCCCCCTGCAGCCTATTCACAGGCACAACAGGTTTGGGGATCTGTGCTTGCCCAGAGAAGGAACATCTCACGGTGCGCATCCTCGGCAGAGCCTGTTCCCGAAAAGGCAAACGTCCGGCTCCTTGTCCCACACGGAAGGTGGCAGCCCGGAAAGCTCTTGCTGGTCTTCACCTTCCCCCTGCAGCCTATTCACAGGCACAACCGCACTGGGAATCTCTGCTTTCCCAAAGACGCAATCTCTCACGGTGCGCATCCTCGGCAGAGCCTGTTCCCGAAAAGGCAAACGTCCAGCTCCTTGTCCCACACGGAAGGTGGCAGCCCGGAAAGCTCTTGCTGGTCTTCACCTTCCCCCTGCAGCCTATTCACAGGCACAACAGGTTTTGGGATCTGTGCTTGCCCAGAGAAGGAACATCTCACGGTGCGCATCCTCGGCAGAGCCTGTTCCCGAAAAGGCAAACGTCCGGCTCCTTGTCCCACACGGAAGGTGGCAGCCCGGAAAGCTCTTGCTGCTCTTCACCTTCCCCCTGCAGCCTATTCACAGGCACAACAGGTTTGGGGATCTCTGCTTTCCCAAAGACGCAATCTCTCATGGTGCGCATCCTCGGCAGAGCCTGTTCCCGAAAAGGCAAACCTCCGGCTCCTTGTCCCACACGGAAGGTGGCAGCCCTGAAAGCTGGTGCTGGTCTTCACCTTCCCCCTGCAGCCTATTCACAGGCACAACAGGTTTTGGGATCTGTGCTTGCCCAGAGAAGGAACATCTCACGGTGCGCATCCTCGGCAGAGCCTGTTCCCGAAAAGGCAAACGTCCGGCTCCTTGTCCCACACGGAAGGTGGCAGCCCTGAAAGGTGGTGCTGGTCTTCACCTTCCCCCTGCAGCCTATTCACAGGCACAACAGGTTTTGGGATCTCTCCTTTCCCAAAGACGCAATCTCTCATGGTGCGTATCCTCGGCAGAGCCTGTTCCCGAAAAGGCAAACCTCCGGCTCCTTGTCCCACATGGAAGGTGGCAGCCCTGAAAGCTGTTGCTGGTCTTCACCTTCCCCCTGCAGCCTATTCACAGGCACAACAGGTTTGGGGATCTGTGCTTGCCCAGAGAAGGAACATCTCACGGTGCGCATCCTCGGCAGAGCCTGTTCCCGAACAGGCAAACGTCCAGCTCCTTGTCCCACACGGAAGGTGGCAGCCCGGAAAGCTGTTGCTGGTCTTCACCTTCCCCCTGCAGCCTATTCACAGGCACAACAGGTTTTGGGATCTCTGCTTGCCCAGAGAAGGAACATCTCACGGTGCGCATCCTCGGCAGAGCCTGTTCCCGAAAAGGCAAACGTCCGGCTCCTTGTCCCACACGGAAGGTGGCAGCCCTGAAAGCTCTTGCTGGTCTTCACCTTCCCCCTGCAGCCTATTCACAGGCACAACCGCACTGGGAATCTCTGCTTTCCCAAAGACGCAATCTCTCACGGTGCGCATCCTCGGCAGAGCCTGTTCCCGAAAAGGCAAACGTCCGGCTCCTTGTCCCACACGGAAGGTGGCAGCCCGGAAAGCTGGTGCTGGTCTTCACCTTCCCCCTGCAGCCTATTCACAGGCACAACCGCACTGGGAATCTCTCCTTTCCCAAAGACGCAATCTCTCATGGTGCGCATCCTCGGCAGAGCCTGTTCCCGAAAAGGCAAACGTCCGGCTCCTTGTCCCACACGGAAGGTGGCAGCCCTGAAAGCTGTTGCTGGTCTTCACCTTCCCCCTGCAGCCTATTCACAGGCACAACAGGTTTTGGGATCTGTGCTTGCCCAGAGAAGGAACATCTCACGGTGCGTGTCCTCGGCAGAGCCTGTTCCCGAAAAGGCAAACGTCCGGCTCCTTGTCCCACACGGAAGGTGGCAGCCCTGAAAGCTGTTGCTGGTCTTCACCTTCCCCCTGCAGCCTATTCACAGGCACAACAGGTTTTGGGATCTCTGCTTGCCCAAAGACGCAATCTCTCACGGTGCGCATCCTCGGCAGAGCCTGTTCCCGAAAAGGCAAACGTCCGGCTCCTTGTCCCACACGGAAGGTGGCAGCCCTGAAAGCTCTTGCTGGTCTTCACCTTCCCCCTGCAGCCTATTCACAGGCACAACCGCACTGGGAATCTCTGCTTGCCCAGAGCCGCAATCTCTCACGGTGCGCATCCTCGGCAGAGCCTGTTCCCGAAAAGGCAAACGTCCGGCTCCTTGTCCCACACGGAAGGTGGCAGCCCTGAAAGCTCTTGCTGGTCTTCACCTTCCCCCTGCAGCCTATTCACAGGCACAACCGCACTGGGAATCTCTGCTTTCCCAGAGACGCAATCTCTCACGGTGCGCATCCTCGGCAGAGCCTGTTCCCGAAAAGGCAAACGTCCGGCTCCTTGTCCCACACGGAAGGTGGCAGCCCTGAAAGCTCTTGCTGGTCTTCACCTTCCCCCTGCAGCCTATTCACAGGCACAACCGCACTGGGAATCTCTGCTTGCCCAGAGAAGGAACATCTCACGGTGCGCATCCTCGGCAGAGCCTGTTCCCGAAAAGGCAAACGTCCGGCTCCTTGTCCCACACGGAAGGTGGCAGCCCTGAAAGCTCTTGCTGGTCTTCACCTTCCCCCTGCAGCCTATTCACAGGCACAACAGGTTTGGGGATCTCTGCTTTCCCAAAGACGCAATCTCTCACGGTGCGCATCCTCGGCAGAGCCTGTTCCCGAAAAGGCAAACGTCCGGCTCCTTGTCCCACACGGAAGGTGGCAGCCCGGAAAGCTCTTGCTGGTCTTCACCTTCCCCCTGCAGCCTATTCACAGGCACAACAGGTTTTGGGATCTGTGCTTGCCCAGAGAAGGAACATCTCACGGTGCGCATCCTCGGCAGAGCCTGTTCCCGAAAAGGCAAACGTCCGGCTCCTTGTCCCACACGGAAGGTGGCAGCCCTGAAAGCTCTTGCTGGTCTTCACCTTCCCCCTGCAGCCTATTCACAGGCACAACCGCACTGGGAATCTCTGCTTTCCCAAAGACGCAATCTCTCACGGTGCGCATCCTCGGCAGAGCCTGTTCCCGAAAAGGCAAACGTCCGGCTCCTTGTCCCACACGGAAGGTGGCAGCCCTGAAAGCTCTTGCTGGTCTTCACCTTCCCCCTGCAGCCTATTCACAGGCACAACAGGTGTGGGGATCTGTGCTTGCCCAGAGAAGGAACATCTCACGGTGCGCATCCTCGGCAGAGCCTGTTCCCGAAAAGGCAAACGTCCGGCTCCTTGTCCCACACGGAAGGTGGCAGCCCTGAAAGCTGGTGCTGGTCTTCACCTTCCCCCTGCAGCCTATTCACAGGCACAACAGGTTTTGGGATCTCTGCTTGCCCAGAGAAGGAACATCTCACGGTGCGTATCCTCGGCAGAGCCTGTTCCCGAAAAGGCAAACGTCCGGCTCCTTGTCCCACACGGAAGGTGGCAGCCCGGAAAGCTGGTGCTGGTCTTCACCTTCCCCCTGCAGCCTATTCACAGGCACAACAGGTTTTGGGATCTCTGCTTGCCCAGAGAAGGAACATCTCACGGTGCGCATCCTCGGCAGAGCCTGTTCCCGAAAAGGCAAACCTCCGGCTCCTTGTCCCACACGGAAGGTGGCAGCCCGGAAAGCTGTTGCTGGTCTTCACCTTCCCCCTGCAGCCTATTCACAGGCACAACCGCACTGGGAATCTCTGCTTTCCCAAAGACGCAATCTCTCACGGTGCACATCCTCGGCAGAGCCTGTTCCCGAAAAGGCAAACGTCCGGCTCCTTGTCCCACACGGAAGGTGGCAGCCCTGAAAGCTCTTGCTGGTCTTCACCTTCCCCCTGCAGCCTATTCACAGGCACAACAGGTTTGGGGATCTGTGCTTGCCCAGAGATGGAACATCTCACGGTGCGCATCCTCGGCAGAGCCTGTTCCCGAAAAGGCAAACGTCCGGCTCCTTGTCCCACACGGAAGGTGGCAGCCCTGAAAGCTCTTGCTGGTCTTCACCTTCCCCCTGCAGCCTATTCACAGGCACAACCGCACTGGGAATCTCTGCTTTCCCAAAGACGCAATCTCTCACGGTGCGCATCCTCGGCAGAGCCTGTTCCCGAAAAGGCAAACGTCCGGCTCCTTGTCCCACACGGAAGGTGGCAGCCCTGAAAGCTGTTGCTGGTCTTCACCTTCCCCCTGCAGCCTATTCACAGGCACAACAGGTGTGGGGATCTGTGCTTGCCCAGAGAAGGAACATCTCACGGTGCGCATCCTCGGCAGAGCCTGTTCCCGAAAAGGCAAACGTCCGGCTCCTTGTCCCACACGGAAGGTGGCAGCCCTGAAAGCTGGTGCTGGTCTTCACCTTCCCCCTGCAGCCTATTCACAGGCACAACAGGTTTTGGGATCTGTGCTTGCCCAGAGAAGGAACATCTCACGGTGCGCATCCTCGGCAGAGCCTGTTCCCGAAAAGGCAAACGTCCGGCTCCTTGTCCCACACGGAAGGTGGCAGCCCGGAAAGCTGGTGCTGGTCTTCACCTTCCCCCTGCAGCCTATTCACAGGCACAACAGTTTTTGGGATCTCTGCTTTCCCAAAGACACAATCTCTCATGGTGCGCATCCTCGGCAGAGCCTGTTCCCGAAAAGGCAAACCTCCGGCTCCTTGTCCCACACGGAAGGTGGCAGCCCTGAAAGCTGTTGCTGGTCTTCACCTTCCCCCTGCAGCCTATTCACAGGCACAACAGGTTTGGGGATCTCTGCTTTCCCAAAGACGCAATCTCTCACGGTACGCATCCTCGGCAGAGCCTGTTCCCGAAAAGGCAAATGTCCAGCTCCTTGTCCCACACGGAAGGTGGCAGCCTGGAAAGCTGTTGCTGGTCTTCACCTTCCCCCTGCAGCCTATTCACAGGCACAACAGGTTTTGGGATCTGTGCTTGCCCAGAGAAGGAACATCTCACGGTGCGCATCCTCGGCAGAGCCTGTTCCCGAAAAGGCAAACGTCCGGCTCCTTGTCCCACACGGAAGGTGGCAGCCCTGAAAGCTCTTGCTGGTCTTCACCTTCCCCCTGCAGCCTATTCACAGGCACCACACTGGGAATCTCTGCTTTCCCAAAGACGCAATCTCTCACGGTGCGCATCCTCGGCAGAGCCTGTTCCCGAAAAGGCAAACGTCCAGCTCCTTGTCCCACACGGAAGGTGGCAGCCCTGAAAGCTCTTGCTGGTCTTCACCTTCCCCCTGCAGCCTATTCACAGGCACAACAGGTGTGGGGATCTGTGCTTGCCCAGAGAAGGAACATCTCACGGTGCGCACCCTCGGCAGAGCCTATTCCCGAACAGGCAAACGTC
Organism: Haliaeetus albicilla; assembly: GCF_947461875.1. Taxonomy (NCBI): domain Eukaryota; kingdom Metazoa; phylum Chordata; class Aves; order Accipitriformes; family Accipitridae; genus Haliaeetus; species Haliaeetus albicilla. Next base: position 1,672,237 of record NW_027212478.1, on the reverse strand, counting down.
CGGCTCCTTGTCCCACACGGAAGGTGGCAGCCCGGAAAGCTCTTGCTGGTCTTCACCTTCCCCCTGCAGCCTATTCACAGGCACAACAGGTTTGGGGATCTGTGCTTGCCCAGAGATGGAACATCTCATGGTGCGCATCCTCGGCAGAGCCTGTTCCCGAAAAGGCAAACGTCCGGCTCCTTGTCCCACACGGAAGGTGGCAGCCCGGAAAGCTGTTGCTGGTCTTCACCTTCCCCCTGCAGCCTATTCACAGGCACAACAGGTTTTGGGATCTCTGCTTTCCCAAAGACGCAATCTCTCACGGTGCGCATCCTCGGCAGAGCCTGTTCCCGAAAAGGCAAACGTCCGGCTCCTTGTCCCACACGGAAGGTGGCAGCCCTGAAAGCTCTTGCTGGTCTTCACCTTCCCCCTGCAGCCTATTCACAGGCACAACCGCACTGGGAATCTCTGCTTTCCCAGAGACGCAATCTCTCACGGTGCGCATCCTCGGCAGAGCCTGTTCCCGAAAAGGCAAACGTCCGGCTCCTTGTCCCACACGGAAGGTGGCAGCCCGGAAAGCTGTTGCTGGTCTTCACCTTCCCCCTGCAGCCTATTCACAGGCACAACAGGTTTTGGGATCTGTGCTTGCCCAGAGATGGTACATCTCACGGTGCGCATCCTCGGCAGAGCCTGTTCCCGAAAAGGCAAACATCCGGCTCGTTGTCCCACACGGAAGGTGGCAGCCCTGAAAGCTCTTGCTGGTCTTCACCTTCCCCCTGCAGCCTATTCATTGGCACAACCGCACTGGGAATCTCTGCTTTCCCAGAGACGCAATCTCTCACGGTGCGCATCCTCGGCAGAGCCTGTTCCCGAAAAGGCAAACGTCCGGCTCCTTGTCCCACACGGAAGGTGGCAGCCCTGAAAGCTCTTGCTGGTCTTCACCTTCCCCCTGCAGCCTACTCACAGGCACAACAGGTTTGGGGATCTGTGCTTGCCCAGAGAAGGAACATCTCACGGTGAGCATCCTCGGCAGAGCCTGTTCCCGAAAAGGCAAACGTCCGGCTCCTTGTCCCACACGGAGGGTGGCAGCCCTGAAAGCTGTTGCTGGTCTTCACCTTCCCCCTGCAGCCTATTCATAGGCACAACCGCACTGGGAATCTCTGCTTTCCCAAAGACGCAATCTCTCACGGTGCGCATCCTCGGCAGAGCCTGTTCCCGAAAAGGCAAACGTCTGGCTCCTTGTCCCACACGGAAGGTGGCAGCCCTGAAAGCTCTTGCTGGTCTTCACCTTCCCCCTGCAGCCTATTCACAGGCACAACAGGTGTGGGGATCTGTGCTTGCCCAGAGACGCAATCTCTCACGGTGCGCACCCTCGGCAGAGCCTGTTCCCGAACAGGCAAACGTCCGGCTCCTTGTCCCACACGGAAGGTGGCAGCCCGGAAAGCTGTTGCTGGTCTTCACCTTCCTCCTGCAGCCTATTCACAGGCACAACAGGTTTGGGGATCTGTGCTTGCCCAGAGAAGGAACATCTCACGGTGCGCATCCTCGGCAGAGCCTGTTCCCGAAAAGGCAAACGTCCGGCTCCTTGTCCCACACGGAAGGTGGCAGCCCTGAAAGCTGTTGCTGGTCTTCACCTTCCCCCTGCAGCCTATTCACAGGCACAACAGGTTTTGGGATCTGTGCTTGCCCAGAGAAGGAACATCTCACGGTGCGCATCCTCGGCAGAGCCTGTTCCCGAAAAGGCAAACGTCCGGCTCCTTGTCCCACACGGAAGGTGGCAGCCCTGAAAGCCCTTGCTGGTCTTCACCTTCCCCCTGCAGCCTATTCACAGGCACAACAGGTGTGGGGATCTGTGCTTGCCCAGAGAAGGAACATCTCACGGTGCGCATCCTCGGCAGAGCCTGTTCCCGAAAAGGCAAACGTCCGGCTCCTTGTCCCACACGGAAGGTGGCAGCCCTGAAAGCTGTTGCTGGTCTTCACCTTCCCCCTGCAGCCTATTCACAGGCACAACAGGTTTTGGGATCTCTGCTTGCCCAGAGAAGGAACATCTCACGGTGCGCATCCTCGGCAGAGCCTGTTCCCGAAAAGGCAAACGTCCGGCTCCTTGTCCCACACGGAAGGTGGCAGCCCGGAAAGCTCTTGCTGCTCTTCACCTTCCCCCTGCAGCCTATTCACAGGCACAACCGCACTGGGAATCTCTGCTTTCCCAGAGACGCAATCTCTCACGGTGCGCATCCTCGGCAGAGCCTGTTCCCGAAAAGGCAAACGTCCGGCTCCTTGTCCCACACGGAAGGTGGCAGCCCTGAAAGCTGGTGCTGGTCTTCACCTTCCCCCTGCAGCCTATTCACAGGCACAACAGGTTTGGGGATCTGTGCTTGCCCAGAGAAGGAACATCTCACGGTGCGCATCCTCGGCAGAGCCTGTTCCCGAAAAGGCAAACCTCCGGCTCCTTGTCCCACACGGAAGGTGGCAGCCCTGAAAGCTCTTGCTGGTCTTCACCTTCCCCCTGCAGCCTATTCACAGGCACAACAGGTTTTGGGATCTCTGCTTTCCCAAAGACGCAATCTCTCATGGTGCGCATCCTCGGCAGAGCCTGTTCCCGAAAAGGCAAACGTCCGGCTCCTTGTCCCACACGGAAGGTGGCAGCCCTGAAAGCTGTTGCTGGTCTTCACCTTCCCCCTGCAGCCTATTCACAGGCACAACAGGTTTGGGGATCTCTGCTTTCCCAAAGACGCAATCTCTCACGGTGCGCATCCTCGGCAGAGCCTGTTCCCGAAAAGGCAAACGTCCAGCTTCTTGTCCCACACGGAAGGTGGCAGCCCTGAAAGCTGGTGCTGGTCTTCACCTTCCCCCTGCAGCCTATTCACAGGCACAACAGGTGTGGGGATCTGTGCTTGCCCAGAGATGGTACATCTCACGGTGCACATCCTCGGCAGAGCCTGTTCCCGAAAAGGCAAACGTCCGGCTCCTTGTCCCACACGGAAGGTGGCAGCCCGGAAAGCTGTTGCTGGTCTTCACCTTCACCCTGCAGCCTATTCACAGGCACAACCGCACTGGGAATCTCTGCTTTCCCAAAGACGCAATCTCTCACGGTGCGCATCCTCGGCAGAGCCTGTTCCCGAAAAGGCAAACGTCCGGCTCCTTGTCCCACACGGAAGGTGGCAGCCCGGAAAGCTCTTGCTGGTCTTCACCTTCCCCCTGCAGCCTATTCACAGGCACAACAGGTTTGGGGATCTCTGCTTGCCCAGAGATGGTACATCTCACGGTACGCATCCTCGGCAGGGCCTGTTCCCGAAAAGGCAAATGTCCGGCTCCTTGTCCCACACGGAAGGTGGCAGCCCTGAAAGCTCTTGCTGGTCTTCACCTTCCCCCTGCAGCCTATTCACAGGCACAACCGCACTGGGAATCTCTGCTTTCCCAAAGACGCAATCTCTCACGGTGCGCATCCTCGGCAGAGCCTGTTCCCGAAAAGGCAAACGTCCGGCTCCTTGTCCCACACGGAAGGTGGCAGCCCTGAAAGCTCTTGCTGGTCTTCACCTTCCCCCTGCAGCCTATTCACAGGCACAACAGGTTTGGGGATCTGTGCTTGCCCAGAGAAGGAACATCTCACGGTGCGCATCCTCGGCAGAGCCTGTTCCCGAAAAGGCAAACGTCCGGCTCCTTGTCCCACACGGAAGGTGGCAGCCCTGAAAGGTGGTGCTGGTCTTCACCTTCCCCCTGCAGCCTATTCACAGGCACAACAGGTTTTGGGATCTCTCCTTTCCCAAAGACGCAATCTCTCATGGTGCGTATCCTCGGCAGAGCCTGTTCCCGAAAAGGCAAACCTCCGGCTCCTTGTCCCACATGGAAGGTGGCAGCCCTGAAAGCTGTTGCTGGTCTTCACCTTCCCCCTGCAGCCTATTCACAGGCACAACAGGTTTGGGGATCTGTGCTTGCCCAGAGAAGGAACATCTCACGGTGCGCATCCTCGGCAGAGCCTGTTCCCGAACAGGCAAACGTCCAGCTCCTTGTCCCACACGGAAGGTGGCAGCCCGGAAAGCTGTTGCTGGTCTTCACCTTCCCCCTGCAGCCTATTCACAGGCTCAACAGGTTTTGGGATCTCTGCTTGCCCAGAGAAGGAACATCTCACGGTGCGCATCCTCGGCAGAGCCTGTTCCCGAAAAGGCAAACGTCCGGCTCCTTGTCCCACACGGAAGGTGGCAGCCCTGAAAGCTCTTGCTGGTCTTCACCTTCCCCCTGCAGCCTATTCACAGGCACAACTGCACTGGGAATCTCTGCTTTCCCAAAGACGCAATCTCTCACGGTGCGCATCCTCGGCAGAGCCTGTTCCCGAAAAGGCAAACGTCCGGCTCCTTGTCCCACACGGAAGTTGGCAGCCCTGAAAGCTCTTGCTGGTCTTCACCTTCCCCCTGCAGCCTATTCACAGGCACAACCGCACTGGGAATCTCTCCTTTCCCAAAGACGCAATCTCTCATGGTGCGCATCCTCGGCAGAGCCTGTTCCCGAAAAGGCAAACGTCCGGCTCCTTGTCCCACACGGAAGGTGGCAGCCCTGAAAGCTGTTGCTGGTCTTCACCTTCCCCCTGCAGCCTATTCACAGGCACAACAGGTTTTGGGATCTGTTCTTGCCCAGAGAAGGAACATCTCACGGTGCGCGTCCTCGGCAGAGCCTGTTCCCGAAAAGGCAAACGTCCGGCTCCTTGTCCCACACGGAAGGTGGCAGCCCTGAAAGCTGTTGCTGGTCTTCACCTTCCCCCTGCAGCCTATTCACAGGCACAACAGGTTTTGGGATCTCTGCTTGCCCAAAGACGCAATCTCTCACGGTGCGCATCCTCGGCAGAGCCTGTTCCCGAAAAGGCAAACGTCCGGCTCCTTGTCCCACACGGAAGGTGGCAGCCCTGAAAGCTCTTGCTGGTCTTCACCTTCCCCCTGCAGCCTATTCACAGGCACAACCGCACTGAGAATCTCTGCTTTCCCAGAGACGCAATCTCTCACGGTGCGCATCCTCGGCAGAGCCTGTTCCCGAAAAGGCAAACGTCCGGCTCCTTGTCCCACACGGAAGGTGGCAGCCCTGAAAGCTCTTGCTGGTCTTCACCTTCCCCCTGCAGCCTATTCACAGGCACAACCGCACTGGGAATCTCTGCTTGCCCAGAGAAGGAACATCTCACGGTGCGCATCCTCGGCAGAGCCTGTTCCCGAAAAGGCAAACGTCCGGCTCCTTGTCCCACACGGAAGGTGGCAGCCCTGAAAGCTCTTGCTGGTCTTCACCTTCCCCCTGCAGCCTATTCACAGGCACAACCGCACTGGGAATCTCTGCTTGCCCAGAGAAGGAACATCTCACGGTGCGCATCCTCGGCAGAGCCTGTTCCCGAAAAGGCAAACGTCCGGCTCCTTGTCCCACACGGAAGGTGGCAGCCCTGAAAGCTCTTGCTGGTCTTCACCTTCCCCCTGCAGCCTATTCACAGGCACAACCGCACTGGGAATCTCTGCTTTCCCAAAGACGCAATCTCTCACGGTGCGCATCCTCGGCAGAGCCTGTTCCCGAAAAGGCAAACGTCCGGCTCCTTGTCCCACACGGAAGGTGGCAGCCCTGAAAGCTCTTGCTGCTCTTCACCTTCCCCCTGCAGCCTATTCACAGGCACAACCACACTGGGAATCTCTGCTTTCCCAGAGAAGGAACATCTCACGGTGCGCATCCTCGGCAGAGCCTGTTCCCGAAAAGGCAAACGTCCGGCTCCTTGTCCCACACGGAAGGTGGCAGCCCGGAAAGCTCTTGCTGGTCTTCACCTTCCCCCTGCAGCCTATTCACAGGCACAACAGGTTTTGGGATCTCTGCTTGCCCAGAGAAGGAACATCTCACGGTGCGCATCCTCGGCAGAGCCTGTTCCCGAAAAGGCAAACGTCCGGCTCCTTGTCCCACACGGAAGGTGGCAGCCCTGAAAGCTCTTGCTGGTCTTCACCTTCCCCCTGCAGCCTATTCACAGGCACAACCGCACTGGGAATCTCTGCTTTCCCAAAGACGCAATATCTCACGGTGCGCATCCTCGGCAGAGCCTGTTCCCGAAAAGGCAAACGTCCGGCTCCTTGTCCCACACGGAAGGTGGCAGCCCTGAAAGCTCTTGCTGGTCTTCACCTTCCCCCTGCAGCCTATTCACAGGCACAACAGGTTTGGGGATCTGTGCTTGCCCAGAGAAGGAACATCTCACGGTGCGCATCCTCGGCAGAGCCTATTCCCGAAAAGGCAAACGTCCGGCTCCTTGTCCCACACGGAAGGTGGCAGCCCGGAAAGCTGTTGCTGGTCTTCACCTTCCCCCTGCAGCCTATTCACAGGCACAACAGGTTTTGGGATCTCTGCTTGCCCAGAGAAGGAACATCTCACGGTGCGCATCCTCGGCAGAGCCTGTTCCCGAAAAGGCAAACCTCCGGCTCCTTGTCCCACACGGAAGGTGGCAGCCCTGAAAGCTCTTGCTGGTCTTCACCTTCCCCCTGCAGCCTATTCACAGGCACAACCGCACTGGGAATCTCTGCTTTCCCAAAGACGCAATCTCTCACGGTGCGCATCCTCGGCAGAGCCTGTTCCCGAAAAGGCAAACGTCCGGCTCCTTGTCCCACACGGAAGGTGGCAGCCCTGAAAGCTCTTGCTGGTCTTCACCTTCCCCCTGCAGCCTATTCACAGGCACAACAGGTTTGGGGATCTGTGCTTGCCCAGAGATGGAACATCTCACGGTGCGCATCCTCGGCAGAGCCTGTTCCCGAAAAGGCAAACGTCCGGCTCCTTGTCCCACACGGAAGGTGGCAGCCCTGAAAGCTCTTGCTGGTCTTCACCTTCCCCCTGCAGCCTATTCACAGGCACAACCGCACTGGGAATCTCTGCTTTCCCAAAGACGCAATCTCTCACGGTGCGCATCCTCGGCAGAGCCTGTTCCCGAAAAGGCAAACGTCCGGCTCCTTGTCCCACACGGAAGGTGGCAGCCCTGAAAGCTCTTGCTGGTCTTCACCTTCCCCCTGCAGCCTATTCACAGGCACAACCGCACTGGGAATCTCTGCTTTCCCAAAGACGCAATATCTCACGGTGCGCATCCTCGGCAGAGCCTGTTCCCGAAAAGGCAAACGTCCGGCTCCTTGTCCCACACGGAAGGTGGCAGCCCTGAAAGCTGTTGCTGGTCTTCACCTTCCCCCTGCAGCCTATTCACAGGCACAACAGGTTTTGGGATCTGTGCTTGCCCAGAGAAGGAACATCTCACGGTGCGCATCCTCGGCAGAGCCTGTTCCCGAAAAGGCAAACGTCCGGCTCCTTGTCCCACACGGAAGGTGGCAGCCCGGAAAGCTGTTGCTGGTCTTCACCTTCCCCCTGCAGCCTATTCACAGGCACAACAGGTTTTGGGATCTCTGCTTGCCCAGAGAAGGAACATCTCACGGTGCGCATCCTCGGCAGAGCCTGTTCCCGAAAAGGCAAACCTCCGGCTCCTTGTCCCACACGGAAGGTGGCAGCCCTGAAAGCTCTTGCTGGTCTTCACCTTCCCCCTGCAGCCTATTCACAGGCACAACCGCACTGGGAATCTCTGCTTTCCCAAAGACGCAATCTCTCACGGTGCGCATCCTCGGCAGAGCCTGTTCCCGAAAAGGCAAACGTCCGGCTCCTTGTCCCACACGGAAGGTGGCAGCCCTGAAAGCTCTTGCTGGTCTTCACCTTCCCCCTGCAGCCTATTCACAGGCACAACAGGTTTGGGGATCTGTGCTTGCCCAGAGATGGAACATCTCACGGTGCGCATCCTCGGCAGAGCCTGTTCCCGAAAAGGCAAACGTCCGGCTCCTTGTCCCACACGGAAGGTGGCAGCCCTGAAAGCTCTTGCTGGTCTTCACCTTCCCCCTGCAGCCTATTCACAGGCACAACCGCACTGGGAATCTCTGCTTTCCCAAAGACGCAATCTCTCACGGTGCGCATCCTCGGCAGAGCCTGTTCCCGAAAAGGCAAACGTCCGGCTCCTTGTCCCACACGGAAGGTGGCAGCCCTGAAAGCTCTTGCTGGTCTTCACCTTCCCCCTGCAGCCTATTCACAGGCACAACAGGTGTGGGGATCTGTGCTTGCCCAGAGAAGGAACATCTCACGGTGCGCATCCTCGGCAGAGCCTGTTCCCGAAAAGGCAAACGTCCGGCTCCTTGTCCCACACGGAAGGTGGCAGCCCTGAAAGCTGGTGCTGGTCTTCACCTTCCCCCTGCAGCCTATTCACAGGCACAACAGGTTTTGGGATCTGTGCTTGCCCAGAGAAGGAACATCTCACGGTGCGCATCCTCGGCAGAGCCTGTTCCCGAAAAGGCAAACGTCCGGCTCCTTGTCCCACACGGAAGGTGGCAGCCCTGAAAGCTGGTGCTGGTCTTCACCTTCCCCCTGCAGCCTATTCACAGGCACAACAGTTTTTGGGATCTCTGCTTTCCCAAAGACACAATCTCTCATGGTGCGCATCCTCGGCAGAGCCTGTTCCCGAAAAGGCAAACCTCCGGCTCCTTGTCCCACACGGAAGGTGGCAGCCCTGAAAGCTGTTGCTGGTCTTCACCTTCCCCCTGCAGCCTATTCACAGGCACAACAGGTTTGGGGATCTCTGCTTTCCCAAAGACGCAATCTCTCACGGTACGCATCCTCGGCAGAGCCTTTTCCCGAAAAGGCAAATGTCCAGCTCCTTGTCCCACACGGAAGGTGGCAGCCTGGAAAGCTGTTGCTGGTCTTCACCTTCCCCCTGCAGCCTATTCACAGGCACAACAGGTTTTGGGATCTGTGCTTGCCCAGAGAAGGAACATCTCACGGTGCGCATCCTCGGCAGAGCCTGTTCCCGAAAAGGCAAACGTCCGGCTCCTTGTCCCACACGGAAGGTGGCAGCCCTGAAAGCTCTTGCTGGTCTTCACCTTCCCCCTGCAGCCTATTCACAGGCACCACACTGGGAATCTCTGCTTTCCCAAAGACGCAATCTCTCACGGTGCGCATCCTCGGCAGAGCCTGTTCCCGAAAAGGCAAACGTCCAGCTCCTTGTCCCACACGGAAGGTGGCAGCCCTGAAAGCTGTTGCTGGTCTTCACCTTCCCCCTGCAGCCTATTCACAGGCACAACAGGTGTGGGGATCTGTGCTTGCCCAGAGAAGGAACATCTCACGGTGCGCATCCTCGGCAGAGCCTATTCCCGAACAGGCAAAAGTCCGGCTCCTTGTCCCACACGGAAGGTGGCAGCCCTGAAAGCTGTTGCTGGTCTTCACCTTCCCCCTGCAGCCTATTCACAGGCACAACAGGTTTGGGGATCTGTGCTTGCCCAGAGATGGAACATCTCACGGTGCGCATCCTCGGCAGAGCCTGTTCCCGAAAAGGCAAACGTCCGGCTCCTTGTCCCACACGGAAGGTGGCAGCCCTGAAAGCTGGTGCTGGTCTTCACCTTCCCCCTGTAGCCTATTCACAGGCACAACAGGTTTTGGGATCTGTGCTTGCCCAGAGAAGGAACATCTCACGGTGAGCATCCTCGGCAGAGCCTGTTCCCGAAAAGGCAAACGCCCGGCTCCTTGTCCCACACGGAAGGTGGCAGCCCGGAAAGCTGTTGCTGGTCTTCACCTTCCCCCTGCAGCCTATTCACAGGCACAACAGGTTTTGGGATCTCTGCTTTCCCAAAGACGCAATCTCTCACGGTGCGCATCCTCGGCAGAGCCTGTTCCCGAAAAGGCAAACGTCCGGCTCCTTGTCCCACACGGAAGGTGGCAGCCCTGAAAGCTCTTGCTGGTCTTCACCTTCCCCCTGCAGCCTATTCACAGGCACAACCGCACTGGGAATCTCTGCTTTCCCAGAGACGCAATCTCTCACGGTGCGCATCCTCGGCAGAGCCTGTTCCCGAAAAGGCAAACGTCCGGCTCCTTGTCCCACACGGAAGGTGGCAGCCCTGAAAGCTGTTGCTGGTCTTCACCTTCCCCCTGCAGCCTATTCACAGGCACAACAGGTTTTGGGATCTCTGCTTGCCCAGAGATGGTACATCTCACGGTGCGCATCCTCGGCAGAGCCTGTTCCCGAAAAGGCAAACATCTGGCTCCTTGTCCCACACGGAAGGTGGCAGCCCTGAAAGCTCTTGCTGGTCTTCACCTTCCCCCTGCAGCCTATTCATTGGCACAACCGCACTGGGAATCTCTGCTTTCCCAGAGACGCAATCTCTCACGGTGCGCATCCTCGGCAGAGCCTGTTCCCGAAAAGGCAAACGTCCGGCTCCTTGTCCCACACGGAAGGTGGCAGCCCTGAAAGCTCTTGCTGGTCTTCACCTTCCCCCTGCAGCCTACTCACAGGCACAACAGGTTTGGGGATCTGTGCTTGCCCAGAGAAGGAACATCTCACGGTGAGCATCCTCGGCAGAGCCTGTTCCCGAAAAGGCAAACGTCCGGCTCCTTGTCCCACACGGAGGGTGGCAGCCCTGAAAGCTGTTGCTGGTCTTCACCTTCCCCCTGCAGCCTATTCACAGGCACAACCGCACTGGGAATCTCTGCTTTCCCAAAGACGCAATCTCTCACGGTGCGCATCCTCGGCAGAGCCTGTTCCCGAAAAGGCAAACGTCTGGCTCCTTGTCCCACACGGAAGGTGGCAGCCCTGAAAGCTCTTGCTGGTCTTCACCTTCCCCCTGCAGCCTATTCACAGGCACAACAGGTGTGGGGATCTGTGCTTGCCCTGAGACGCAATCTCTCACGGTGCGCACCCTCGGCAGAGCCTGTTCCCGAACAGGCAAACGTCCGGCTCCTTGTCCCACACGGAAGGTGGCAGCCCGGAAAGCTGTTGCTGGTCTTCACCTTCCTCCTGCAGCCTATTCACAGGCACAACAGGTTTGGGGATCTGTGCTTGCCCAGAGAAGGAACATCTCACGGTGCGCATCCTCGGCAGAGCCTGTTCCCGAAAAGGCAAACGTCCGGCTCCTTGTCCCACACGGAAGGTGGCAGCCCGGAAAGCTCTTGCTGGTCTTCACCTTCCCCCTGCAGCCTATTCACAGGCACAACAGGTTTTGGGATCTGTGCTTGCCCAGAGAAGGAACATCTCACGGTGCGCATCCTCGGCAGAGCCTGTTCCCGAAAAGGCAAACGTCCGGCTCCTTGTCCCACACGGAAGGTGGCAGCCCTGAAAGCTCTTGCTGGTCTTCACCTTCCCCCTGCAGCCTATTCACAGGCACAACCGCACTGGGAATCTCTGCTTTCCCAAAGACGCAATCTCTCACGGTGCGCATCCTCGGCAGAGCCTGTTCCCGAAAAGGCAAACGTCCGGCTCCTTGTCCCACACGGAAGGTGGCAGCCCTGAAAGCTCTTGCTGGTCTTCACCTTCCCCCTGCAGCCTATTCACAGGCACAACAGGTTTGGGGATCTGTGCTTGCCCAGAGAAGGAACATCTCACGGTGCGCATCCTCGGCAGAGCCTGTTCCCGAAAAGGCAAACGTCCGGCTCCTTGTCCCACACGGAAGGTGGCAGCCCTGAAAGGTGGTGCTGGTCTTCACCTTCCCCCTGCAGCCTATTCACAGGCACAACAGGTTTTGGGATCTCTCCTTTCCCAAAGACGCAATCTCTCATGGTGCGTATCCTCGGCAGAGCCTGTTCCCGAAAAGGCAAACCTCCGGCTCCTTGTCCCACATGGAAGGTGGCAGCCCTGAAAGCTGTTGCTGGTCTTCACCTTCCCCCTGCAGCCTATTCACAGGCACAACAGGTTTGGGGATCTGTGCTTGCCCAGAGAAGGAACATCTCACGGTGCGCATCCTCGGCAGAGCCTGTTCCCGAACAGGCAAACGTCCAGCTCCTTGTCCCACACGGAAGGTGGCAGCCCGGAAAGCTGTTGCTGGTCTTCACCTTCCCCCTGCAGCCTATTCACAGGCACAACAGGTTTTGGGATCTCTGCTTGCCCAGAGAAGGAACATCTCACGGTGCGCATCCTCGGCAGAGCCTGTTCCCGAAAAGGCAAACGTCCGGCTCCTTGTCCCACACGGAAGGTGGCAGCCCTGAAAGCTCTTGCTGGTCTTCACCTTCCCCCTGCAGCCTATTCACAGGCACAACTGCACTGGGAATCTCTGCTTTCCCAAAGACGCAATCTCTCACGGTGCGCATCCTCGGCAGAGCCTGTTCCCGAAAAGGCAAACGTCCGGCTCCTTGTCCCACACGGAAGGTGGCAGCCCGGAAAGCTGGTGCTGGTCTTCACCTTCCCCCTGCAGCCTATTCACAGGCACAACCGCACTGGGAATCTCTCCTTTCCCAAAGACGCAATCTCTCATGGTGCGCATCCTCGGCAGAGCCTGTTCCCGAAAAGGCAAACGTCCGGCTCCTTGTCCCACACGGAAGGTGGCAGCCCTGAAAGCTGTTGCTGGTCTTCACCTTCCCCCTGCAGCCTATTCACAGGCACAACAGGTTTTGGGATCTGTGCTTGCCCAGAGAAGGAACATCTCACGGTGCGCGTCCTCGGCAGAGCCTGTTCCCGAAAAGGCAAACGTCCGGCTCCTTGTCCCACACGGAAGGTGGCAGCCCTGAAAGCTGTTGCTGGTCTTCACCTTCCCCCTGCAGCCTATTCACAGGCACAACAGGTTTTGGGATCTCTGCTTGCCCAAAGACGCAATCTCTCACGGTGCGCATCCTCGGCAGAGCCTGTTCCCGAAAAGGCAAACGTCCGGCTCCTTGTCCCACACGGAAGGTGGCAGCCCTGAAAGCTCTTGCTGGTCTTCACCTTCCCCCTGCAGCCTATTCACAGGCACAACCGCACTGAGAATCTCTGCTTTCCCAGAGACGCAATCTCTCACGGTGCGCATCCTCGGCAGAGCCTGTTCCCGAAAAGGCAAACGTCCGGCTCCTTGTCCCACACGGAAGGTGGCAGCCCTGAAAGCTCTTGCTGGTCTTCACCTTCCCCCTGCAGCCTATTCACAGGCACAACCGCACTGGGAATCTCTGCTTGCCCAGAGAAGGAACATCTCACGGTGCGCATCCTCGGCAGAGCCTGTTCCCGAAAAGGCAAACGTCCGGCTCCTTGTCCCACACGGAAGGTGGCAGCCCTGAAAGCTCTTGCTGGTCTTCACCTTCCCCCTGCAGCCTATTCACAGGCACAACCGCACTGGGAATCTCTGCTTGCCCAGAGAAGGAACATCTCACGGTGCGCATCCTCGGCAGAGCCTGTTCCCGAAAAGGCAAACGTCCGGCTCCTTGTCCCACACGGAAGGTGGCAGCCCTGAAAGCTCTTGCTGGTCTTCACCTTCCCCCTGCAGCCTATTCACAGGCACAACCGCACTGGGAATCTCTGCTTTCCCAAAGACGCAATCTCTCACGGTGCGCATCCTCGGCAGAGCCTGTTCCCGAAAAGGCAAACGTCCGGCTCCTTGTCCCACACGGAAGGTGGCAGCCCTGAAAGCTCTTGCTGCTCTTCACCTTCCCCCTGCAGCCTATTCACAGGCACAACCACACTGGGAATCTCTGCTTTCCCAGAGAAGGAACATCTCACGGTGCGCATCCTCGGCAGAGCCTGTTCCCGAAAAGGCAAACGTCCGGCTCCTTGTCCCACACGGAAGGTGGCAGCCCGGAAAGCTCTTGCTGGTCTTCACCTTCCCCCTGCAGCCTATTCACAGGCACAACAGGTTTTGGGATCTCTGCTTGCCCAGAGAAGGAACATCTCACGGTGCGCATCCTCGGCAGAGCCTGTTCCCGAAAAGGCAAACGTCCGGCTCCTTGTCCCACACGGAAGGTGGCAGCCCTGAAAGCTCTTGCTGGTCTTCACCTTCCCCCTGCAGCCTATTCACAGGCACAACCGCACTGGGAATCTCTGCTTTCCCAAAGACGCAATATCTCACGGTGCGCATCCTCGGCAGAGCCTGTTCCCGAAAAGGCAAACGTCCGGCTCCTTGTCCCACACGGAAGGTGGCAGCCCTGAAAGCTCTTGCTGGTCTTCACCTTCCCCCTGCAGCCTATTCACAGGCACAACAGGTTTGGGGATCTGTGCTTGCCCAGAGAAGGAACATCTCACGGTGCGCATCCTCGGCAGAGCCTATTCCCGAAAAGGCAAACGTCCGGCTCCTTGTCCCACACGGAAGGTGGCAGCCCGGAAAGCTGTTGCTGGTCTTCACCTTCCCCCTGCAGCCTATTCACAGGCACAACAGGTTTTGGGATCTCTGCTTGCCCAGAGAAGGAACATCTCACGGTGCGCATCCTCGGCAGAGCCTGTTCCCGAAAAGGCAAACCTCCGGCTCCTTGTCCCACACGGAAGGTGGCAGCCCTGAAAGCTCTTGCTGGTCTTCACCTTCCCCCTGCAGCCTATTCACAGGCACAACCGCACTGGGAATCTCTGCTTTCCCAAAGACGCAATCTCTCACGGTGCGCATCCTCGGCAGAGCCTGTTCCCGAAAAGGCAAACGTCCGGCTCCTTGTCCCACACGGAAGGTGGCAGCCCTGAAAGCTCTTGCTGGTCTTCACCTTCCCCCTGCAGCCTATTCACAGGCACAACAGGTTTGGGGATCTGTGCTTGCCCAGAGATGGAACATCTCACGGTGCGCATCCTCGGCAGAGCCTGTTCCCGAAAAGGCAAACGTCCGGCTCCTTGTCCCACACGGAAGGTGGCAGCCCTGAAAGCTCTTGCTGGTCTTCACCTTCCCCCTGCAGCCTATTCACAGGCACAACCGCACTGGGAATCTCTGCTTTCCCAAAGACGCAATCTCTCACGGTGCGCATCCTCGGCAGAGCCTGTTCCCGAAAAGGCAAACGTCCGGCTCCTTGTCCCACACGGAAGGTGGCAGCCCTGAAAGCTCTTGCTGGTCTTCACCTTCCCCCTGCAGCCTATTCACAGGCACAACCGCACTGGGAATCTCTGCTTTCCCAAAGACGCAATATCTCACGGTGCGCATCCTCGGCAGAGCCTGTTCCCGAAAAGGCAAACGTCCGGCTCCTTGTCCCACACGGAAGGTGGCAGCCCTGAAAGCTGTTGCTGGTCTTCACCTTCCCCCTGCAGCCTATTCACAGGCACAACAGGTTTTGGGATCTGTGCTTGCCCAGAGAAGGAACATCTCACGGTGCGCATCCTCGGCAGAGCCTGTTCCCGAAAAGGCAAACGTCCGGCTCCTTGTCCCACACGGAAGGTGGCAGCCCGGAAAGCTGTTGCTGGTCTTCACCTTCCCCCTGCAGCCTATTCACAGGCACAACAGGTTTTGGGATCTCTGCTTGCCCAGAGAAGGAACATCTCACGGTGCGCATCCTCGGCAGAGCCTGTTCCCGAAAAGGCAAACCTCCGGCTCCTTGTCCCACACGGAAGGTGGCAGCCCTGAAAGCTCTTGCTGGTCTTCACCTTCCCCCTGCAGCCTATTCACAGGCACAACCGCACTGGGAATCTCTGCTTTCCCAAAGACGCAATCTCTCACGGTGCGCATCCTCGGCAGAGCCTGTTCCCGAAAAGGCAAACGTCCGGCTCCTTGTCCCACACGGAAGGTGGCAGCCCTGAAAGCTCTTGCTGGTCTTCACCTTCCCCCTGCAGCCTATTCACAGGCACAACAGGTTTGGGGATCTGTGCTTGCCCAGAGATGGAACATCTCACGGTGCGCATCCTCGGCAGAGCCTGTTCCCGAAAAGGCAAACGTCCGGCTCCTTGTCCCACACGGAAGGTGGCAGCCCTGAAAGCTCTTGCTGGTCTTCACCTTCCCCCTGCAGCCTATTCACAGGCACAACCGCACTGGGAATCTCTGCTTTCCCAAAGACGCAATCTCTCACGGTGCGCATCCTCGGCAGAGCCTGTTCCCGAAAAGGCAAACGTCCGGCTCCTTGTCCCACACGGAAGGTGGCAGCCCTGAAAGCTCTTGCTGGTCTTCACCTTCCCCCTGCAGCCTATTCACAGGCACAACAGGTTTTGGGATCTGTGCTTGCCCAGAGAAGGAACATCTCACGGTGCGCATCCTCGGCAGAGCCTGTTCCCGAAAAGGCAAACGTCCGGCTCCTTGTCCCACACGGAAGGTGGCAGCCCTGAAAGCTGGTGCTGGTCTTCACCTTCCCCCTGCAGCCTATTCACAGGCACAACAGGTTTTGGGATCTGTGCTTGCCCAGAGAAGGAACATCTCACGGTGCGCATCCTCGGCAGAGCCTGTTCCCGAAAAGGCAAACGTCCGGCTCCTTGTCCCACACGGAAGGTGGCAGCCCTGAAAGCTGGTGCTGGTCTTCACCTTCCCCCTGCAGCCTATTCACAGGCACAACAGTTTTTGGGATCTCTGCTTTCCCAAAGACACAATCTCTCATGGTGCGCATCCTCGGCAGAGCCTGTTCCCGAAAAGGCAAACCTCCGGCTCCTTGTCCCACACGGAAGGTGGCAGCCCTGAAAGCTGTTGCTGGTCTTCACCTTCCCCCTGCAGCCTATTCACAGGCACAACAGGTTTGGGGATCTCTGCTTTCCCAAAGACGCAATCTCTCACGGTACGCATCCTCGGCAGAGCCTTTTCCCGAAAAGGCAAATGTCCAGCTCCTTGTCCCACACGGAAGGTGGCAGCCTGGAAAGCTGTTGCTGGTCTTCACCTTCCCCCTGCAGCCTATTCACAGGCACAACAGGTTTTGGGATCTGTGCTTGCCCAGAGAAGGAACATCTCACGGTGCGCATCCTCGGCAGAGCCTGTTCCCGAAAAGGCAAACGTCCGGCTCCTTGTCCCACACGGAAGGTGGCAGCCCTGAAAGCTCTTGCTGGTCTTCACCTTCCCCCTGCAGCCTATTCACAGGCACCACACTGGGAATCTCTGCTTTCCCAAAGACGCAATCTCTCACGGTGCGCATCCTCGGCAGAGCCTGTTCCCGAAAAGGCAAACGTCCAGCTCCTTGTCCCACACGGAAGGTGGCAGCCCTGAAAGCTGTTGCTGGTCTTCACCTTCCCCCTGCAGCCTATTCACAGGCACAACAGGTTTGGGGATCTGTGCTTGCCCAGAGATGGAACATCTCACGGTGCGCATCCTCGGCAGAGCCTGTTCCCGAAAAGGCAAACGTCCGGCTCCTTGTCCCACACGGAAGGTGGCAGCCCTGAAAGCTGGTGCTGGTCTTCACCTTCCCCCTGTAGCCTATTCACAGGCACAACAGGTTTTGGGATCTGTGCTTGCCCAGAGAAGGAACATCTCACGGTGAGCATCCTCGGCAGAGCCTGTTCCCGAAAAGGCAAACGCCCGGCTCCTTGTCCCACACGGAAGGTGGCAGCCCGGAAAGCTGTTGCTGGTCTTCACCTTCCCCCTGCAGCCTATTCACAGGCACAACAGGTTTTGGGATCTCTGCTTTCCCAAAGACGCAATCTCTCACGGTGCGCATCCTCGGCAGAGCCTGTTCCCGAAAAGGCAAACGTCCGGCTCCTTGTCCCACACGGAAGGTGGCAGCCCTGAAAGCTCTTGCTGGTCTTCACCTTCCCCCTGCAGCCTATTCACAGGCACAACCGCACTGGGAATCTCTGCTTTCCCAGAGACGCAATCTCTCACGGTGCGCATCCTCGGCAGAGCCTGTTCCCGAAAAGGCAAACGTCCGGCTCCTTGTCCCACACGGAAGGTGGCAGCCCGGAAAGCTGTTGCTGGTCTTCACCTTCCCCCTGCAGCCTATTCACAGGCACAACAGGTTTTGGGATCTCTGCTTGCCCAGAGATGGTACATCTCACGGTGCGCATCCTCGGCAGAGCCTGTTCCCGAAAAGGCAAACATCTGGCTCCTTGTCCCACACGGAAGGTGGCAGCCCTGAAAGCTCTTGCTGGTCTTCACCTTCCCCCTGCAGCCTATTCATTGGCACAACCGCACTGGGAATCTCTGCTTTCCCAGAGACGCAATCTCTCACGGTGCGCATCCTCGGCAGAGCCTGTTCCCGAAAAGGCAAACGTCCGGCTCCTTGTCCCACACGGAAGGTGGCAGCCCTGAAAGCTCTTGCTGGTCTTCACCTTCCCCCTGCAGCCTACTCACAGGCACAACAGGTTTGGGGATCTGTGCTTGCCCAGAGAAGGAACATCTCACGGTGAGCATCCTCGGCAGAGCCTGTTCCCGAAAAGGCAAACGTCCGGCTCCTTGTCCCACACGGAAGGTGGCAGCCCTGAAAGCAGTTGCTGGTCTTCACCTTCCCCCTGCAGCCTATTCACAGGCACAACCGCACTGGGAATCTCTGCTTTCCCAAAGACGCAATCTCTCACGGTGCGCATCCTCGGCAGAGCCTGTTCCCGAAAAGGCAAACGTCTGGCTCCTTGTCCCACACGGAAGGTGGCAGCCCTGAAAGCTGTTGCTGGTCTTCACCTTCCCCCTGCAGCCTATTCACAGGCACAACAGGTGTGGGGATCTGTGCTTGCCCAGAGACGCAATCTCTCACGGTGCGCACCCTCGGCAGAGCCTGTTCCCGAACAGGCAAACGTCCGGCTCCTTGTCCCACACGGAAGGTGGCAGCCCGGAAAGCTGTTGCTGGTCTTCACCTTCCTCCTGCAGCCTATTCACAGGCACAACAGGTTTGGGGATCTGTGCTTGCCCAGAGAAGGAACATCTCACGGTGCGCATCCTCGGCAGAGCCTGTTCCCGAAAAGGCAAACGTCCGGCTCCTTGTCCCACACGGAAGGTGGCAGCCCTGAAAGCTGTTGCTGGTCTTCACCTTCCCCCTGCAGCCTATTCACAGGCACAACAGGTTTTGGGATCTGTGCTTGCCCAGAGAAGGAACATCTCACGGTGCGCATCCTCGGCAGAGCCTGTTCCCGAAAAGGCAAACGTCCGGCTCCTTGTCCCACACGGAAGGTGGCAGCCCTGAAAGCTCTTGCTGGTCTTCACCTTCCCCCTGCAGCCTATTCACAGGCACAACAGGTTTTGGGATCTGTGCTTGCCCAGAGAAGGAACATCTCACGGTGCGCATCCTCGGCAGAGCCTGTTCCCGAAAAGGCAAACGTCCGGCTCCTTGTCCCACACGGAAGGTGGCAGCCCTGAAAGCTGGTGCTGGTCTTCACCTTCCCCCTGCAGCCTATTCACAGGCACAACAGGTTTTGGGATCTCTGCTTGCCCAGAGAAGGAACATCTCACGGTGCGCATCCTCGGCAGAGCCTGTTCCCGAAAAGGCAAACGTCCGGCTCCTTGTCCCACACGGAAGGTGGCAGCCCGGAAAGCTCTTGCTGCTCTTCACCTTCCCCCTGCAGCCTATTCACAGGCACAACCGCACTGGGAATCTCTGCTTTCCCAGAGACGCAATCTCTCACGGTGCGCATCCTCGGCAGAGCCTGTTCCCGAAAAGGCAAACGTCCGGCTCCTTGTCCCACACGGAAGGTGGCAGCCCTGAAAGCTGGTGCTGGTCTTCACCTTCCCCCTGCAGCCTATTCACAGGCACAACAGGTTTTGGGATCTGTGCTTGCCCAGAGAAGGAACATCTCACGGTGCGCATCCTCGGCAGAGCCTGTTCCCGAAAAGGCAAACGTCCGGCTCCTTGTCCCACACGGAAGGTGGCAGCCCTGAAAGCTGGTGCTGGTCTTCACCTTCCCCCTGCAGCCTATTCACAGGCACAACAGGTTTTGGGATCTGTGCTTGCCCAGAGAAGGAACATCTCACGGTGCGCATCCTCGGCAGAGCCTGTTCCCGAAAAGGCAAACCTCCGGCTCCTTGTCCCACACGGAAGGTGGCAGCCCTGAAAGCTCTTGCTGGTCTTCACCTTCCCCCTGCAGCCTATTCACAGGCACAACAGGTTTTGGGATCTCTGCTTTCCCAAAGACGCAATCTCTCATGGTGCGCATCCTCGGCAGAGCCTGTTCCCGAAAAGGCAAACGTCCGGCTCCTTGTCCCACACGGAAGGTGGCAGCCCTGAAAGCTGTTGCTGGTCTTCACCTTCCCCCTGCAGCCTATTCACAGGCACAACAGGTTTGGGGATCTCTGCTTGCCCAAAGACGCAATCTCTCACGGTGCGCATCCTCGGCAGAGCCTGTTCCCGAAAAGGCAAACGTCCGGCTTCTTGTCCCACACGGAAGGTGGCAGCCCTGAAAGCTGGTGCTGGTCTTCACCTTCCCCCTGCAGCCTATTCACAGGCACAACAGGTGTGGGGATCTGTGCTTGCCCAGAGATGGTACATCTCACGGTGCACATCCTCGGCAGAGCCTGTTCCCGAAAAGGCAAACGTCCGGCTCCTTGTCCCACACGGAAGGTGGCAGCCCGGAAAGCTGTTGCTGGTCTTCACCTTCACCCTGCAGCCTATTCACAGGCACAACCGCACTGGGAATCTCTGCTTTCCCAAAGACGCAATCTCTCACGGTGCGCATCCTCGGCAGAGCCTGTTCCCGAAAAGGCAAACGTCCGGCTCCTTGTCCCACACGGAAGGTGGCAGCCCGGAAAGCTCTGGCTGGTCTTCACCTTCCCCCTGCAGCCTATTCACAGGCACAACAGGTTTGGGGATCTCTGCTTGCCCAGAGATGGTACATCTCACGGTACGCATCCTCGGCAGGGCCTGTTCCCGAAAAGGCAAATGTCCGGCTCCTTGTCCCACACGGAAGGTGGCAGCCCTGAAAGCTCTTGCTGGTCTTCACCTTCCCCCTGCAGCCTATTCACAGGCACAACCGCACTGGGAATCTCTGCTTTCCCAAAGACGCAATCTCTCACGGTGCGCATCCTCGGCAGAGCCTGTTCCCGAAAAGGCAAACGTCCGGCTCCTTGTCCCACACGGAAGGTGGCAGCCCTGAAAGCTCTTGCTGGTCTTCACCTTCCCCCTGCAGCCTATTCACAGGCACAACAGGTTTGGGGATCTCTGCTTTCCCAAAGACGCAATCTCTCATGGTGCGCATCCTCGGCAGAGCCTGTTCCCGAAAAGGCAAACCTCCGGCTCCTTGTCCCACACGGAAGGTGGCAGCCCTGAAAGCTCTTGCTGGTCTTCACCTTCCCCCTGCAGCCTATTCACAGGCACAACCGCACTGGGAATCTCTGCTTTCCCAAAGACGCAATCTCTCACGGTGCGCATCCTCGGCAGAGCCTGTTCCCGAAAAGGCAAACGTCTGGCTCCTTGTCCCACACGGAAGGTGGCAGCCCGGAAAGCTCTTGCTGGTCTTCACCTTCCCCCTGCAGCCTATTCACAGGCACAACAGGTGTGGGGATCTGTGCTTGCCCAGAGAAGGAACATCTCACGGTGCGCATCCTCGGCAGAGCCTGTTCCCGAAAAGGCAAACCTCCGGCTCCTTGTCCCACATGGAAGGTGGCAGCCCGGAAAGGTCTTGCTGGTCTTCACCTTCCCCCTGCAGCCTATTCACAGGCACAACAGGTTTGGGGATCTGTGCTTTCCCAAAGACGCAATGTCTCACGGTGCGCATCCTCGGCAGAGCCTGTTCCCGAAAAGGCAAACGTCCGGCTCCTTGTCCCACACGGAAGGTGGCAGCCCGGAAAGCTCTTGCTGGTCTTCACCTTCCCCCTGCAGCCTATTCACAGGCACAACAGGTTTTGGGATCTGTGCTTGCCCAGAGAAGGAACATCTCACGGTGCGCACCCTCGGCAGAGCCTGTTCCCGAAAAGGCAAACGTCCGGCTCCTTGTCCCACACGGAAGGTGGCAGCCCTGAAAGCTGTTGCTGGTCTTCACCTTCCCCCTGCAGCCTATTCACAGGCACAACAGGTTTTGGGATCTCTGCTTGCCCAGAGAAGGAACATCTCACGGTGCGCATCCTCGGCAGAGCCTGTTCCCGAAAAGGCAAACGTCCGGCTCCTTGTCCCACACGGAAGGTGGCAGCCCGGAAAGCTCTTGCTGCTCTTCACCTTCCCCCTGCAGCCTATTCACAGGCACAACCGCACTGGGAATCTCTGCTTTCCCAGAGACGCAATCTCTCACGGTGCGCATCCTCGGCAGAGCCTGTTCCCGAAAAGGCAAACGTCCGGCTCCTTGTCCCACACGGAAGGTGGCAGCCCTGAAAGCTCTTGCTGGTCTTCACCTTCCCCCTGCAGCCTATTCACAGGCACAACAGGTTTTGGGATCTGTGCTTGCCCAGAGAAGGAACATCTCACGGTGCGCATCCTCGGCAGAGCCTGTTCCCGAAAAGGCAAACGTCCGGCTCCTTGTCCCACACGGAAGGTGGCAGCCCTGAAAGCTGGTGCTGGTCTTCACCTTCCCCCTGCAGCCTATTCACAGGCACAACAGGTTTTGGGATCTGTGCTTGCCCAGAGAAGGAACATCTCACGGTGCGCATCCTCGGCAGAGCCTGTTCCCGAAAAGGCAAACCTCCGGCTCCTTGTCCCACACGGAAGGTGGCAGCCCTGAAAGCTCTTGCTGGTCTTCACCTTCCCCCTGCAGCCTATTCACAGGCACAACAGGTTTTGGGATCTCTGCTTTCCCAAAGACGCAATCTCTCATGGTGCGCATCCTCGGCAGAGCCTGTTCCCGAAAAGGCAAACGTCCGGCTCCTTGTCCCACACGGAAGGTGGCAGCCCTGAAAGCTCTTGCTGGTCTTCACCTTCCCCCTGCAGCCTATTCACAGGCACAACAGGTTTGGGGATCTCTGCTTGCCCAAAGACGCAATCTCTCACGGTGCGCATCCTCGGCAGAGCCTGTTCCCGAAAAGGCAAACGTCCGGCTTCTTGTCCCACACGGAAGGTGGCAGCCCTGAAAGCTGGTGCTGGTCTTCACCTTCCCCCTGCAGCCTATTCACAGGCACAACAGGTGTGGGGATCTGTGCTTGCCCAGAGATGGTACATCTCACGGTGCACATCCTCGGCAGAGCCTGTTCCCGAAAAGGCAAACGTCCGGCTCCTTGTCCCACACGGAAGGTGGCAGCCCGGAAAGCTGTTGCTGGTCTTCACCTTCACCCTGCAGCCTATTCACAGGCACAACCGCACTGGGAATCTCTGCTTTCCCAAAGACGCAATCTCTCACGGTGCGCATCCTCGGCAGAGCCTGTTCCCGAAAAGGCAAACGTCCGGCTCCTTGTCCCACACGGAAGGTGGCAGCCCTGAAAGCTCTTGCTGGTCTTCACCTTCCCCCTGCAGCCTATTCACAGGCACAACAGGTTTGGGGATCTCTGCTTTCCCAAAGACGCAATCTCTCATGGTGCGCATCCTCGGCAGAGCCTGTTCCCGAAAAGGCAAACCTCCGGCTCCTTGTCCCACACGGAAGGTGGCAGCCCTGAAAGCTCTTGCTGGTCTTCACCTTCCCCCTGCAGCCTATTCACAGGCACAACCGCACTGGGAATCTCTGCTTTCCCAAAGACGCAATCTCTCACGGTGCGCATCCTCGGCAGAGCCTGTTCCCGAAAAGGCAAACGTCTGGCTCCTTGTCCCACACGGAAGGTGGCAGCCCGGAAAGCTCTTGCTGGTCTTCACCTTCCCCCTGCAGCCTATTCACAGGCACAACAGGTGTGGGGATCTGTGCTTGCCCAGAGAAGGAACATCTCACGGTGCGCATCCTCGGCAGAGCCTGTTCCCGAAAAGGCAAACCTCCGGCTCCTTGTCCCACATGGAAGGTGGCAGCCCGGAAAGGTCTTGCTGGTCTTCACCTTCCCCCTGCAGCCTATTCACAGGCACAACAGGTTTGGGGATCTGTGCTTTCCCAAAGACGCAATGTCTCACGGTGCGCATCCTCGGCAGAGCCTGTTCCCGAAAAGGCAAACCTCCGGCTCCTTGTCCCACACGGAAGGTGGCAGCCCGGAAAGCTCTTGCTGGTCTTCACCTTCCCCCTGCAGCCTATTCACAGGCACAACAGGTTTTGGGATCTGTGCTTGCCCAGAGAAGGAACATCTCACGGTGCGCACCCTCGGCAGAGCCTGTTCCCGAAAAGGCAAACGTCCGGCTCCTTGTCCCACACGGAAGGTGGCAGCCCTGAAAGCTGTTGCTGGTCTTCACCTTCCCCCTGCAGCCTATTCACAGGCACAACAGGTTTTGGGATCTCTGCTTGCCCAGAGAAGGAACATCTCACGGTGCGCATCCTCGGCAGAGCCTGTTCCCGAAAAGGCAAACGTCCGGCTCCTTGTCCCACACGGAAGGTGGCAGCCCGGAAAGCTCTTGCTGCTCTTCACCTTCCCCCTGCAGCCTATTCACAGGCACAACCGCACTGGGAATCTCTGCTTTCCCAGAGACGCAATCTCTCACGGTGCGCATCCTCGGCAGAGCCTGTTCCCGAAAAGGCAAACGTCCGGCTCCTTGTCCCACACGGAAGGTGGCAGCCCTGAAAGCTCTTGCTGGTCTTCACCTTCCCCCTGCAGCCTATTCACAGGCACAACAGGTTTTGGGATCTGTGCTTGCCCAGAGAAGGAACATCTCACGGTGCGCATCCTCGGCAGAGCCTGTTCCCGAAAAGGCAAACGTCCGGCTCCTTGTCCCACACGGAAGGTGGCAGCCCTGAAAGCTGGTGCTGGTCTTCACCTTCCCCCTGCAGCCTATTCACAGGCACAACAGGTTTTGGGATCTGTGCTTGCCCAGAGAAGGAACATCTCACGGTGCGCATCCTCGGCAGAGCCTGTTCCCGAAAAGGCAAACCTCCGGCTCCTTGTCCCACACGGAAGGTGGCAGCCCTGAAAGCTCTTGCTGGTCTTCACCTTCCCCCTGCAGCCTATTCACAGGCACAACAGGTTTTGGGATCTCTGCTTTCCCAAAGACGCAATCTCTCATGGTGCGCATCCTCGGCAGAGCCTGTTCCCGAAAAGGCAAACGTCCGGCTCCTTGTCCCACACGGAAGGTGGCAGCCCTGAAAGCTGTTGCTGGTCTTCACCTTCCCCCTGCAGCCTATTCACAGGCACAACAGGTTTGGGGATCTCTGCTTGCCCAAAGACGCAATCTCTCACGGTGCGCATCCTCGGCAGAGCCTGTTCCCGAAAAGGCAAACGTCCGGCTTCTTGTCCCACACGGAAGGTGGCAGCCCTGAAAGCTGGTGCTGGTCTTCACCTTCCCCCTGCAGCCTATTCACAGGCACAACAGGTGTGGGGATCTGTGCTTGCCCAGAGATGGTACATCTCACGGTGCACATCCTCGGCAGAGCCTGTTCCCGAAAAGGCAAACGTCCGGCTCCTTGTCCCACACGGAAGGTGGCAGCCCGGAAAGCTGTTGCTGGTCTTCACCTTCACCCTGCAGCCTATTCACAGGCACAACCGCACTGGGAATCTCTGCTTTCCCAAAGACGCAATCTCTCACGGTGCGCATCCTCGGCAGAGCCTGTTCCCGAAAAGGCAAACGTCCGGCTCCTTGTCCCACACGGAAGGTGGCAGCCCTGAAAGCTCTTCCTGGTCTTCACCTTCCCCCTGCAGCCTATTCACAGGCACAACAGGTTTGGGGATCTCTGCTTGCCCAGAGATGGTACATCTCACGGTACGCATCCTCGGCAGGGCCTGTTCCCGAAAAGGCAAATGTCCGGCTCCTTGTCCCACACGGAAGGTGGCAGCCCTGAAAGCTCTTGCTGGTCTTCACCTTCCCCCTGCAGCCTATTCACAGGCACAACCGCACTGGGAATCTCTGCTTTCCCAAAGACGCAATCTCTCACGGTGCGCATCCTCGGCAGAGCCTGTTCCCGAAAAGGCAAACGTCCGGCTCCTTGTCCCACACGGAAGGTGGCAGCCCTGAAAGCTCTTGCTGGTCTTCACCTTCCCCCTGCAGCCTATTCACAGGCACAACAGGTTTGGGGATCTCTGCTTTCCCAAAGACGCAATCTCTCATGGTGCGCATCCTCGGCAGAGCCTGTTCCCGAAAAGGCAAACCTCCGGCTCCTTGTCCCACACGGAAGGTGGCAGCCCTGAAAGCTCTTGCTGGTCTTCACCTTCCCCCTGCAGCCTATTCACAGGCACAACCGCACTGGGAATCTCTGCTTTCCCAAAGACGCAATCTCTCACGGTGCGCATCCTCGGCAGAGCCTGTTCCCGAAAAGGCAAACGTCCGGCTCCTTGTCCCACACGGAAGGTGGCAGCCCGGAAAGCTCTTGCTGGTCTTCACCTTCCCCCTGCAGCCTATTCACAGGCACAACAGGTGTGGGGATCTGTGCTTGCCCAGAGAAGGAACATCTCACGGTGCGCATCCTCGGCAGAGCCTGTTCCCGAAAAGGCAAACCTCCGGCTCCTTGTCCCACATGGAAGGTGGCAGCCCGGAAAGGTCTTGCTGGTCTTCACCTTCCCCCTGCAGCCTATTCACAGGCACAACAGGTTTGGGGATCTGTGCTTTCCCAAAGACGCAATGTCTCACGGTGCGCATCCTCGGCAGAGCCTGTTCCCGAAAAGGCAAACCTCCGGCTCCTTGTCCCACACGGAAGGTGGCAGCCCGGAAAGCTCTTGCTGGTCTTCACCTTCCCCCTGCAGCCTATTCACAGGCACAACAGGTTTTGGGATCTGTGCTTGCCCAGAGAAGGAACATCTCATGGTGCGCACCCTCGGCAGAGCCTGTTCCCGAAAAGGCAAACGTCCGGCTCCTTGTCCCACACGGAAGGTAGCAGCCCTGAAAGCTGGTGCTGGTCTTCACCTTCCCCCTGCAGCCTATTCACAGGCACAACAGGTTTGGGGATCTGTGCTTGCCCAGAGAAGGAACATCTCACGGTGCGCATCCTCGGCAGAGCCTGTTCCCGAAAAGGCAAACGTCCGGCTCCTTGTCCCACACGGAAGGTGGCAGCCCTGAAAGCTCTTGCTCGTCTTCACCTTCCCCCTGCAGCCTATTCACAGGCACAACCGCACTGGGAATCTCTGCTTTCCCAGAGACGCAATCTCTCACGGTGCGCATCCTCGGCAGAGCCTGTTCCCGAAAAGGCAAACGTCCGGCTCCTTGTCCCACACGGAAGGTGGCAGCCCTGAAAGCTCTTGCTGGTCTTCACCTTCCCCCTGCAGCCTATTCACAGGCACAACAGGTTTTGGGATCTGTGCTTGCCCAGAGAAGGAACATCTCACGGTGCGCATCCTCGGCAGAGCCTGTTCCCGAAAAGGCAAACGTCCGGCTCCTTGTCCCACACGGAAGGTGGCAGCCCTGAAAGCTCTTGCTGGTCTTCACCTTCCCCCTGCAGCCTATTCACAGGCACAACAGGTTTGGGGATCTGTGCTTGCCCAGAGAAGGAACATCTCACGGTGCGCATCCTCGGCAGAGCCTGTTCCCGAAAAGGCAAACGTCCGGCTCCTTGTCCCACACGGAAGGTGGCAGCCCTGAAAGCTCTTGCTGGTCTTCACCTTCCCCCTGCAGCCTATTCACAGGCACAACAGGTTTGGGGATCTGTGCTTGCCCAAAGACGCAATGTCTCACGGTGCGCATCCTCGGCAGAGCCTGTTCCCGAAAAGGCAAACCTCCGGCTCCTTGTCCCACACGGAAGGTGGCAGCCCGGAAAGCTCTTGCTGGTCTTCACCTTCCCCCTGCAGCCTATTCACAGGCACAACAGGTTTTGGGATCTGTGCTTGCCCAGAGAAGGAACATCTCACGGTGCGCACCCTCGGCAGAGCCTGTTCCCGAAAAGGCAAACGTCCGGCTCCTTGTCCCACACGGAAGGTGGCAGCCCTGAAAGCTGGTGCTGGTCTTCACCTTCCCCCTGCAGCCTATTCACAGGCACAACAGGTTTGGGGATCTGTGCTTGCCCAGAGAAGGAACATCTCACGGTGCGCATCCTCGGCAGAGCCTGTTCCCGAAAAGGCAAACGTCCGGCTCCTTGTCCCACACGGAAGGTGGCAGCCCTGAAAGCTCTTGCTCGTCTTCACCTTCCCCCTGCAGCCTATTCACAGGCACAACCGCACTGGGAATCTCTGCTTTCCCAGAGACGCAATCTCTCACGGTGCGCACCCTCGGCAGAGCCTGTTCCCGAAAAGGCAAACGTCCGGCTCCTTGTCCCACACGGAAGGTGGCAGCCCTGAAAGCTCTTGCTGGTCTTCACCTTCCCCCTGCAGCCTATTCACAGGCACAACAGGTTTGGGGATCTGTGCTTGCCCAGAGAAGGAACATCTCACGGTGAGCATCCTCGGCAGAGCCTGTTCCCGAAAAGGCAAACGTCCGGCTCCTTGTCCCACACGGAAGGTGGCAGCCCGGAAAGCTCTTGCTGGTCTTCACCTTCCCCCTGCAGCCTATTCACAGGCACAACCGCACTGGGAATCTCTGCTTTCCCAAAGACGCAATCTCTCACGGTGCGCATCCTCGGCAGAGCCTGTTCCCGAAAAGGCAAACGTCCGGCTCCTTGTCCCACACGGAAGGTGGCAGCCCTGAAAGCTCTTGCTGGTCTTCACCTTCCCCCTGCAGCCTATTCACAGGCACAACAGGTGTGGGGATCTCTGCTTGCCCAGAGAAGGCACATCTCACGGTGCGCATCCTCGGCAGAGCCTGTTCCCGAAAAGGCAAACGTCCGGCTCCTTGTCCCACACGGAAGGTGGCAGCCCTGAAAGCTCTTGCTGGTCTTCACCTTCCCCCTGCAGCCTATTCACAGGCACAACAGGTTTGGGGATCTCTGCTTTCCCAAAGACGCAATCTCTCATGGTGCGCATCCTCGGCAGAGCCTGTTCCCGAAAAGGCAAACCTCCGGCTCCTTGTCCCACACGGAAGGTGGCAGCCCTGAAAGCTGGTGCTGGTCTTCACCTTCCCCCTGCAGCCTATTCACAGGCACAACAGGTTTTGGGATCTGTGCTTGCCCAGAGAAGGAACATCTCACGGTGCGCATCCTCGGCAGAGCCTGTTCCCGAAAAGGCAAACGTCCGGCTCCTTGTCCCACACGGAAGGTGGCAGCCCTGAAAGCTCTTGCTGGTCTTCACCTTCCCCCTGCAGCCTATTCACAGGCACAACAGGTTTGGGGATCTGTGCTTGCCCAGAGAAGGAACATCTCACGGTGCGCATCCTCGGCAGAGCCTGTTCCCGAAAAGGCAAACGTCCGGCTCCTTGTCCCACACGGAAGGTGGCAGCCCTGAAAGCTCTTGCTGGTCTTCACCTTCCCCCTGCAGCCTATTCACAGGCACAACCGCACTGGGAATCTCTGCTTTCCCAAAGACGCAATCTCTCACGGTGCGCATCCTCGGCAGAGCCTGTTCCCGAAAAGGCAAACGTCCGGCTCCTTGTCCCACACGGAAGGTGGCAGCCCGGAAAGCTCTTGCTGGTCTTCACCTTCCCCCTGCAGCCTATTCACAGGCACAACAGGTGTGGGGATCTGTGCTTGCCCAGAGAAGGAACATCTCACGGTGCGCATCCTCGGCAGAGCCTGTTCCCGAAAAGGCAAACGTCCGGCTCCTTGTCCCACATGGAAGGTGGCAGCCCGGAAAGCTCTTGCTGGTCTTCACCTTCCCCCTGCAGCCTATTCACAGGCACAACAGGTTTTGGGATCTCTGCTTTCCCAAAGACGCAATCTCTCACGGTGCGCATCCTCGGCAGAGCCTGTTCCCGAAAAGGCAAACCTCCGGCTCCTTGTCCCACACGGAAGGTGGCAGCCCTGAAAGCTGGTGCTGGTCTTCACCTTCCCCCTGCAGCCTATTCACAGGCACAACAGGTTTGGGGATCTGTGCTTGCCCAGAGAAGGAACATCTCACGGTGCACATCCTCGGCAGAGCCTGTTCCCGAAAAGGCAAACGTCCAGCTCCTTGTCCCACACGGAAGGTGGCAGCCTTGAAAGCTGTTGCTGGTCTTCACCTTCCCCCTGCAGCCTATTCACAGGCACAACAGGTTTGGGGATCTCTGCTTGCCCAGAGAAGGAACATCTCACAGTGCGCATCCTCGGCAGAGCCTGTTCCCGAAAAGGCAAACGTCCGGCTCCTTGTCCCACACGGAAGGTGGCAGCCCTGAAAGCTCTTGCTGGTCTTCACCTTCCCCCTGCAGCCTATTCACAGGCACAACCGCACTGGGAATCTCTGCTTTCCCAAAGACGCAATCTCTCACGGTGCGCATCCTCGGCAGAGCCTGTTCCCGAAAAGGCAAACCTCCGGCTCCTTGTCCCACACGGAAGGTGGCAGCCCGGAAAGCTGTTGCTGGTCTTCACCTTCCCCCTGCAGCCTATTCACAGGCACAACAGGTTTTGGGATCTGTGCTTGCCCAGAGATGGTACATCTCACGGTGCGCATCCTCGGCAGAGCCTGTTCCCGAAAAGGCAAACGTCCGGCTCCTTGTCCCACACGGAAGGTGGCAGCCCTGAAAGCTGGTGCTGGTCTTCACCTTCCCCCTGCAGCCTATTCACAGGCACAACAGGTTTGGGGATCTGTGCTTGCCCAGAGAAGGAACATCTCACGGTGCGCATCCTCGGCAGAGCCTGTTCCCGAAAAGGCAAACGTCCGGCTCCTTGTCCCACACGGAAGGTGGCAGCCCGGAAAGCTGGTGCTGGTCTTCACCTTCCCCCTGCAGCCTATTCACAGGCACAACAGGTTTTGGGATCTCTGCTTTCCCAAAGACGCAATCTCTCATGGTGCGCATCCTCGGCAGAGCCTGTTCCCGAAAAGGCAAACCTCCGGCTCCTTGTCCCACATGGAAGGTGGCAGCCCTGAAAGCTCTTGCTGCTCTTCACCTTCCCCCTGCAGCCTATTCACAGGCACAACAGGTTTGGGGATCTCTGCTTGCCCAAAGACGCAATCTCTCATGGTGCGCATCCTCGGCAGAGCCTGTTCCCGAAAAGGCAAACCTCCGGCTCCTTGTCCCACACGGAAGGTGGCAGCCCGGAAAGCTCTTGCTGGTCTTCACCTTCCCCCTGCAGCCTATTCACAGGCACAACAGGTTTGGGGATCTCTGCTTGCCCAGAGAAGGAACATCTCACGGTGCGCATCCTCGGCAGAGCCTGTTCCCGAAAAGGCAAACGTCCGGCTCCTTGTCCCACACGGAAGGTGGCAGCCCTGAAAGCTCTTGCTGGTCTTCACCTTCCCCCTGCAGCCTATTCACAGGCACAACCGCACTGGGAATCTCTGCTTTCCCAAAGACGCAATCTCTCACGGTGCGCATCCTCGGCAGAGCCTGTTCCCGAAAAGGCAAACGTCCGGCTCCTTGTCCCACACGGAAGGTGGCAGCCCTGAAAGCTGGTGCTGGTCTTCACCTTCCCCCTGCAGCCTATTCACAGGCACAACAGGTTTGGGGATCTGTGCTTGCCCAGAGAAGGAACATCTCACGGTGCGCATCCTCGGCAGAGCCTGTTCCCGAAAAGGCAAACGTCCGGCTCCTTGTCCCACACGGAAGGTGGCAGCCCTGAAAGCTCTTGCTCGTCTTCACCTTCCCCCTGCAGCCTATTCACAGGCACAACCGCACTGGGAATCTCTGCTTTCCCAGAGACGCAATCTCTCACGGTGCGCATCCTCGGCAGAGCCTGTTCCCGAAAAGGCAAACGTCCGGCTCCTTGTCCCACACGGAAGGTGGCAGCCCTGAAAGCTCTTGCTGGTCTTCACCTTCCCCCTGCAGCCTATTCACAGGCACAACAGGTTTGGGGATCTGTGCTTGCCCAGAGAAGGAACATCTCACGGTGCGCATCCTCGGCAGAGCCTGTTCCCGAAAAGGCAAACGTCCGGCTCCTTGTCCCACACGGAAGGTGGCAGCCCGGAAAGCTCTTGCTGGTCTTCACCTTCCCCCTGCAGCCTATTCACAGGCACAACAGGTTTGGGGATCTGTGCTTGCCCAGAGAAGGAACATCTCACGGTGCGCATCCTCGGCAGAGCCTGTTCCCGAAAAGGCAAACGTCCGGCTCCTTGTCCCACACGGAAGGTGGCAGCCCTGAAAGCTCTTGCTGGTCTTCACCTTCCCCCTGCAGCCTATTCACAGGCACAACAGGTTTGGGGATCTGTGCTTGCCCAGAGAAGGAACATCTCACGGTGCGCATCCTCGGCAGAGCCTGTTCCCGAAAAGGCAAACGTCCGGCTCCTTGTCCCACACGGAAGGTGGCAGCCCTGAAAGCTCTTGCTGGTCTTCACCTTCCCCCTGCAGCCTATTCACAGGCACAACAGGTTTGGGGATCTGTGCTTGCCCAAAGACGCAATGTCTCACGGTGCGCATCCTCGGCAGAGCCTGTTCCCGAAAAGGCAAACCTCCGGCTCCTTGTCCCACACGGAAGGTGGCAGCCCTGAAAGCTCTTGCTGGTCTTCACCTTCCCCCTGCAGCCTATTCACAGGCACAACAGGTTTTGGGATCTGTGCTTGCCCAGAGAAGGAACATCTCACGGTGCGCACCCTCGGCAGAGCCTGTTCCCGAAAAGGCAAACGTCCGGCTCCTTGTCCCACACGGAAGGTGGCAGCCCTGAAAGCTGGTGCTGGTCTTCACCTTCCCCCTGCAGCCTATTCACAGGCACAACAGGTTTGGGGATCTGTGCTTGCCCAGAGAAGGAACATCTCACGGTGCGCATCCTCGGCAGAGCCTGTTCCCGAAAAGGCAAACGTCCGGCTCCTTGTCCCACACGGAAGGTGGCAGCCCGGAAAGCTCTTGCTGGTCTTCACCTTCCCCCTGCAGCCTATTCACAGGCACAACCGCACTGGGAATCTCTGCTTTCCCAAAGACGCAATCTCTCACGGCGCGCATCCTCGGCAGAGCCTGTTCCCGAAAAGGCAAACGTCCGGCTCCTTGTCCCACACGGAAGGTGGCAGCCCTGAAAGCTCTTGCTGGTCTTCACCTTCCCCCTGCAGCCTATTCACAGGCACAACAGGTGTGGGGATCTCTGCTTGCCCAGAGAAGGCACATCTCACGGTGCGCATCCTCGGCAGAGCCTGTTCCCGAAAAGGCAAACGTCCGGCTCCTTGTCCCACACGGAAGGTGGCAGCCCTGAAAGCTCTTGCTGGTCTTCACCTTCCCCCTGCAGCCTATTCACAGGCACAACAGGTTTGGGGATCTCTGCTTTCCCAAAGACGCAATCTCTCATGGTGCGCATCCTCGGCAGAGCCTGTTCCCGAAAAGGCAAACCTCCGGCTCCTTGTCCCACACGGAAGGTGGCAGCCCTGAAAGCTCTTGCTGGTCTTCACCTTCCCCCTGCAGCCTATTCACAGGCACAACAGGTTTTGGGATCTGTGCTTGCCCAGAGAAGGAACATCTCACGGTGCGCATCCTCGGCAGAGCCTGTTCCCGAAAAGGCAAACGTCCGGCTCCTTGTCCCACACGGAAGGTGGCAGCCCTGAAAGCTCTTGCTGGTCTTCACCTTCCCCCTGCAGCCTATTCACAGGCACAACCGCACTGGGAATCTCTGCTTTCCCAAAGACGCAATCTCTCACGGTGCGCATCCTCGGCAGAGCCTGTTCCCGAAAAGGCAAACGTCCGGCTCCTTGTCCCACACGGAAGGTGGCAGCCCGGAAAGCTCTTGCTGGTCTTCACCTTCCCCCTGCAGCCTATTCACAGGCACAACAGGTTTTGGGATCTGTGCTTGCCCAGAGAAGGAACATCTCACGGTGCGCATCCTCGGCAGAGCCTGTTCCCGAAAAGGCAAACGTCCGGCTCCTTGTCCCACACGGAAGGTGGCAGCCCTGAAAGCTCTTGCTGGTCTTCACCTTCCCCCTGCAGCCTATTCACAGGCACAACAGGTTTTGGGATCTCTGCTTTCCCAAAGACGCAATCTCTCACGGTGCGCATCCTCGGCAGAGCCTGTTCCCGAAAAGGCAAACCTCCGGCTCCTTGTCCCACACGGAAGGTGGCAGCCCTGAAAGCTGGTGCTGGTCTTCACCTTCCCCCTGCAGCCTATTCACAGGCACAACAGGTTTGGGGATCTGTGCTTGCCCAGAGAAGGAACATCTCACGGTGCACATCCTCGGCAGAGCCTGTTCCCGAAAAGGCAAACGTCCAGCTCCTTGTCCCACACGGAAGGTGGCAGCCTTGAAAGCTGTTGCTGGTCTTCACCTTCCCCCTGCAGCCTATTCACAGGCACAACAGGTTTGGGGATCTCTGCTTGCCCAGAGAAGGAACATCTCACGGTGCGCATCCTCGGCAGAGCCTGTTCCCGAAAAGGCAAACGTCCGGCTCCTTGTCCCACACGGAAGGTGGCAGCCCTGAAAGCTCTTGCTGGTCTTCACCTTCCCCCTGCAGCCTATTCACAGGCACAACCGCACTGGGAATCTCTGCTTTCCCAAAGACGCAATCTCTCACGGTGCGCATCCTCGGCAGAGCCTGTTCCCGAAAAGGCAAACCTCCGGCTCCTTGTCCCACACGGAAGGTGGCAGCCCGGAAAGCTGTTGCTGGTCTTCACCTTCCCCCTGCAGCCTATTCACAGGCACAACAGGTTTTGGGATCTGTGCTTGCCCAGAGATGGTACATCTCACGGTGCGCATCCTCGGCAGAGCCTGTTCCCGAACAGGCAAACGTCCGGCTCCTTGTCCCACACGGAAGGTGGCAGCCCTGAAAGCTGGTGCTGGTCTTCACCTTCCCCCTGCAGCCTATTCACAGGCACAACAGGTTTGGGGATCTGTGCTTGCCCAGAGAAGGAACATCTCACGGTGCGCATCCTCGGCAGAGCCTGTTCCCGAAAAGGCAAACGTCCGGCTCCTTGTCCCACACGGAAGGTGGCAGCCCGGAAAGCTGGTGCTGGTCTTCACCTTCCCCCTGCAGCCTATTCACAGGCACAACAGGTTTTGGGATCTCTGCTTTCCCAAAGACGCAATCTCTCATGGTGCGCATCCTCGGCAGAGCCTGTTCCCGAAAAGGCAAACCTCCGGCTCCTTGTCCCACATGGAAGGTGGCAGCCCTGAAAGCTCTTGCTGCTCTTCACCTTCCCCCTGCAGCCTATTCACAGGCACAACAGGTTTGGGGATCTCTGCTTGCCCAAAGACGCAATCTCTCATGGTGCGCATCCTCGGCAGAGCCTGTTCCCGAAAAGGCAAACCTCCGGCTCCTTGTCCCACACGGAAGGTGGCAGCCCGGAAAGCTCTTGCTGGTCTTCACCTTCCCCCTGCAGCCTATTCACAGGCACAACAGGTTTGGGGATCTCTGCTTGCCCAGAGAAGGAACATCTCACGGTGCGCATCCTCGGCAGAGCCTGTTCCCGAAAAGGCAAACGTCCGGCTCCTTGTCCCACACGGAAGGTGGCAGCCCTGAAAGCTCTTGCTGGTCTTCACCTTCCCCCTGCAGCCTATTCACAGGCACAACCGCACTGGGAATCTCTGCTTTCCCAAAGACGCAATCTCTCACGGTGCGCATCCTCGGCAGAGCCTGTTCCCGAAAAGGCAAACGTCCGGCTCCTTGTCCCACACGGAAGGTGGCAGCCCGGAAAGCTGTTGCTGGTCTTCACCTTCCCCCTGCAGCCTATTCACAGGCACAACAGGTTTTGGGATCTCTGCTTGCCCAGAGATGGAACATCTCACGGTGCGCATCCTCGGCAGAGCCTGTTCCCGAAAAGGCAAACGTCCGGCTCCTTGTCCCACACGGAAGGTGGCAGCCCGGAAAGCTCTTGCTGGTCTTCACCTTCCCCCTGCAGCCTATTCACAGGCACAACAGGTTTTGGGATCTGTGCTTGCCCAGAGAAGGAACATCTCACGGTGCGCATCCTCGGCAGAGCCTGTTCCCGAAAAGGCAAACATCCGGCTCCTTGTCCCACACGGAAGGTGGCAGCCCGGAAAGCTCTTGCTGGTCTTCACCTTCCCCCTGCAGCCTATTCACAGGCACAACAGGTTTGGGGATCTCTGCTTTCCCAAAGACGCAATCTCTCATGGTGCGCATCCTCGGCAGAGCCTGTTCCCGAAAAGGCAAACGTCCGGCTCCTTGTCCCACACGGAAGGTGGCAGCCCGGAAAGCTGGTGCTGGTCTTCACCTTCCCCCTGCAGCCTATTCACAGGCACAACAGGTTTTGGGATCTCTGCTTTCCCAGAGAAGGAACATCTCACGGTGCGCATCCTCGGCAGAGCCTGTTCCCGAAAAGGCAAACGTCCGGCTCCTTGTCCCACACGGAAGGTGGCAGCCCTGAAAGCTGGTGCTGGTCTTCACCTTCCCCCTGCAGCCTATTCACAGGCACAACAGGTTTGGGGATCTGTGCTTGCCCAGAGAAGGAACATCTCACGGTGCGCATCCTCGGCAGAGCCTGTTCCTGAAAAGGCAAACGTCCGGCTCCTTGTCCCACACGGAAGGTGGCAGCCCTGAAAGCTCTTGCTGCTCTTCACCTTCCCCCTGCAGCCTATTCACAGGCACAACAGGTTTGGGGATCTCTGCTTGCCCAAAGACGCAATCTCTCATGGTGCGCATCCTCGGCAGAGCCTGTTCCCGAAAAGGCAAACGTCCGGCTCCTTGTCCCACACGGAAGGTGGCAGCCCGGAAAGCTGTTGCTGGTCTTCACCTTCCCCCTGCAGCCTATTCACAGGCACAACAGGTTTGGGGATCTCTGCTTGCCCAGAGAAGGAACATCTCACGGTGCGCATCCTCGGCAGAGCCTGTTCCCGAAAAGGCAAACGTCCGGCTCCTTGTCCCACACGGAAGGTGGCAGCCCTGAAAGTCTTGCTGGTCTTCACCTTCCCCCTGCAGCCTATTCACAGGCACAACCGCACTGGGAATCTCTGCTTTCCCAAAGACGCAATCTCTCACGGTGCGCATCCTCGGCAGAGCCTGTTCCCGAAAAGGCAAACGTCCGGCTCCTTGTCCCACACGGAAGGTGGCAGCCCTGAAAGCTGTTGCTGGTCTTCACCTTCCCCCTGCAGCCTATTCACAGGCACAACAGGTTTTGGGATCTCTGCTTGCCCAGAGATGGAACATCTCACGGTGCGCATCCTCGGCAGAGCCTGTTCCCGAAAAGGCAAACGTCCGGCTCCTTGTCCCACACGGAAGGTGGCAGCCCGGAAAGCTCTTGCTGGTCTTCACCTTCCCCCTGCAGCCTATTCACAGGCACAACAGGTGTGGGGATCTGTGCTTGCCCAGAGAAGGAACATCTCACGGTGCGCATCCTCGGCAGAGCCTGTTCCCGAAAAGGCAAACGTCCGGCTCCTTGTCCCACATGGAAGGTGGCAGCCCGGAAAGCTCTGGCTGGTCTTCACCTTCCCCCTGCAGCCTATTCACAGGCACAACAGGTTTGGGGATCTCTGCTTTCCCAAAGACGCAATCTCTCATGGTGCGCATCCTCGGCAGAGCCTGTTCCCGAAAAGGCAAACGTCCGGCTCCTTGTCCCACAGGGAAGGTGGCAGCCCGGAAAGCTGGTGCTGGTCTTCACCTTCCCCCTGCAGCCTATTCACAGGCACAACAGGTTTGGGGATCTCTGCTTTCCCAGAGAAGGAACATCTCACGGTGCGCATCCTCGGCAGAGCCTGTTCCCGAAAAGGCAAACGTCCGGCTCCTTGTCCCACACGGAAGGTGGCAGCCCTGAAAGCTGGTGCTGGTCTTCACCTTCCCCCTGCAGCCTATTCACAGGCACAACAGGTTTGGGGATCTGTGCTTGCCCAGAGAAGGAACATCTCACGGTGCGCATCCTCGGCAGAGCCTGTTCCCGAAAAGGCAAACGTCCGGCTCCTTGTCCCACACGGAAGGTGGCAGCCCGGAAAGCTCTTGCTGGTCTTCACCTTCCCCCTGCAGCCTATTCACAGGCACAACAGGTTTGGGGATCTCTGCTTTCCCAAAGACGCAATCTCTCATGGTGCGCATCCTCGGCAGAGCCTGTTCCCGAAAAGGCAAACCTCCGGCTCCTTGTCCCACATGGAAGGTGGCAGCCCTGAAAGCTCTTGCTGCTCTTCACCTTCCCCCTGCAGCCTATTCACAGGCACAACAGGTTTTGGGATCTGTGCTTGCCCAGAGATGGTACATCTCACGGTGCGCATCCTCGGCAGAGCCTGTTCCCGAAAAGGCAAACGTCCGGCTCCTTGTCCCACACGGAAGGTGGCAGCCCTGAAAGCTCTTGCTGGTCTTCACCTTCCCCCTGCAGCCTATTCACAGGCACAACAGGTTTGGGGATCTGTGCTTGCCCAGAGAAGGAACATCTCACGGTGAGAATCCTCGGCAGAGCCTGTTCCCGAAAAGGCAAACATCCGGCTCCTTGTCCCACACGGAGGGTGGCAGCCCGGAAAGCTGTTGCTGGTCTTCACCTTCCCCCTGCAGCCTATTCACAGGCACAACCGCACTGGGAATCTCTGCTTTCCCAAAGACGCAATCTCTCACGGTGCGCATCCTCGGCAGAGCCTGTTCCCGAAAAGGCAAACGTCCGGCTCCTTGTCCCACACGGAAGGTGGCAGCCCGGAAAGCTCTTGCTGGTCTTCACCTTCCCCCTGCAGCCTATTCACAGGCACAACAGGTTTGGGGATCTCTGCTTGCCCAAAGACGCAATCTCTCATGGTGCGCATCCTCGGCAGAGCCTGTTCCCGAAAAGGCAAATGTCCGGCTCCTTGTCCCACACGGAAGGTGGCAGCCCGGAAAGCTCTTGCTGGTCTTCACCTTCCCCCTGCAGCCTATTCACAGGCACAACAGGTTTGGGGATCTGTGCTTGCCCAGAGAAGGAACATCTCACGGTGCGCATCCTCGGCAGAGCCTGTTCCCGAAAAGGCAAACGTCTGGCTCCTTGTCCCACACGGAAGGTGGCAGCCCGGAAAGCTGTTGCTGGTCTTCACCTTCCCCCTGCAGCCTATTCACAGGCACAACAGGTTTTGGGATCTGTGCTTGCCCAGAGAAGGAACATCTCACGGTGCGCATCCTCGGCAGAGCCTGTTCCCGAAAAGGCAAACGTCCGGCTCCTTGTCCCACACGGAAGGTGGCAGCCCTGAAAGCTCTTGCTGGTCTTCACCTTCCCCCTGCAGCCTATTCACAGGCACAACCGCACTGGGAATCTCTGCTTTCCCAGAGACGCAATCTCTCACGGTGCGCATCCTCGGCAGAGCCTGTTCCCGAAAAGGCAAACGTCCTGCTCCTTGTCCCACACGGAAGGTGGCAGCCCTGAAAGCTCTTGCTGGTCTTCACCTTCCCCCTGCAGCCTATTCACAGGCACAACAGGTTTGGGGATCTGTGCTTGCCCAGAGAAGGAACATCTCACGGTGCGCATCCTCGCCAGAGCCTGTTCCCGAAAAGGCAAACGTCCGGCTCCTTGTCCCACACGGAGGGTGGCAGCCCTGAAAGCTGGTGCTGGTCTTCACCTTCCCCCTGCAGCCTATTCACAGGCACAACAGGTTTGGGGATCTCTGCTTGCCCAAAGACGCAATCTCTCACGGTGCGCATCCTCGGCAGAGCCTGTTCCCGAACAGGCAAACGTCCGGCTCCTTGTCCCACACGGAAGGTGGCAGCCCGGAAAGCTCTTGCTGGTCTTCACCTTCCCCCTGCAGCCTATTCACAGGCACAACAGGTGTGGGGATCTGTGCTTGCCCAGAGAAGGAACATCTCACAGTGCGCACCCTCGGCAGAGCCTGTTCCCGAAAAGGCAAACGTCCGGCTCCTTGTCCCACATGGAAGGTGGCAGCCCGGAAAGCTCTTGCTGGTCTTCACCTTCCCCCTGCAGCCTATTCACAGGCACAACAGGTTTGGGGATCTCTGCTTTCCCAAAGACCCAATCTCTCATGGTGCGCATCCTCGGCAGAGCCTGTTCCCGAAAAGGCAAACGTCCGGCTCCTTGTCCCACACGGAAGGTGGCAGCCCTGAAAGCTCTTGCTGCTCTTCACCTTCCCCCTGCAGCCTATTCACAGGCACAACAGGTTTTGGGATCTGTGCTTGCCCAGAGAGGGAACATCTCACGGTGCGCATCCTCGGCAGAGCCTGTTCCCGAAAAGGCAAACGTCCGGCTCCTTGTCCCACACGGAAGGTGGCAGCCCGGAAAGCTCTTGCTGGTCTTCACCTTCCCCCTGCAGCCTATTCACAGGCACAACAGGTTTGGGGATCTGTGCTTGCCCAGAGAAGGAACATCTCACGGTGAGCATCCTCGGCAGAGCCTGTTCCCGAAAAGGCAAACGTCCGGCTCCTTGTCCCACACGGAAGGTGGCAGCCCTGAAAGCTGGTGCTGGTCTTCACCTTCCCCCTGCAGCCTATTCACAGGCACAACAGGTTTGGGGATCTCTGCTTGCCCAGAGAAGGAACATCTCACGGTGCGCATCCTCGGCAGAGCCTGTTCCCGAAAAGGCAAACGTCCGGCTCCTTGTCCCACACGGAAGGTGGCAGCCCTGAAAGCTGTTGCTGGTCTTCACCTTCCCCCTGCAGCCTATTCACAGGCACAACAGGTTTTGGGATCTCTGCTTTCCCAAAGACGCAATCTCTCATGGTGCGCATCCTCGGCAGAGCCTGTTCCCGAACAGGCAAACGTCCGGCTCCTTGTCCCACACGGAAGGTGGCAGCCCTGAAAGCTCTTGCTGGTCTTCACCTTCCCCCTGCAGCCTATTCACATGCACAACAGGTTTTGGGATCTGTGCTTGCCCAGAGAAGGAACATCTCACGGTGCGCATCCTCGGCAGAGCCTGTTCCCGAAAAGGCAAACGTCCGGCTCCTTGTCCCACACGGAAGGTGGCAGCCCTGAAAGCTGGTGCTGGTCTTCACCTTCCCCCTGCAGCCTATTCACAGGCACAACCGCACTGGGAATCTCTGCTTTCCCAAAGACGCAATCTCTCACGGTGCGCATCCTCGGCAGAGCCTGTTCCCGAAAAGGCAAACGTCCGGCTCCTTGTCCCACACGGAAGGTGGCAGCCCGGAAAGCTGTTGCTGGTCTTCACCTTCCCCCTGCAGCCTATTCACAGGCACAACAGGTGTGGGGATCTGTGCTTGCCCAGAGAAGGAACATCTCACGGTGCGCATCCTCGCCAGAGCCTGTTCCCGAAGAGGCAAACGTCCGGCTCCTTGTCCCACACGGAAGGTGGCAGCCCTGAAAGCTCTTGCTGGTCTTCACCTTCCCCCTGCAGCCTATTCACAGGCACAACCGCACTGGGAATCTCTGCTTTCCCAGAGACGCAATCCCTCACGGTGCGCATCCTCGGCAGAGCCTGTTCCCGAAAA
Source organism: Haliaeetus albicilla (assembly GCF_947461875.1). Lineage (NCBI taxonomy): Eukaryota > Metazoa > Chordata > Aves > Accipitriformes > Accipitridae > Haliaeetus > Haliaeetus albicilla. Next base: position 1,631,599 of record NW_027212478.1, on the reverse strand, counting down.
GGCAAACGTCCGGCTCCTTGTCCCACACGGAAGGTGGCAGCCCTGAAAGCTCTTGCTGGTCTTCACCTTCCCCCTGCAGCCTATTCACAGGCACAACAGGTTTTGGGATCTGTGCTTGCCCAGAGAAGGAACATCTCACGGTGCGCATCCTCGGCAGAGCCTGTTCCCGAAAAGGCAAACGTCCGGCTCCTTGTCCCACACGGAAGGTGGCAGCCCTGAAAGCTCTTGCTGGTCTTCACCTTCCCCCTGCAGCCTATTCACAGGCACAACCGCACTGGGAATCTCTGCTTTCCCAAAGACGCAATCTCTCACGGTGCGCATCCTCGGCAGAGCCTGTTCCCGAAAAGGCAAACGTCCGGCTCCTTGTCCCACACGGAAGGTGGCAGCCCGGAAAGCTGGTGCTGGTCTTCACCTTCCCCCTGCAGCCTATTCACAGGCACAACAGGTTTGGGGATCTGTGCTTGCCCAGAGAAGGAACATCTCACGGTGCGCATCCTCGGCAGAGCCTGTTCCAGAACAGGCAAACGTCCGGCTCCTTGTCCCACACGGAAGGTGGCAGCCCTGAAAGCTCTTGCTGGTCTTCACCTTCCCCCTGCAGCCTATTCACAGGCACAACAGGTTTTGGGATCTCTGCTTTCCCAAAGACGCAATCTCTCACGGTGCGCATCCTCGGCAGAGCCTGTTCCCGAAAAGGCAAACGTCCGGCTCCTTGTCCCACACGGAAGGTGGCAGCCCTGAAAGCTCTTGCTGGTCTTCACCTTCCCCCTGCAGCCTATTCACAGGCACAACAGGTTTGGGGATCTGTGCTTTCCCAAAGACGCAATCTCTCACGGTGTGCATCCTCGGCAGAGCCTGTTCCCGAAAAGGCAAACGTCCGGCTCCTTGTCCCACACGGAAGGTGGCAGCCCTGAAAGCTCTTGCTGGTCTTCACCTTCCCCCTGCAGCCTATTCACAGGCACAACAGGTTTTGGGATCTGTGCTTGCCCAGAGAAGGAACATCTCACGGTGCGCATCCTCGGCAGAGCCTGTTCCCGAAAAGGCAAACGTCCGGCTCCTTGTCCCACACGGAAGGTGGCAGCCCTGAAAGCTCTTGCTGGTCTTCACCTTCCCCCTGCAGCCTATTCACAGGCACAACAGGTTTGGGGATCTGTGCTTGCCCAGAGAAGGAACATCTCACGGTGCGCATCCTCGGCAGAGCCTGTTCCCGAAAAGGCAAACGTCCAGCTCCTTGTCCCACACGGAAGGTGGCAGCCCTGAAAGCTCTTGCTGGTCTTCACCTTCCCCCTGCAGCCTATTCACAGGCACAACAGGTTTGGGGATCTCTGCTTGCCCAAAGACGCAATCTCTCACGGTGCGCATCCTCGGCAGAGCCTGTTCCCGAACAGGCAAACGTCCGGCTCCTTGTCCCACACGGAAGGTGGCAGCCCTGAAAGCTCTTGCTGGTCTTCACCTTCCCCCTGCAGCCTATTCACAGGCACAACAGGTTTTGGGATCTGTGCTTGCCCAGAGAAGGAACATCTCACGGTGCGCATCCTCGGCAGAGCCTGTTCCCGAAAAGGCAAACGTCCGGCTCCTTGTCCCACACGGAAGGTGGCAGCCCGGAAAGCTGGTGCTGGTCTTCACCTTCCCCCTGCAGCCTATTCACAGGCACAACAGGTTTGGGAATCTCTGCTTTCCCAGAGACGCAATCCCTCACGGTGCGCATCCTCGGCAGAGCCTGTTCCCGAAAAGGCAAACGTCCGGCTCCTTGTCCCACACGGAAGGTGGCAGCCCTGAAAGCTCTTGCTGGTCTTCACCTTCCCCCTGCAGCCTATTCACAGGCACAACAGGTTTGGGGATCTCTGCTTGCCCAAAGACGCAATCTCTCACGGTGCGCATCCTCGGCAGAGCCTGTTCCCGAACAGGCAAACGTCCGGCTCCTTGTCCCACACGGAAGGTGGCAGCCCTGAAAGCTCTTGCTGGTCTTCACCTTCCCCCTGCAGCCTATTCACAGGCACAACAGGTTTTGGGATCTGTGCTTGCCCAGAGAAGGAACATCTCACGGTGCGCATCCTCGGCAGAGCCTGTTCCCGAAAAGGCAAACGTCCGGCTCCTTGTCCCACACGGAAGGTGGCAGCCCTGAAAGCTCTTGCTGGTCTTCACCTTCCCCCTGCAGCCTATTCACAGGCACAACAGGTTTTGGGATCTGTGCTTGCCCAGAGAAGGAACATCTCACGGTGCGCATCCTCGGCAGAGCCTGTTCCCGAAAAGGCAAACGTCCGGCTCCTTGTCCCACACGGAAGGTGGCAGCCCTGAAAGCTCTTGCTGGTCTTCACCTTCCCCCTGCAGCCTATTCACAGGCACAACCGCACTGGGAATCTCTGCTTTCCCAAAGACGCAATCTCTCACGGTGCGCATCCTCGGCAGAGCCTGTTCCCGAAAAGGCAAATGTCCGGCTCCTTGTCCCACACGGAAGGTGGCAGCCCTGAAAGCTCTTGCTGGTCTTCACCTTCCCCCTGCAGCCTATTCACAGGCACAACAGGTTTGGGGATCTGTGCTTGCCCAGAGAAGGAACATCTCACGGTGCGCATCCTCGGCAGAGCCTGTTCCCGAAGAGGCAAACGTCCGGCTCCTTGTCCCACACGGAAGGTGGCAGCCCTGAAAGCTCTTGCTGGTCTTCACCTTCCCCCTGCAGCCTATTCACAGGCACAACAGGTTTTGGGATCTGTGCTTGCCCAGAGAAGGAACATCTCACGGTGCGCATCCTCGGCAGAGCCTGTTCCCGAAAAGGCAAACGTCCGGCTCCTTGTCCCACACGGAAGGTGGCAGCCCTGAAAGCTCTTGCTGGTCTTCATCTTCCCCCTGCAGCCTATTCACAGGCACAACCGCACTGGGAATCTCTGCTTTCCCAGAGACGCAATCTCTCACGGTGCGCATCCTCGGCAGAGCCTGTTCCCGAAAAGGCAAACGTCCGGCTCCTTGTCCCACACGGAAGGTGGCAGCCCTGAAAGCTCTTGCTGGTCTTCACCTTCCCCCTGCAGCCTATTCACAGGCACAACAGGTTTGGGGATCTGTGCTTGCCCAGAGAAGGAACATCTCACGGTGCGCATCCTCGGCAGAGCCTGTTCCCGAAAAGGCAAACGTCCGGCTCCTTGTCCCACACGGAAGGTGGCAGCCCGGAAAGCTCTTGCTGGTCTTCACCTTCCCCCTGCAGCCTATTCACAGGCACAACCGCACTGGGAATCTCTGCTTTCCCAAAGACGCAATCTCTCACGGTGCGCATCCTCGGCAGAGCCTGTTCCCGAAAAGGCAAACGTCCGGCTCCTTGTCCCACACGGAAGGTGGCAGCCCTGAAAGCTGGTGCTGGTCTTCACCTTCCCCCTGCAGCCTATTCACAGGCACAACAGGTTTGGGGATCTGTGCTTGCCCAGAGAAGGAACATCTCACGGTGCGCATCCTCGGCAGAGCCTGTTCCCGAAAAGGCAAACGTCCGGCTCCTTGTCCCACACGGAAGGTGGCAGCCCTGAAAGCTGTTGCTGGTCTTCACCTTCCCCCTGCAGCCTATTCACAGGCACAACAGGTTTGGGGATCTCTGCTTGCCCAGAGAAGGAACATCTCACGGTGCGCATCCTCGGCAGAGCCTGTTCCCGAAAAGGCAAACGTCCGGCTCCTTGTCCCACACGGAAGGTGGCAGCCCTGAAAGCTGTTGCTGGTCTTCACCTTCCCCCTGCAGCATATTCACAGGCACAACAGGTTTGGGGATCTGTGCTTTCCCAAAGACGCAATCTCTCACGGTGCGCATCCTCGGCAGAGCCTGTTCCCGAAGAGGCAAACGTCCGGCTCCTTGTCCCACACGGAAGGTGGCAGCCCTGAAAGCTGTTGCTGGTCTTCACCTTCCCCCTGCAGCCTATTCACAGGCACAACAGGTTTTGGGATCTGTGCTTGCCCAGAGAAGGAACATCTCACGGTGCGCATCCTCGGCAGAGCCTGTTCCCGAACAGGCAAACGTCCGGCTCCTTGTCCCACACGGAAGGTGGCAGCCCTGAAAGCTCTTCCTGGTCTTCACCTTCCCCCTGCAGCCTATTCACAGGCACAACAGGTTTGGGGATCTGTGCTTGCCCAGAGAAGGAACATCTCACGGTGCGCATCCTCGGCAGAGCCTGTTCCCGAAAAGGCAAACGTCCGGCTCCTTGTCCCACACGGAAGGTGGCAGCCCTGAAAGCTCTTGCTGGTCTTCACCTTCCCCCTGCAGCCTATTCACAGGCACAACAGGTTTGGGGATCTCTGCTTGCCCAAAGACGCAATCTCTCACGGTGCGCATCCTCGGCAGAGCCTGTTCCCGAACAGGCAAACGTCCGGCTCCTTGTCCCACACGGAAGGTGGCAGCCCTGAAAGCTCTTCCTGGTCTTCACCTTCCCCCTGCAGCCTATTCACAGGCACAACAGGTTTGGGGATCTCTGCTTTCCCAAAGACGCAATCTCTCACGGTGCGCATCCTCGGCAGAGCCTGTTCCCGAAAAGGCAAACGTCCGGCTCCTTGTCCCACACGGAAGGTGGCAGCCCTGAAAGCTGTTGCTGGTCTTCACCTTCCCCCTGCAGCCTATTCACAGGCACAACAGGTTTGGGGATCTGTGCTTTCCCAAAGACGCAATCTCTCACGGTGTGCATCCTCGGCAGAGCCTGTTCCCGAAAAGGCAAACGTCCGGCTCCTTGTCCCACACGGAAGGTGGCAGCCCTGAAAGCTCTTGCTGGTCTTCACCTTCCCCCTGCAGCCTATTCACAGGCACAACAGGTTTGGGGATCTGTTCTTGCCCAGAGAAGGAACATCTCACGGTGCGCATCCTCGGCAGAGCCTGTTCCCGAAAAGGCAAACGTCCGGCTCCTTGTCCCACACGGAAGGTGGCAGCCCGGAAAGCTGTTGCTGGTCTTCACCTTCCCCCTGCAGCCTATTCACAGGCACAACAGGTTTGGGGATCTCTGCTTGCCCAGAGAAGGAACATCTCACGGTGCGCATCCTCGGCAGAGCCTGTTCCCGAAAAGGCAAACGTCCGGCTCCTTGTCCCACACGGAAGGTGGCAGCCCTGAAAGCTCTTGCTGGTCTTCACCTTCCCCCTGCAGCCTATTCACAGGCACAACAGGTTTGGGGATCTCTGCTTGCCCAAAGACGCAATCTCTCACGGTGCGCATCCTCGGCAGAGCCTGTTCCCGAACAGGCAAACGTCCGGCTCCTTGTCCCACACGGAAGGTGGCAGCCCTGAAAGCTCTTGCTGGTCTTCACCTTCCCCCTGCAGCCTATTCACAGGCACAACAGGTTTTGGGATCTGTGCTTGCCCAGAGAAGGAACATCTCACGGTGCGCATCCTCGGCAGAGCCTGTTCCCGAAAAGGCAAACGTCCGGCTCCTTGTCCCACACGGAAGGTGGCAGCCCTGAAAGCTGGTGCTGGTCTTCACCTTCCCCCTGCAGCCTATTCACAGGCACAACAGGTTTTGGGATCTGTGCTTGCCCAGAGAAGGAACATCTCACGGTGCGCATCCTCGGCAGAGCCTGTTCCCGAAAAGGCAAACGTCCGGCTCCTTGTCCCACACGGAAGGTGGCAGCCCTGAAAGCTGTGCTGGTCTTCACCTTCCCCCTGCAGCCTATTCACAGGCACAACCGCACTGGGAATCTCTGCTTTCCCAGAGACGCAATCCCTCACGGTGCGCATCCTCGGCAGAGCCTGTTCCCGAAAAGGCAAACGTCCGGCTCCTTGTCCCACACGGAAGGTGGCAGCCCTGAAAGCTGTTGCTGGTCTTCACCTTCCCCCTGCAGCCTATTCACAGGCACAACAGGTTTTGGGATCTGTGCTTGCCCAGAGAAGGAACATCTCACGGTGCGCATCCTCGGCAGAGCCTGTTCCCGAAAAGGCAAACGTCCGGCTCCTTGTCCCACACGGAAGGTGGCAGCCCTGAAAGCTCTTGCTGGTCTTCACCTTCCCCCTGCAGCCTATTCATAGGCACAACAGGTTTTGGGATCTGTGCTTGCCCAGAGAAGGAACATCTCACGGTGCGCATCCTCGGCAGAGCCTGTTCCCGAAAAGGCAAACGTCCGGCTCCTTGTCCCACACGGAAGGTGGCAGCCCTGAAAGCTGTTGCTGGTCTTCACCTTCCCCCTGCAGCCTATTCACAGGCACAACCGCACTGGGAATCTCTGCTTTCCCAAAGACGCAATCTCTCACGGTGCGCATCCTCGGCAGAGCCTGTTCCCGAAAAGGCAAACGTCCGGCTCCTTGTCCCACACGGAAGGTGGCAGCCCGGAAAGCTCTTGCTGGTCTTCACCTTCCCCCTGCAGCCTATTCACAGGCACAACAGGTTTTGGGATCTGTGCTTGCCCAGAGAAGGAACATCTCACGGTGCGCATCCTCGGCAGAGCCTGTTCCCGAAAAGGCAAACGTCCGGCTCCTTGTCCCACACGGAAGGTGGCAGCCCGAAAAGCTGGTGCTGGTCATCATCTTCCCCCTGCAGCCTATTCACAGGCACAACCACACTGGGAATCTCTGCTTTCCCAAAGACGCAATCTCTCACGGTGCGCATCCTCGGCAGAGCCTGTTCCCGAAGAGGCAAACGTCCGGCTCCTTGTCCCACACGGAAGGTGGCAGCCCTGAAAGCTCTTGCTGGTCTTCACCTTCCCCCTGCAGCCTATTCACAGGCACAACAGGTTTTGGGATCTCTGCTTGCCCAGAGAAGGAACATCTCACGGTGCGCACCCTCGGCAGAGCCTGTTCCCGAAAAGGCAAACGTCCGGCTCCTTGTCCCACACGGAAGGTGGCAGCCCTGAAAGCTCTTGCTGGTCTTCACCTTCCCCCTGCAGCCTATTCACAGGCACAACAGGTTTTGGGATCTCTGCTTTCCCAAAGACGCAATCTCTCACGGTGCGCATCCTCGGCAGAGCCTGTTCCCGAACAGGCAAGCGTCCGGCTCCTTGTCCCACACAGAAGGTGGCAGCCCTGAAAGCTGTTGCTGGTCTTCACCTTCCCCCTGCAGCCTATTCACAGGCACAACAGGTTTTGGGATCTGTGCTTGCCCAGAGAAGGAACATCTCACGGTGCGCATCCTCGGCAGAGCCTGTTCCCGAAAAGGCAAACGTCCGTCTCCTTGTCCCACACGGAAGGTGGCAGCCCTGAAAGCTGGTGCTGGTCTTCACCTTCCCCCTGCAGCCTATTCACAGGCACAACAGGTTTTGGGATCTGTGCTTGCCCAGAGAAGGAACATCTCACGGTGCGCATCCTCGGCAGAGCCTGTTCCCGAAAAGGCAAACGTCCGGCTCCTTGTCCCACACGGAAGGGGGCAGCCCGGAAAGCTCTTGCTGGTCTTCACCTTCCCCCTGCAGCCTATTCACAGGCACAACCGCACTGGGAATCTCTGCTTGCCCAGAGACGCAATCTCTCACGGTGCGCATCCTCGGCAGAGCCTGTTCCCGAAAAGGCAAACGTCCGGCTCCTTGTCCCACACGGAAGGTGGCAGCCCTGAAAGCTCTTGCTGGTCTTCACCTTCCCCCTGCAGCCTATTCACAGGCACAACAGGTTTGGGGATCTCTGCTTGCCCAGAGAAGGAACATCTCACGGTGCGCATCCTCGGCAGAGCCTGTTCCCGAAAAGGCAAACGTCTGGCTCCTTGTCCCACACGGAAGGTGGCAGCCCTGAAATCTCTTGCTGGTCTTCATCTTCCCCCTGCAGCCTATTCACAGGCACAACAGGTTTGGGGATCTCTGCTTTCCCAGAGACGCAATCCCTCACGGTGCGCATCCTCGGCAGAGCCTGTTCCCGAAAAGGCAAACGTCCGGCTCCTTGTCCCACACGGAAGGTGGCAGCCCGGAAAGCTGTTGCTGGTCTTCACCTTCCCCCTGCAGCCTATTCACAGGCACAACAGGTTTTGGGATCTGTGCTTGCCCAGAGAAGGAACATCTCACGGTGCGCATCCTCGGCAGAGCCTGTTCCCGAAAAGGCAAACGTCCGGCTCCTTGTCCCACACGGAAGGTGGCAGCCCGGAAAGCTGGTGCTGGTCTTCACCTTCCCCCTGCAGCCTATTCACAGGCACAACCGCACTGGGAATCTCTGCTTTCCCAGAGACGCAATCCCTCACGGTGCGCATCCTCGGCAGAGCCTGTTCCCGAAAAGGCAAACGTCCGGCTCCTTGTCCCACACGGAAGGTGGCAGCCCTGAAAGCTGTTGCTGGTCTTCACCTTCCCCCTGCAGCCTATTCACAGGCACAACAGGTTTTGGGATCTGTGCTTGCCCAGAGAAGGAACATCTCACGGTGCGCATCCTCGGCAGAGCCTGTTCCCGAAAAGGCAAACGTCCGGCTCCTTGTCCCACACGGAAGGTGGCAGCCCGGAAAGCTCTTGCTGGTCTTCACCTTCCCCCTGCAGCCTATTCACAGGCACAACAGGTTTTGGGATCTGTGCTTGCGCAGAGAAGGAACATCTCACGGTGCGCATCCTCGGCAGAGCCTGTTCCCGAAAAGGCAAACGTCCGGCTCCTTGTCCCACACGGAAGGTGGCAGCCCGAAAAGCTGGTGCTGGTCATCACCTTCCCCCTGCAGCCTATTCACAGGCACAACCACACTGGGAATCTCTGCTTTCCCAAAGACGCAATCTCTCACGGTGCGCATCCTCGGCAGAGCCTGTTCCCGAAGAGGCAAACGTCCGGCTCCTTGTCCCACACGGAAGGTGGCAGCCCTGAAAGCTGTTGCTGGTCTTCACCTTCCCCCTGCAGCCTATTCACAGGCACAACAGGTTTTGGGATCTGTGCTTGCCCAGAGAAGGAACATCTCACGGTGCGCATCCTCGGCAGAGCCTGTTCCCGAAAAGGCAAACGTCCGGCTCCTTGTCCCACACGGAAGGTGGCAGCCCTGAAAGCTCTTGCTGGTCTTCACCTTCCCCCTGCAGCCTATTCACAGGCACAACCGCACTGGGAATCTCTGCTTGCCCAGAGCCGCAATCTCTCACGGTGCGCATCCTCGGCAGAGCCTGTTCCCGAAAAGGCAAACGTCGGGCTCCTTGTCCCACACGGAAGGTGGCAGCCCTGAAAGCTATTGCTGGTCTTCACCTTCCCCCTGCAGCCTATTCACAGGCACAAGAGGTTTTGGGATCTGTGCTTGCCCAGAGAAGGAACATCTCACGGTGCGCATCCTCGGCAGAGCCTGTTCCCGAAAAGGCAAACGTCCGGCTCCTTGTCCCACACGGAAGGTGGCAGCCCGGAAAGCTGTTGCTGGTCTTCACCTTCCCCCTGCAGCCTATTCACAGGCACAACCGCACTGGGAATCTCTGCTTTCCCAAAGACGCAATGTCTCACGGTGCGCATCCTCGGCAGAGCCTGTTCCCGAAAAGGCAAACGTAGGGCTCCTTGTCCCACACGGAAGGTGGCAGCCCTGAAAGCTCTTGCTGGTCTTCACCTTCCCCCTGCAGCCTATTCACAGGCACAACAGGTTTTGGGGATCTCTGCTTTCCCAAAGACGCAATCTCTCACGGTGCGCATCCTCGGCAGAGCCTGTTCCCGAAAAGGCAAACGTCCGGCTCCTTGTCCCACACGGAAGGTGGCAGCCCGGAAAGCTCTTGCTGGTCTTCACCTTCCCCCTGTAGTCTATTCACAGGCACAACAGGTTTGGGGATCTGTGCTTGCCAAGAGAAGGAACATCTCACAGTGCGCATCCTCAGCAGAGCCTGTTCCCGAAAAGGCAAACGTCCGGCTCCTTGTCCCACACGGAAGGTGGCAGCCCGGAAAGCTCTTGCTGGTCTTCACCTTCCCCCTGCAGCCTATTCACAGGCACAACAGGTTTTGGGATCTCTGCTTTCCGAAAGACGCAATCTCTCACATTGCGCATCCTCGGCAGAGCCTGTTCCCGAAAAGGCAAACGTCCGGCTCCTTGTCCCACACGGAAGGTGGCAGCCCTGAAAGCTCTTGCTGGTCTTCACCTTCCCCCTGCAGCCTATTCACAGGCACAACAGGTTATGGGATCTCTGCTTGCCCAAAGACGCAATCTCTCACAGTGCGCATCCTCGGCAGAGCCTGTTCCCAAAAAGGCAAACGTCCGGCTCCTTGTCCTACACGGAAGGTGGCAGCCCTGAAAGCTGGTGCTGGTCTTCACCTTCCCCCTGCAGCCTATTCACAGGCACAACAGGTTTTGGGATCTCTGCTTTCCCAAAGACGCAATCTCTCACGGTGCGCATCCTCGGCAGAGCCTGTTCCCGAAAAGGCAAACGTCCGGCTCCTTGTCCCACACGGAAGGTGGCAGCCCGGAAAGCTGTTGCTGGTCTTCACCTTCCCCCTGCAGCCTATTCACAGGCACAACAGGTTTTGGGATCTGTGCTTGCCCAGAGAAGGAACATCTCACGGTGCGCATCCTCGGCAGAGCCTGTTCCCGAACAGGCAAACGTCCGGCTCCTTGTCCCACACGGAAGGTGGCAGCCCTGAAAGCTCTTGCTGGTCTTCACCTTCCCCCTGCAGCCTATTCACAGGCACAACAGGTTTGGGGATCTGTGCTTGCCCAGAGAAGGAACATCTCACGGTGCGCATCCTCGGCAGAGCCTGTTCCCGAAAAGGCAAACGTCCGGCTCCTTGTCCCACACGGAAGGTGGCAGCCCTGAAAGCTCTTGCTGGTCTTCACCTTCCCCCTGCAGCCTATTCACAGGCACAACAGGTTTGGGGATCTGTGCTTGCCCAGACAAGGAACATCTCACGGTGCGCATCCTCGACAGAGCCTGTTCCCGAAAAGGCAAACGTCCGGCTCCTTGTCCCACACGGAAGGTGGCAGCCCGGAAAGCTGGTGCTGGTCTTCACCTTCCCCCTGCAGCCTATTCACAGGCACAACAGGTTTTGGGGATCTCTGCTTTCCCAAAGACGCAATCTCTCACGGTGCGCATCCTCGGCAGAGCCTGTTCCCGAAAAGGCAAACGTAGGGCTCCTTGTCCCACACGGAAGGTGGCAGCCCTGAAAGCTCTTGCTGGTCTTCACCTTCCCCCTGCAGCCTATTCACAGGCACAACCGCACTGGGAATCTCTGCTTTCCCAAAGACGCAATCTCTCACGGTGCGCATCCTCGGCAGAGCCTGTTCCCGAAAAGGCAAACGTCCGGCTCCTTGTCCCACACGGAAGGTGGCAGCCCTGAAAGCTCTTGCTGGTCTTCACCTTCCCCCTGCAGCCTATTCACAGGCACAACAGGTTTTGGGATCTCTGCTTTCCCAAAGACGCAATCTCTCACGGTGCGCATCCTCGGCAGAGCCTGTTCCCGAAAAGGCAAACGTCTGGCTCCTTGTCCCACACGGAAGGTGGCAGCCCTGAAATCTCTTGCTGGTCTTCATCTTCCCCCTGCAGCCTATTCACAGGCACAACAGGTTTGGGGATCTCTGCTTGCCCAGACAAGGAACATCTCACGGTGCGCATCCTCGGCAGAGCCTGTTCCCGAAAAGGCAAACGTCCGGCTCCTTGTTCCACACGGAAGGTGGCAGCCCGGAAAGCTGTTGCTGGTCTTCACCTTCCCCCTGCAGCCTATTCACAGGCACAACAGGTTTGGGGATCTGTGCTTGCCCAGACAAGGAACATCTCACAGTGCGCATCCTCGGCAGAGCCTGTTCCCGAAAAGGCAAACGTCCGGCTCCTTGTCCCACACGGAAGGTGGCAGCCCTGAAAGCTCTTGCTGGTCTTCACCTTCCCCCTGCAGCCTATTCACAGGCACAACAGGTTTGGGGATCTGTGCTTGCCCAAAGACCCAATCTCTCACGTTGCGCATCCTCGGCAGAGCCTGTTCCCGAAAAGGCAAACGTCCGGCTCCTTGTCCCACACGGAAGGTGGCAGCCCGGAAAGCTCTTGCTGGTCTTCACCTTCCCCCTGCAGCCTATTCACAGGCACAACCACACTGGGAATCTCTGCTTTCCCAAAGACGCAATCTCTCATGGTGCGCATCCTCGGCAGAGCCTGTTCCCGAAAAGGCAAACGTCCGGCTCCTTGTCCCACACGGAAGGTGGCAGCCCGGAAAGCTCTTGCTGGTCTTCACCTTCCCCCTGCAGCCTATTCACAGGCACAACAGGTTTGGGGATCTGTGCTTGCCCAGAGAAGGAACATCTCACGGTGCGCATCCTCGGCAGAGCCTGTTCCCGAAAAGGCAAACGTCCGGCTCCTTGTCCCACACGGAAGGTGGCAGCCCGGAAAGCTCTTGCTGGTCTTCACCTTCCCCCTGCAGCCTATTCACAGGCACAACAGGTTTTGGGATCTCTGCTTTCCGAAAGACGAAATCTCTCACATTGCGCATCCTCGGCAGAGCCTGTTCCCGAAAAGGCAAACGTCCGGCTCCTTGTCCCACACGGAAGGTGGCAGCCCGGAAAGCTCTTGCTGGTCTTCACCTTCCCCCTGCAGCCTATTCACAGGCACAACAGGTTTTGGGATCTCTGCTTTCCCAAAGACGCAATCTCTCACGGTGCGCATCCTCGGCAGAGCCTGTTCCCGAAAAGGCAAACGTCCGGCTCCTTGTCCCACACGGAAGGTGGCAGCCCTGAAAGCTGTTGCTGGTCTTCACCTTCCCCCTGCAGCCTATTCACAGGCACAACAGGTTTTGGGATCTGTGCTTTCCCAGAGACGCAATCTCTCACGGTGCGCATCCTCGGCAGAGCCTGTTCCCGAAAAGGCAAACGTCCGGCTCCTTGTCCCACACGGAAGGTGGCAGCCCGGAAAGCTCTTGCTGGTCTTCACCTTCCCCCTGCAGCCTATTCACAGGCACAACAGGTTTTGGGATCTGTGCTTGCCCAGAGAAGGAACATCTCACGGTGCGCATCCTCGGCAGAGCCTGTTCCCGAACAGGCAAACGTCCGGCTCCTTGTCCCACACGGAAGGTGGCAGCCCTGAAAGCTGTTGCTGGTCTTCACCTTCCCCCTGCAGCCTATTCACAGGCACAACAGGTTTTGGGATCTGTGCTTGCCCAGAGAAGGAACATCTCACGGTGCGCATCCTCGGCAGAGCCTGTTCCCGAAAAGGCAAACGTCCGGCTCCTTGTCCCACACGGAAGGTGGCAGCCCTGAAAGCTCTTGCTGGTCTTCACCTTCCCCCTGCAGCCTATTCACAGGCACAACAGGTTTGGGGATCTGTGCTTGCCCAGAGAAGGAACATCTCACGGTGCGCATCCTCGGCAGAGCCTGTTCCCGAAAAGGCAAACGTCCGGCTCCTTGTCCCACACGGAAGGTGGCAGCCCTGAAAGCTGGTGCTGGTCTTCACCTTCCCCCTGCAGCCTATTCACAGGCACAACAGGTTTTGGGGATCTCTGCTTTCCCAAAGACGCAATCTCTCACGGTGCGCATCCTCGGCAGAGCCTGTTCCCGAAAAGGCAAACGTCCGGCTCCTTGTCCCACACGGAAGGTGGCAGCCCTGAAAGCTCTTGCTGGTCTTCACCTTCCCCCTGCAGCCTATTCACAGGCACAACCGCACTGGGAATCTCTGCTTTCCCAAAGACGCAATCTCTCATGGTGCGCATCCTCGGCAGAGCCTGTTCCCGAAAAGGCAAACGTCCGGCTCCTTGTCCCACACGGAAGGTGGCAGCCCGGAAAGCTGTTGCTGGTCTTCACCTTCCCCCTGCAGCCTATTCACAGGCACAACAGGTTTTGGGATCTCTGCTTTCCCAAAGACGCAATCTCTCACGGTGCGCATCCTCGGCAGAGCCTGTTCCCGAAAAGGCAAACGTCCGGCTCCTTGTCCCACACGGAAGGTGGCAGCCCTGAAAGCTCTTGCTGGTCTTCACCTTCCCCCTGCAGCCTATTCACAGGCACAACAGGTTTGGGGATCTGTGCTTGCCCAGAGAAGGAACATCTCACGGTGCGCATCCTCGGCAGAGCCTGTTCCCGAAAAGGCAAACGTCCGGCTCCTTGTCCCACACGGAAGGTGGCAGCCCTGAAAGCTCTTGCTGGTCTTCACCTTCCCCCTGCAGCCTATTCACAGGCACAACAGGTTTGGGGATCTGTGCTTGCCCAGAGAAGGAACATCTCACAGTGCGCATCCTCGGCAGAGCCTGTTCCCGAAAAGGCAAACGTCCGGCTCCTTGTCCCACACGGAAGGTGGCAGCCCGGAAAGCTCTTGCTGGTCTTCACCTTCCCCCTGCAGCCTATTCACAGGCACAACAGGTTTGGGGATCTGTGCTTGCCCAAAGACCCAATCTCTCACGTTGCGCATCCTCGGCAGAGCCTGTTCCCGAAAAGGCAAACGTCCGGCTCCTTGTCCCACACGGAAGGTGGCAGCCCGGAAAGCTGTTGCTGGTCTTCACCTTCCCCCTGCAGCCTATTCACAGGCACAACCACACTGGGAATCTCTGCTTTCCCAAAGACGCAATCTCTCATGGTGCGCATCCTCGGCAGAGCCTGTTCCCGAAAAGGCAAACGTCCGGCTCCTTGTCCCACACGGAAGGTGGCAGCCCGGAAAGCTCTTGCTGGTCTTCACCTTCCCCCTGCAGCCTATTCACAGGCACAACAGGTTTTGGGATCTGTGCTTGCCCAGAGAAGGAACATCTCACGGTGCGCATCCTCGGCAGAGCCTGTTCCCGAAAAGGCAAACGTCCGGCTCCTTGTCCCACACGGAAGGTGGCAGCCCTGAAAGCTCTTGCTGGTCTTCACCTTCCCCCTGCAGCCTATTCACAGGCACAACAGGTTTGGGGATCTGTGCTTGCCCAGAGAAGGAACATCTCACGGTGCGCATCCTCGGCAGAGCCTGTTCCCGAAAAGGCAAACGTCCGGCTCCTTGTCCCACACGGAAGGTGGCAGCCCTGAAAGCTCTTGCTGGTCTTCACCTTCCCCCTGCAGCCTATTCACAGGCACAACAGGTTTTGGGGATCTCTGCTTTCCCAAAGACGCAATCTCTCACGGTGCGCATCCTCGGCAGAGCCTGTTCCCGAAAAGGCAAACGTCCGGCTCCTTGTCCCACACGGAAGGTGGCAGCCCGGAAAGCTGTTGCTGGTCTTCACCTTCCCCCTGTAGTCTATTCACAGGCACAACAGGTTTGGGGATCTGTGCTTGCCAAGAGAAGGAACATCTCACGGTGCGCATCCTCGGCAGAGCCTGTTCCCGAAAAGGCAAACGTCCGGCTCCTTGTCCCACACGGAAGGTGGCAGCCCGGAAAGCTCTTGCTGGTCTTCACCTTCCCCCTGCAGCCTATTCACAGGCACAACAGGTTTTGGGATCTCTGCTTTCCGAAAGACGCAATCTCTCACATTGCGCATCCTCGGCAGAGCCTGTTCCCGAAAAGGCAAACGTCCGGCTCCTTGTCCCACACGGAAGGTGGCAGCCCTGAAAGCTCTTGCTGGTCTTCACCTTCCCCCTGCAGCCTATTCACAGGCACAACAGGTTTTGGGATCTCTGCTTGCCCAAAGACGCAATCTCTCACAGTGCGCATCCTCAGCAGAGCCTGTTCCCAAAAAGGCAAACGTCCGGCTCCTTGTCCCACACGGAAGGTGGCAGCCCTGATAGCTGGTGCTGGTCTTCACCTTCCCCCTGCAGCCTATTCACAGGCACAACAGGTTTTGGGATCTCTGCTTGCCCAGAGAAGGAACATCTCACGGTGCGCATCCTCGGCAGAGCCTGTTCCCGAAAAGGCAAACGTCCGGCTCCTTGTCCCACACGGAAGGTGGGAGCCATGAAAGCTGGTGCTGGTCTTCACCTTCCCCCTGCAGCCTATTCACAGGCACAACCGCACTGGGAATCTCTGCTTTCCCAAAGACGCAATCCCTCATGGTGCGCATCCTCGGCAGAGCCTGTTCCCGAAAAGGCAAACGTCCGGCTCCTTGTCCCACACGGAAGGTGGCAGCCCGGAAAGCTGTTGTTGGTCTTCACCTTCCCCCTGCAGCCTATTCACAGGCACAACAGGTTTGGGGATCTGTGTTTGCCCAGAGAAGGAACATCTCACAGTGCGCATCCTCGGCAGAGCCTGTTCCCGAAAAGGCAAACGTCCGGCTCCTTGTCCCACACGGAAGGTGGCAGCCCTGAAAGCTCTTGCTGGTCTTCACCTTCCCCCTGCAGCCTATTCACAGGCACAACAGGTTTGGGGATCTGTGCTTGCCCAAAGACCCAATCTCTCACGTTGCGCATCCTCGGCAGAGCCTGTTCCCGAAAAGGCAAACGTCCGGCTCCTTGTCCCACACGGAAGGTGGCAGCCCGGAAAGCTCTTGCTGGTCTTCACCTTCCCCCTGCAGCCTATTCACAGGCACAACCACACTGGGAATCTCTGCTTTCCCAAAGACGCAATCTCTCATGGTGCGCATCCTCGGCAGAGCCTGTTCCCGAAAAGGCAAACGTCCGGCTCCTTGTCCCACACGGAAGGTGGCAGCCCGGAAAGCTCTTGCTGGTCTTCACCTTCCCCCTGCAGCCTATTCACAGGCACAACAGGTTTTGGGATCTCTGCTTGCCCAGAGAAGGAACATCTCACGGTGCGCATCCTCGGCAGAGCCTGTTCCCGAAAAGGCAAACGTCCGGCTCCTTGTCCCACACGGAAGGTGGGAGCCATGAAAGCTGGTGCTGGTCTTCACCTTCCCCCTGCAGCCTATTCACAGGCACAACAGGTTTGGGGATCTGTGCTTGCCCAGAGAAGGAACATCTCACGGTGCGCATCCTCGGCAGAGCCTGTTCCCGAAAAGGCAAACGTCCGGCTCCTTGTCCCACACGGAAGGTGGCAGCCCTGAAAGCTCTTGCTGGTCTTCACCTTCCCCCTGCAGCCTATTCACAGGCACAACAGGTTTTGGGGATCTCTGCTTTCCCAAAGACGCAATCTCTCACGGTGCGCATCCTCGGCAGAGCCTGTTCCCGAAAAGGCAAACGTCCGGCTCCTTGTCCCACACGGAAGGTGTCAGCCCGGAAAGCTCTTGCTGGTCTTCACCTTCCCCCTGTAGTCTATTCACAGGCACAACAGGTTTGGGGATCTGTGCTTGCCAAGAGAAGGAACATCTCACGGTGCGCATCCTCGGCAGAGCCTGTTCCCGAAAAGGCAAATGTCCGGCTCCTTGTCCCACACGGAAGGTGGCAGCCCGGAAAGCTCTTGCTGGTCTTCACCTTCCCCCTGCAGCCTATTCACAGGCACAACAGGTTTTGGGATCTCTGCTTTCCGAAAGACGCAATCTCTCACATTGCGCATCCTCGGCAGAGCCTGTTCCCGAAAAGGCAAACGTCCGGCTCCTTGTCCCACACGGAAGGTGGCAGCCCTGAAAGCTCTTGCTGGTCTTCACCTTCCCCCTGCAGCCTATTCACAGGCACAACAGGTTTTGGGATCTCTGCTTGCCCAAAGACGCAATCTCTCACAGTGCGCATCCTCAGCAGAGCCTGTTCCCAAAAAGGCAAACGTCCGGCTCCTTGTCCCACACGGAAGGTGGCAGCCCTGATAGCTGGTGCTGGTCTTCACCTTCCCCCTGCAGCCTATTCACAGGCACAACAGGTTTTGGGATCTCTGCTTTCCCAAAGACGCAATCTCTCACGGTGCGCATCCTCGGCAGAGCCTGTTCCCGAAAAGGCAAACGTCCGGCTCCTTGTCCCACACGGAAGGTGGCAGCCCGGAAAGCTCTTGCTGGTCTTCACCTTCCCCCTGCAGCCTATTCACAGGCACAACAGGTTTTGGGATCTGTGCTTGCCCAGAGAAGGAACATCTCACGGTGCGCATCCTCGGCAGAGCCTGTTCCCGAAAAGGCAAACGTCCGGCTCCTTGTCCCACACGGAAGGTGGGAGCCATGAAAGCTGGTGCTGGTCTTCACCTTCCCCCTGCAGCCTATTCACAGGCACAACAGGTTTGGGGATCTGTGTTTGCCCAGAGAAGGAACATCTCACAGTGCGCATCCTCGGCAGAGCCTGTTCCCGAAAAGGCAAACGTCCGGCTCCTTGTCCCACACGGAAGGTGGCAGCCCGGAAAGCTCTTGCTGGTCTTCACCTTCCCCCTGCAGCCTATTCACAGGCACAACAGGTTTGGGGATCTGTGCTTGCCCAGAGAAGGAACATCTCACGGTGCGCATCCTCGGCAGAGCCTGTTCCCGAAAAGGCAAATGTCCGGCTCCTTGTCCCACACGGAAGGTGGCAGCCCGGAAAGCTCTTGCTGGTCTTCACCTTCCCCCTGCAGCCTATTCACTGGACAAGAGGTTTTGGGATCTGTGCTTGCCCAGAGAAGGAACATCTCACGGTGCGCATCCTCGGCAGAGCCTGTTCCCGAAAAGGCAAACGTCCGGCTCCTTGTCCCACACGGAAGGTGGCAGCCCGGAAAGCTGTTGCTGGTCTTCACCTTCCCCCTGCAGCCTATTCACAGGCACAACAGGTTTGGGGATCTCTGCTTGCCCAGAGAAGGAACATCTCACGGTGCGCATCCTCGGCAGAGCCTGTTCCCGAAAAGGCAAACGTCCGGCTCCTTGTCCCACACGGAAGGTGGCAGCCCTGAAAGCTGTTGCTGGTCTTCACCTTCCCCCTGCAGCCTATTCACAGGCACAACAGGTTTGGGGATCTCTGCTTGCCCAGAGAAGGAACATCTCACGGTGCGCATCCTCGGCAGAGCCTGTTCCCGAAAAGGCAAACGTCCGGCTCCTTGTCCCACACGGAAGGTGGCAGCCCGGAAAGCTCTTGCTGGTCTTCACCTTCCCCCTGCAGCCTATTCACAGGCACAACAGGTTTTAGGATCTCTGCTTTCCCAAAGACGCAATCTCTCATGGTGCGCACCCTCGGCAGAGCCTGTTCCCGAAAAGGCAAACGTCGGGCTCCTTGTCCCACACGGAAGGTGGCAGCCCGGAAAGCTCTTGCTGGTCTTCACCTTCCCCCTGCAGCCTATTCACAGGCACAACAGGTTTTGGGATCTGTGCTTGCCCAGAGAAGGAACATCTCACGGTGCGCATCCTCGGCAGAGCCTGTTCCCGAAAAGGCAAACGTCCGGCTCCTTGTCCCACACGGAAGGTGGCAGCCCTGAAAGCTCTTGCTGGTCTTCACCTTCCCCCTGCAGCCTATTCACAGGCACAACCGCACTGGGAATCTCTGCTTTCCCAAAGACGCAATCTCTCACGGTGCGCATCCTCGGCACAGCCTGTTCCCGAACAGGCAAACGTCCGGCTCCTTGTCCCACACGGAAGGTGGCAGCCCGGAAAGCTGTTGCTGGTCTTCACCTTCCCCCTGCAGCCTATTCACAGGCACAACAGGTTTGGGGATCTGTGCTTGCCCAGAGAAGGAACATCTCACGGTGCGCATCCTCGGCAGAGCCTGTTCCCAAAAAGGCAAATGTCCGGCTCCTTGTCCCACATGGAAGGTGGCAGCCCGGAAAGCTCTTGCTGGTCTTCACCTTCCCCCTGCAGCCTATTCACAGGCACAACAGGTTTTAGGATCTCTGCTTTCCCAAAGACGCAATCTCTCATGGTGCGCATCCTCGGCAGAGCCTGTTCCCGAACAGGCAAACGTCCGGCTCCTTGTCCCACACGGAAGGTGGCAGCCCGGAAAGCTGTTGCTGGTCTTCACCTTCCCCCTGCAGCCTATTCACAGGCACAACAGGTTTTGGGATCTCTGCTTTCCCAAAGACGCAATCTCTCACGGTGCGCATCCTCGGCAGAGCCTGTTCCCGAAAAGGCAAACGTCCGGCTCCTTGTCCCACACGGAAGGTGGGAGCCATGAAAGCTGGTGCTGGTCTTCACCTTCCCCCTGCAGCCTATTCACAGGCACAACCGCACTGGGAATCTCTGCTTTCCCTAAGACGCAATCCCTCATGGTGCGCATCCTCGGCAGAGCCTGTTCCCGAAAAGGCAAACGTCCGGCTCCTTGTCCCACACGGAAGGTGGCAGCCCGGAAAGCTGTTGCTGGTCTTCACCTTCCCCCTGCAGCCTATTCACAGGCACAACAGGTTTTGGGATCTGTGCTTGCCCAGAGAAGGAACATCTCACGGTGCGCATCCTCGGCAGAGCCTGTTCCCGAAAAGGCAAACGTCCGGCTCCTTGTCCCACACGGAAGGTGGCAGCCCTGAAAGCTGTTGCTGGTCTTCACCTTCCCCCTGCAGCCTATTCACAGGCACAACAGGTTTGGGGATCTGTGCTTGCCCAGAGAAGGAACATCTCACGGTGCGCATCCTCGGCAGAGCCTGTTCCCGAAAAGGCAAATGTCCGGCTCCTTGTCCCACACGGAAGGTGGCAGCCCGGAAAGCTGTTGCTGGTCTTCACCTTCCCCCTGCAGCCTATTCACAGGCACAACAGGTTTTGGGATCTGTGCTTGCCCAGAGAAGGAACATCTCACGGTGCGCATCCTCGGCAGAGCCTGTTCCCGAAAAGGCAAACGTCCGGCTCCTTGTCCCACACGGAAGGTGGCAGCCCGGAAAGCTGTTGCTGGTCTTCACCTTCCCCCTGCAGCCTATTCACAGGCACAACAGGTTTGGGGATCTCTGCTTGCCCAGAGAAGGAACATCTCACGGTGCGCATCCTCGGCAGAGCCTGTTCCCGAAAAGGCAAACGTCCGGCTCCTTGTCCCACACGGAAGGTGGCAGCCCTGAAAGCTGTTGCTGGTCTTCACCTTCCCCCTGCAGCCTATTCACAGGCACAACAGGTTTGGGTGTCTGTGCTTGCCCAGAGAAGGAACATCTCACGGTGCGCATCCTCGGCAGAGCCTGTTCCCGAAAAGGCAAACGTCCGGCTCCTTGTCCCACACGGAAGGTGGCAGCCCTGAAAGCTCTTGCTGGTCTTCACCTTCCCCCTGCAGCCTATTCACAGGCACAACAGGTTTGGGGATCTGTGCTTGCCCAAAGACCCAATCTCTCACGTTGCGCATCCTCGGCAGAGCCTGTTCCCGAAAAGGCAAACGTCCGGCTCCTTGTCCCACACGGAAGGTGGCAGCCCGGAAAGCTCTTGCTGGTCTTCACCTTCCCCCTGCAGCCTATTCACAGGCACAACCACACTGGGAATCTCTGCTTTCCCAAAGACGCAATCTCTCACGGTGCGCATCCTCGGCAGAGCCTGTTCCCGAAAAGGCAAACGTCCGGCTCCTTGTCCCACACGGAAGGTGGCAGCCCGGAAAGCTCTTGCTGGTCTTCACCTTCCCCCTGCAGCCTATTCACAGGCACAACAGGTTTTGGGATCTCTGCTTGCCCAGAGAAGGAACATCTCACGGTGCGCATCCTCGGCAGAGCCTGTTCCCGAAAAGGCAAACGTCCGGCTCCTTGTCCCACACGGAAGGTGGGAGCCATGAAAGCTGGTGCTGGTCTTCACCTTCCCCCTGCAGCCTATTCACAGGCACAACAGGTTTGGGGATCTGTGCTTGCCCAGAGAAGGAACATCTCACGGTGCGCATCCTCGGCAGAGCCTGTTCCCGAAAAGGCAAACGTCCGGCTCCTTGTCCCACACGGAAGGTGGCAGCCCTGAAAGCTCTTGCTGGTCTTCACCTTCCCCCTGCAGCCTATTCACAGGCACAACAGGTTTTGGGGATCTCTGCTTTCCCAAAGACGCAATCTCTCACGGTGCGCATCCTCGGCAGAGCCTGTTCCCGAAAAGGCAAACGTCCGGCTCCTTGTCCCACACGGAAGGTGTCAGCCCGGAAAGCTCTTGCTGGTCTTCACCTTCCCCCTGTAGTCTATTCACAGGCACAACAGGTTTGGGGATCTGTGCTTGCCAAGAGAAGGAACATCTCACGGTGCGCATCCTCGGCAGAGCCTGTTCCCGAAAAGGCAAATGTCCGGCTCCTTGTCCCACACGGAAGGTGGCAGCCCGGAAAGCTCTTGCTGGTCTTCACCTTCCCCCTGCAGCCTATTCACAGGCACAACAGGTTTTGGGATCTCTGCTTTCCGAAAGACGCAATCTCTCACATTGCGCATCCTCGGCAGAGCCTGTTCCCGAAAAGGCAAACGTCCGGCTCCTTGTCCCACACGGAAGGTGGCAGCCCTGAAAGCTCTTGCTGGTCTTCACCTTCCCCCTGCAGCCTATTCACAGGCACAACAGGTTTTGGGATCTCTGCTTGCCCAAAGACGCAATCTCTCACAGTGCGCATCCTCAGCAGAGCCTGTTCCCAAAAAGGCAAACGTCCGGCTCCTTGTCCCACACGGAAGGTGGCAGCCCTGATAGCTGGTGCTGGTCTTCACCTTCCCCCTGCAGCCTATTCACAGGCACAACAGGTTTTGGGATCTCTGCTTTCCCAAAGACGCAATCTCTCACGGTGCGCATCCTCGGCAGAGCCTGTTCCCGAAAAGGCAAACGTCCGGCTCCTTGTCCCACACGGAAGGTGGCAGCCCGGAAAGCTCTTGCTGGTCTTCACCTTCCCCCTGCAGCCTATTCACAGGCACAACAGGTTTTGGGATCTGTGCTTGCCCAGAGAAGGAACATCTCACGGTGCGCATCCTCGGCAGAGCCTGTTCCCGAAAAGGCAAACGTCCGGCTCCTTGTCCCACACGGAAGGTGGGAGCCATGAAAGCTGGTGCTGGTCTTCACCTTCCCCCTGCAGCCTATTCACAGGCACAACAGGTTTGGGGATCTGTGTTTGCCCAGAGAAGGAACATCTCACAGTGCGCATCCTCGGCAGAGCCTGTTCCCGAAAAGGCAAACGTCCGGCTCCTTGTCCCACACGGAAGGTGGCAGCCCGGAAAGCTCTTGCTGGTCTTCACCTTCCCCCTGCAGCCTATTCACAGGCACAACAGGTTTGGGGATCTGTGCTTGCCCAGAGAAGGAACATCTCACGGTGCGCATCCTCGGCAGAGCCTGTTCCCGAAAAGGCAAATGTCCGGCTCCTTGTCCCACACGGAAGGTGGCAGCCCGGAAAGCTCTTGCTGGTCTTCACCTTCCCCCTGCAGCCTATTCACTGGACAAGAGGTTTTGGGATCTGTGCTTGCCCAGAGAAGGAACATCTCACGGTGCGCATCCTCGGCAGAGCCTGTTCCCGAAAAGGCAAACGTCCGGCTCCTTGTCCCACACGGAAGGTGGCAGCCCGGAAAGCTGTTGCTGGTCTTCACCTTCCCCCTGCAGCCTATTCACAGGCACAACAGGTTTGGGGATCTCTGCTTGCCCAGAGAAGGAACATCTCACGGTGCGCATCCTCGGCAGAGCCTGTTCCCGAAAAGGCAAACGTCCGGCTCCTTGTCCCACACGGAAGGTGGCAGCCCTGAAAGCTGTTGCTGGTCTTCACCTTCCCCCTGCAGCCTATTCACAGGCACAACAGGTTTGGGGATCTCTGCTTGCCCAGAGAAGGAACATCTCACGGTGCGCATCCTCGGCAGAGCCTGTTCCCGAAAAGGCAAACGTCCGGCTCCTTGTCCCACACGGAAGGTGGCAGCCCGGAAAGCTCTTGCTGGTCTTCACCTTCCCCCTGCAGCCTATTCACAGGCACAACAGGTTTTAGGATCTCTGCTTTCCCAAAGACGCAATCTCTCATGGTGCGCACCCTCGGCAGAGCCTGTTCCCGAAAAGGCAAACGTCGGGCTCCTTGTCCCACACGGAAGGTGGCAGCCCGGAAAGCTCTTGCTGGTCTTCACCTTCCCCCTGCAGCCTATTCACAGGCACAACAGGTTTTGGGATCTGTGCTTGCCCAGAGAAGGAACATCTCACGGTGCGCATCCTCGGCAGAGCCTGTTCCCGAAAAGGCAAACGTCCGGCTCCTTGTCCCACACGGAAGGTGGCAGCCCTGAAAGCTCTTGCTGGTCTTCACCTTCCCCCTGCAGCCTATTCACAGGCACAACCGCACTGGGAATCTCTGCTTTCCCAAAGACGCAATCTCTCACGGTGCGCATCCTCGGCACAGCCTGTTCCCGAACAGGCAAACGTCCGGCTCCTTGTCCCACACGGAAGGTGGCAGCCCGGAAAGCTGTTGCTGGTCTTCACCTTCCCCCTGCAGCCTATTCACAGGCACAACAGTTTTGGGGATCTGTGCTTGCCCAGAGAAGGAACATCTCACGGTGCGCATCCTCGGCAGAGCCTGTTCCCAAAAAGGCAAATGTCCGGCTCCTTGTCCCACATGGAAGGTGGCAGCCCGGAAAGCTCTTGCTGGTCTTCACCTTCCCCCTGCAGCCTATTCACAGGCACAACAGGTTTTAGGATCTCTGCTTTCCCAAAGACGCAATCTCTCATGGTGCGCATCCTCGGCAGAGCCTGTTCCCGAACAGGCAAACGTCCGGCTCCTTGTCCCACACGGAAGGTGGCAGCCCGGAAAGCTGTTGCTGGTCTTCACCTTCCCCCTGCAGCCTATTCACAGGCACAACAGGTTTTGGGATCTCTGCTTTCCCAAAGACGCAATCTCTCACGGTGCGCATCCTCGGCAGAGCCTGTTCCCGAAAAGGCAAACGTCCGGCTCCTTGTCCCACACGGAAGGTGGGAGCCATGAAAGCTGGTGCTGGTCTTCACCTTCCCCCTGCAGCCTATTCACAGGCACAACCGCACTGGGAATCTCTGCTTTCCCTAAGACGCAATCCCTCATGGTGCGCATCCTCGGCAGAGCCTGTTCCCGAAAAGGCAAACGTCCGGCTCCTTGTCCCACACGGAAGGTGGCAGCCCGGAAAGCTGTTGCTGGTCTTCACCTTCCCCCTGCAGCCTATTCACAGGCACAACAGGTTTTGGGATCTGTGCTTGCCCAGAGAAGGAACATCTCACGGTGCGCATCCTCGGCAGAGCCTGTTCCCGAAAAGGCAAACGTCCGGCTCCTTGTCCCACACGGAAGGTGGCAGCCCTGAAAGCTGTTGCTGGTCTTCACCTTCCCCCTGCAGCCTATTCACAGGCACAACAGGTTTGGGGATCTGTGCTTGCCCAGAGAAGGAACATCTCACGGTGCGCATCCTCGGCAGAGCCTGTTCCCGAAAAGGCAAATGTCCGGCTCCTTGTCCCACACGGAAGGTGGCAGCCCTGAAAGCTGTTGCTGGTCTTCACCTTCCCCCTGCAGCCTATTCACTGGCACAAGAGGTTTTGGGATCTGTGCTTGCCCAGAGAAGGAACATCTCACGGTGCGCATCCTCGGCAGAGCCTGTTCCCGAAAAGGCAAACGTCCGGCTCCTTGTCCCACACGGAAGGTGGCAGCCCGGAAAGCTGTTGCTGGTCTTCACCTTCCCCCTGCAGCCTATTCACAGGCACAACAGGTTTTGGGATCTGTGCTTGCCCAGAGAAGGAACATCTCACGGTGCGCATCCTCGGCAGAGCCTGTTCCCGAAAAGGCAAACGTCCGGCTCCTTGTCCCACACGGAAGGTGGCAGCCCGGAAAGCTGTTGCTGGTCTTCACCTTCCCCCTGCAGCCTATTCACAGGCACAACAGGTTTGGGGATCTCTGCTTGCCCAGAGAAGGAACATCTCACGGTGCGCATCCTCGGCAGAGCCTGTTCCCGAAAAGGCAAACGTCCGGCTCCTTGTCCCACACGGAAGGTGGCAGCCCTGAAAGCTGTTGCTGGTCTTCACCTTCCCCCTGCAGCCTATTCACAGGCACAACAGGTTTGGGTGTCTGTGCTTGCCCAGAGAAGGAACATCTCACGGTGCGCATCCTCGGCAGAGCCTGTTCCCGAAAAGGCAAACGTCCGGCTCCTTGTCCCACACGGAAGGTGGCAGCCCTGAAAGCTCTTGCTGGTCTTCACCTTCCCCCTGCAGCCTATTCACAGGCACAAGAGGTTTTGGGATCTGTGCTTGCCCAGAGAAGGAACATCTCACGGTGCGCATCCTCGGCAGAGCCTGTTCCCGAAAAGGCAAACGTCCGGCTCCTTGTCCCACACGGAAGGTGGCAGCCCGGAAAGCTCTTGCTGGTCTTCACCTTCCCCCTGCAGCCTATTCACAGGCACAACAGGTTTTGGGATCTGTGCTTGCCCCAAGACGCAATCTCTCACGGTGCGCATCCTCGGCAGAGCCTGTTCCCGAAAAGGCAAACGTCCGGCTCCTTGTCCCACACGGAAGGTGGCAGCCCTGAAAGCTCTTGCTGGTCTTCACCTTCCCCCTGCAGCCTATTCACAGGCACAACAGGTTTGGGGATCTCTGCTTGCCCAGAGAAGGAACATCTCACGGTGCGCATCCTCGGCAGAGCCTGTTCCCGAACAGGCAAACGTCCGGCTCCTTGTCCCACACGGAAGGTTGGAGCCATGAAAGCTGTTGCTGGTCTTCACCTTCCCCCTGCAGCCTATTCACAGGCACAACAGGTTTGGGGATCTGTGCTTGCCCAGAGAAGGAACATCTCATGGTGCGCATCCTCGGCAGAGCCTGTTCCCGAAAAGGCAAACGTCCGGCTCCTTGTCCCACACGGAAGGTGGCAGCCCTGAAAGCTCTTGCTGGTCTTCACCTTCCCCCTGCAGCCTATTCACAGGCACAACAGGTTTGGGGATCTCTGCTTGCCCAGAGAAGGAACATCTCACGGTGCGCATCCTCGGCAGAGCCTGTTCCCGAAAAGGCAAACGTCCGGCTCCTTGTCCCACACGGAAGGTGGCAGCCCTGAAAGCTCTTGCTGGTCTTCACCTTCCCCCTGCAGCCTATTCACAGGCACAACAGGTTTTGGGATCTGTGCTTGCCCAGAGAAGGAACATCTCACGGTGCGCATCCTCGGCAGAGCCTGTTCCCGAAAAGGCAAACGTCCGGCTCCTTGTCCCACACGGAAGGTGGCAGCCCGGAAAGCTCTTGCTGGTCTTCACCTTCCCCCTGCAGCCTATTCACAGGCACAACCGCACTGGGAATCTCTGCTTTCCCAAAGACGCAATCTCTCATGGTGCGCATCCTCGGCAGAGCCTGTTCCCGAAAAGGCAAACGTCCGGCTCCTTGTCCCACACGGAAGGTGGCAGCCCGGAAAGCTGTTGCTGGTCTTCACCTTCCCCCTGCAGCCTATTCACAGGCACAACAGGTTTTGGGATCTCTGCTTTCCCAAAGACGCAATCTCTCACGGTGCGCATCCTCGGCAGAGCCTGTTCCCGAAAAGGCAAACGTCCGGCTCCTTGTCCCACACGGAAGGTGGCAGCCCTGAAAGCTCTTGCTGGTCTTCACCTTCCCCCTGCAGCCTATTCACAGGCACAACAGGTTTGGGGATCTGTGCTTGCCCAGAGAAGGAACATCTCACGGTGCGCATCCTCGGCAGAGCCTGTTCCCGAAAAGGCAAACGTCCGGCTCCTTGTCCCACACGGAAGGTGGCAGCCCTGAAAGCTGTTGCTGGTCTTCACCTTCCCCCTGCAGCCTATTCACAGGCACAACAGGTTTTGGGATCTGTGCTTGCCCAGAGAAGGAACATCTCACGGTGCGCATCCTCGGCAGAGCCTGTTCCCGAAAAGGCAAACGTCCGGCTCCTTGTCCCACACGGAAGGTGGCAGCCCTGAAAGCTCTTGCTGGTCTTCACCTTCCCCCTGCAGCCTATTCACAGGCACAACAGGTTTTGGGATCTGTGCTTGCCCAGAGAAGGAACATCTCACGGTGCGCATCCTCGGCAGAGCCTGTTCCCGAAAAGGCAAACGTCCGGCTCCTTGTCCCACACGGAAGGTGGCAGCCCTGAAAGCTCTTGCTGGTCTTCACCTTCCCCCTGCAGCCTATTCACAGGCACAACAGGTTTTGGGGATCTCTGCTTTCCCAAAGACGCAATCTCTCACGGTGCGCATCCTCGGCAGAGCCTGTTCCCGAAAAGGCAAACGTCCGGCTCCTTGTCCCACACGGAAGGTGGCAGCCCGGAAAGCTCTTGCTGGTCTTCACCTTCCCCCTGTAGTCTATTCACAGGCACAACAGGTTTGGGGATCTGTGCTTGCCAAGAGAAGGAACATCTCACAGTGCGCATCCTCGGCAGAGCCTGTTCCCGAAAAGGCAAACGTCCGGCTCCTTGTCCCACACGGAAGGTGGGAGCCCGGAAAGCTCTTGCTGGTCTTCACCTTCCCCCTGCAGCCTATTCACAGGCACAACAGGTTTTGGGATCTCTGCTTGCCCAAAGACGCAATCTCTCACAGTGCGCATCCTCAGCAGAGCCTGTTCCCAAAAAGGCAAACGTCCGGCTCCTTGTCCCACACGGAAGGTGGCAGCCCTGAAAGCTCTTGCTGGTCTTCACCTTCCCCCTGCAGCCTATTCACAGGCACAACAGGTTTTGGGATCTCT
Organism: Haliaeetus albicilla; assembly: GCF_947461875.1. Lineage (NCBI taxonomy): Eukaryota > Metazoa > Chordata > Aves > Accipitriformes > Accipitridae > Haliaeetus > Haliaeetus albicilla. The sequence continues at coordinate 1,603,629 of NW_027212478.1, read as the reverse complement.
GCTTTCCCAAAGACGCAATCTCTCACGGTGCGCATCCTCGGCAGAGCCTGTTCCCGAAAAGGCAAACGTCCGGCTCCTTGTCCCACACGGAAGGTGGCAGCCCTGAAAGCTGTTGCTGGTCTTCACCTTCCCCCTGCAGCCTATTCACAGGCACAACAGGTTTGGGGATCTCTGCTTTTCCAAAGACGCAATCTCTCACGGTGCGCATCCTCGGCAGAGCCTGTTCCCGAAAAGGCAAACGTCCGGCTCCTTGTCCCACACGGAAGGTGGCAGCCCTGAAAGCTGTTGCTGGTCTTCACCTTCCCCCTGCAGCCTATTCACAGGCACAACAGGTTTGGGGATCTCTGCTTGCCCAGAGAAGGAACATCTCACGGTGCGCATCCTCGGCAGAGCCTGTTCCCGAAAAGGCAAACGTCCGGCTCCTTGTCCCACACGGAAGGTGGCAGCCCGGAAAGCTGTTGCTGGTCTTCACCTTCCCCCTGCAGCCTATTCACAGGCACAACAGGTTTTGGGATCTCTGCTTTCCCAAAGACCCAATCTCTCACGTTGCGCATCCTCGGCAGAGCCTGTTCCCGAAAAGGCAAACGTCCGGCTCCTTGTCCCACACGGAAGGTGGCAGCCCGGAAAGCTCTTGCTGGTCTTCACCTTCCCCCTGCAGCCTATTCACAGGCACAACAGGTTTTGGGATCTGTGCTTGCCCAGAGAAGGAACATCTCACGGTGCGCATCCTCGGCAGAGCCTGTTCCCGAAAAGGCAAACGTCCGGCTCCTTGTCCCACACGGAAGGTGGCAGCCCGGAAAGCTCTTGCTGGTCTTCACCTTCCCCCTGCAGCCTATTCACAGGCACAACAGGTTTTGGGATCTGTGCTTGCCCAGAGAAGGAACATCTCACGGTGCGCATCCTCGGCAGAGCCTGTTCCCGAAAAGGCAAACGTCCGGCTCCTTGTCCCACACGGAAGGTGGCAGCCCGGAAAGCTCTTGCTGGTCTTCACCTTCCCCCTGCAGCCTATTCACAGGCACAACAGGTTTTGGGATCTGTGCTTGCCCAGAGAAGGAACATCTCACGGTGCGCATCCTCGGCAGAGCCTGTTCCCGAAAAGGCAAACGTCCGGCTCCTTGTCCCACACGGAAGGTGGCAGCCCTGAAAGCTCTTGCTGGTCTTCACCTTCCCCCTGTAGTCTATTCACAGGCACAACAGGTTTGGGGATCTGTGCTTGCCCAGAGAAGGAACATCTCACAGTGCGCATCCTCGGCAGAGCCTGTTCCCGAAAAGGCAAACGTCCGGCTCCTTGTCCCACACGGAAGGTGGCAGCCCGGAAAGCTGTTGCTGGTCTTCACCTTCCCCCTGCAGCCTATTCACAGGCACAACAGGTTTTGGGATCTGTGCTTGCCCAGAGAAGGAACATCTCACGGTGCGCATCCTCGGCAGAGCCTGTTCCCGAAAAGGCAAACGTCCGGCTCCTTGTCCCACACGGAAGGTGGCAGCCCGGAAAGCTGTTGCTGGTCTTCACCTTCCCCCTGCAGCCTATTCACAGGCACAACAGGTTTTGGGATCTCTGCTTTCCCAAAGACCCAATCTCTCACGTTGCGCATCCTCGGCAGAGCCTGTTCCCGAAAAGGCAAACGTCCGGCTCCTTGTCCCACACGGAAGGTGGGAGCCCGGAAAGCTCTTGCTGGTCTTCACCTTCCCCCTGCAGCCTATTCACAGGCACAACAGGTTTTGGGATCTCTGCTTGCCCAAAGACGCAATCTCTCACAGTGCGCATCCTCAGCAGAGCCTGTTCCCGAAAAGGCAAACGTCCGGCTCCTTGTCCCACACGGAAGGTGGCAGCCCTGAAAGCTGGTGCTGGTCTTCACCTTCCCCCTGCAGCCTATTCACAGGCACAACAGGTTTTGGGATCTCTGCTTTCCCAAAGACGCAATCTCTCACGGTGCGCATCCTCGGCAGAGCCTGTTCCCGAAAAGGCAAACGTCCGGCTCCTTGTCCCACACGGAAGGTGGCAGCCCTGAAAGCTCTTGCTGGTCTTCACCTTCCCCCTGCAGCCTATTCACAGGCACAACAGGTTTTGGGATCTGTGCTTGCCCAGAGAAGGAACATCTCACGGTGCGCACCCTCGGCAGAGCCTGTTCCCGAAAAGGCAAACGTCCGGCTCTTTGTCCCACACGGAAGGTGGCAGCCCTGAAAGCTCTTGCTGGTCTTCACCTTCCCCCTGCAGCCTATTCACAGGCACAACAGGTTTTGGGATCTGTGCTTGCCCAGAGACGCAATCTCTCACGGTGCGCATCCTCGGCAGAGCCTGTTCCCGAAAAGGCAAACGTCCGGCTCCTTGTCCCACACGGAAGGTGGCAGCCCGGAAAGCTCTTGCTGGTCTTCACCTTCCCCCTGCAGCCTATTCACAGGCACAACAGGTTTTGGGATCTGTGCTTGCCCAGAGAAGGAACATCTCACGGTGCGCATCCTCGACAGAGCCTGTTCCCGAACAGGCAAACGTCCGGCTCCTTGTCCCACACGGAAGGTGGCAGCCCTGAAAGCTCTTGCTGGTCTTCACCTTCCCCCTGCAGCCTATTCACAGGCACAACAGGTTTGGGGATCTGTGCTTGCCCAGAGAAGGAACATCTCACGGTGCGCATCCTCGGCAGAGCCTGTTCCCGAAAAGGCAAACGTCCGGCTCCTTGTCCCACACGGAAGGTGGCAGCCCTGAAAGCTCTTGCTGGTCTTCACCTTCCCCCTGCAGCCTATTCACAGGCACAACAGGTTTGGGGATCTGTGCTTGCCCAGAGAAGGAACATCTCACGGTGCGCATCCTCGGCAGAGCCTGTTCCCGAAAAGGCAAACGTCCGGCTCCTTGTCCCACACGGAAGGTGGCAGCCCGGAAAGCTCTTGCTGGTCTTCACCTTCCCCCTGCAGCCTATTCACAGGCACAACAGGTTTTGGGGATCTCTGCTTTCCCAAAGACGCAATCTCTCACGGTGCGCATCCTCGGCAGAGCCTGTTCCCGAAAAGGCAAACGTCCGGCTCCTTGTCCCACACGGAAGGTGGCAGCCCTGAAAGCTCTTGCTGGTCTTCACCTTCCCCCTGCAGCCTATTCACAGGCACAACAGGTTTGGGGATCTGTGCTTGCCCAGAGAAGGAACATCTCACGGTGCGCATCCTCGGCAGAGCCTGTTCCCGAAAAGGCAAACGTCCGGCTCCTTGTCCCACACGGAAGGTGGCAGCCCTGAAAGCTCTTGCTGGTCTTCACCTTCCCCCTGCAGCCTATTCACAGGCACAACAGGTTTTGGGATCTGTGCTTGCCCAGAGAAGGAACATCTCACGGTGCGCATCCTCGGCAGAGCCTGTTCCCAAAAAGGCAAACGTCGGGCTCCTTGTCCCACACGGAAGGTGGCAGCCCGGAAAGCTGTTGCTGGTCTTCACCTTCCCCCTGCAGCCTATTCACAGGCACAACAGGTTTTGGGATCTCTGCTTTCCCAAAGACGCAATCTCTCACGTTGCGCATCCTCGGCAGAGCCTGTTCCCGAAAAGGCAAACGTCCGGCTCCTTGTCCCACACGGAAGGTGGCAGCCCTGAAAGCTCTTGCTGGTCTTCACCTTCCCCCTGCAGCCTATTCACAGGCACAACAGGTTTGGGGATCTGTGCTTGCCCAGAGAAGGAACATCTCACAGTGCGCATCCTCGGCAGAGCCTGTTCCCGAAAAGGCAAACGTCCGGCTCCTTGTCCCACACGGAAGGTGGCAGCCCGGAAAGCTCTTGCTGGTCTTCACCTTCCCCCTGCAGCCTATTCACAGGCACAACAGGTTTTGGGATCTGTGCTTGCCCAGAGAAGGAACATCTCACGGTGCGCATCCTCGGCAGAGCCTGTTCCCGAAAAGGCAAACGTCCGGCTCCTTGTCCCACACGGAAGGTGGCAGCCCTGAAAGCTCTTGCTGGTCTTCACCTTCCCCCTGCAGCCTATTCACAGGCACAACAGGTTTTGGGATCTCTGCTTGCCCAAAGACGCAATCTCTCACGGTGCGCATCCTCGGCAGAGCCTGTTCCCGAAAAGGCAAACGTCCGGCTCCTTGTCCCACACGGAAGGTGGCAGCCCTGAAAGCTCTTGCTGGTCTTCACCTTCCCCCTGTAGTCTATTCACAGGCACAACAGGTTTGGGGATCTGTGCTTGCCCAGAGAAGGAACATCTCACAGTGCGCATCCTCGGCAGAGCCTGTTCCCGAAAAGGCAAACGTCCGGCTCCTTGTCCCACACGGAAGGTGGCAGCCCGGAAAGCTGTTGCTGGTCTTCACCTTCCCCCTGCAGCCTATTCACAGGCACAACAGGTTTTGGGATCTGTGCTTGCCCAGAGAAGGAACATCTCACGGTGCGCATCCTCGGCAGAGCCTGTTCCCGAAAAGGCAAACGTCCGGCTCCTTGTCCCACACGGAAGGTGGCAGCCCGGAAAGCTGTTGCTGGTCTTCACCTTCCCCCTGCAGCCTATTCACAGGCACAACAGGTTTTGGGATCTCTGCTTTCCCAAAGACCCAATCTCTCACGTTGCGCATCCTCGGCAGAGCCTGTTCCCGAAAAGGCAAACGTCCGGCTCCTTGTCCCACACGGAAGGTGGCAGCCCTGAAAGCTCTTGCTGGTCTTCACCTTCCCCCTGCAGCCTATTCACAGGCACAACAGGTTTTGGGATCTCTGCTTGCCCAAAGATGCAATCTCTCACAGTGCGCATCCTCAGCAGAGCCGGTTCCCGAAAAGGCAAACGTCCGGCTCCTTGTCCCACACGGAAGGTGGCAGCCCTGAAAGCTGGTGCTGGTCTTCACCTTCCCCCTGCAGCCTATTCACAGGCACAACAGGTTTTGGGATCTCTGCTTTCCCAAAGACGCAATCTCTCACGGTGCGCATCCTCGGCAGAGCCTGTTCCCGAAAAGGCAAACGTCCGGCTCCTTGTCCCACACGGAAGGTGGCAGCCCGGAAAGCTGTTGCTGGTCTTCACCTTCCCCCTGCAGCCTATTCACAGGCACAACAGGTTTTGGGATCTGTGCTTGCCCAGAGAAGGAACATCTCACGGTGCGCACCCTCGGCAGAGCCTGTTCCCGAAAAGGCAAACGTCCGGCTCCTTGTCCCACACGGAAGGTGGCAGCCCTGAAAGCTCTTGCTGGTCTTCACCTTCCCCCTGCAGCCTATTCACAGGCACAACAGGTTTTGGGATCTGTGCTTGCCCAGAGACGCAATCTCTCACGGTGCGCATCCTCGGCAGAGCCTGTTCCCGAAAAGGCAAACGTCCGGCTCCTTGTCCCACACGGAAGGTGGCAGCCCGGAAAGCTCTTGCTGGTCTTCACCTTCCCCCTGCAGCCTATTCACAGGCACAACAGGTTTTGGGATCTGTGCTTGCCCAGAGAAGGAACATCTCACGGTGCGCATCCTCGGCAGAGCCTGTTCCCGAACAGGCAAACGTCCGGCTCCTTGTCCCACACGGAAGGTGGCAGCCCTGAAAGCTCTTGCTGGTCTTCACCTTCCCCCTGCAGCCTATTCACAGGCACAACAGGTTTTGGGATCTGTGCTTGCCCAGAGAAGGAACATCTCACGGTGCGCATCCTCGGCAGAGCCTGTTCCCGAAAAGGCAAACGTCCGGCTCCTTGTCCCACACGGAAGGTGGCAGCCCTGAAAGCTCTTGCTGGTCTTCACCTTCCCCCTGCAGCCTATTCACAGGCACAACAGGTTTGGGGATCTGTGCTTGCCCAGAGATGGAACATCTCACGGTGCGCATCCTCGGCAGAGCCTGTTCCCGAAAAGGCAAACGTCCGGCTCCTTGTCCCACACGGAAGGTGGCAGCCCTGAAAGCTCTTGCTGGTCTTCACCTTCCCCCTGCAGCCTATTCACAGGCACAACAGGTTTGGGGATCTGTGCTTGCCCAGAGAAGGAACATCTCACGGTGCGCACCCTCGGCAGAGCCTGTTCCCGAAAAGGCAAACGTCCGGCTCCTTGTCCCACAAGGAAGGTGGCAGCCCTGAAAGCTCTTGCTGGTCTTCACCTTCCCCCTGCAGCCTATTCACAGGCACAACAGGTTTGGGGATCTGTGCTTGCCCAGAGAAGGAACATCTCACGGTGCGCATCCTCGGCAGAGCCTGTTCCCGAAAAGGCAAACGTCCGGCTCCTTGTCCCACACGGAAGGTGGCAGCCCGGAAAGCTGTTGCTGGTCTTCACCTTCCCCCTGCAGCCTATTCACAGGCACAACAGGTTTTGGGATCTCTGCTTTCCCAAAGACCCAATCTCTCACGTTGCGCATCCTCGGCAGAGCCTGTTCCCGAAAAGGCAAACGTCCGGCTCCTTGTCCCACACAGAAGGTGGCAGCCCTGAAAGCTGTTGCTGGTCTTCACCTTCCCCCTGCAGCCTATTCACAGGCACAACAGGTTTTGGGATCTGTGCTTGCCCAGAGAAGGAACATCTCACGGTGCGCACCCTCGGCAGAGCCTGTTCCCGAAAAGGCAAACGTCCGGCTCCTTGTCCCACACGGAAGGTGGCAGCCCTGAAAGCTCTTGCTGGTCTTCACCTTCCCCCTGCAGCCTATTCACAGGCACAACAGGTTTTGGGATCTGTGCTTGCCCAGAGACGCAATCTCTCACGGTGCGCATCCTCGGCAGAGCCTGTTCCCGAAAAGGCAAACGTCCGGCTCCTTGTCCCACACGGAAGGTGGCAGCCCGGAAAGCTCTTGCTGGTCTTCACCTTCCCCCTGTAGTCTATTCACAGGCACAACAGGTTTGGGGATCTGTGCTTGCCCAGAGAAGGAACATCTCACAGTGCGCATCCTCGGCAGAGCCTGTTCCCGAAAAGGCAAACGTCCGGCTCCTTGTCCCACACGGAAGGTGGCAGCCCGGAAAGCTGTTGCTGGTCTTCACCTTCCCCCTGCAGCCTATTCACAGGCACAACAGGTTTTGGGATCTGTGCTTGCCCAGAGAAGGAACATCTCACGGTGCGCATCCTCGGCAGAGCCTGTTCCCGAAAAGGCAAACGTCCGGCTCCTTGTCCCACACGGAAGGTGGCAGCCCTGAAAGCTGTTGCTGGTCTTCACCTTCCCCCTGCAGCCTATTCACAGGCACAACAGGTTTTGGGATCTGTGCTTGCCCAGAGACGCAATCTCTCACGGTGCGCATCCTCGGCAGAGCCTGTTCCCGAAAAGGCAAACGTCCGGCTCCTTGTCCCACACGGAAGGTGGCAGCCCTGAAAGCTCTTGCTGGTCTTCACCTTCCCCCTGCAGCCTATTCACAGGCACAACAGGTTTTGGGATCTGTGCTTGCCCAGAGAAGGAACATCTCACGGTGCGCATCCTCGGCAGAGCCTGTTCCCGAAAAGGCAAACGTCCGGCTCCTTGTCCCACACGGAAGGTGGCAGCCCTGAAAGCTCTTGCTGGTCTTCACCTTCCCCCTGCAGCCTATTCACAGGCACAACAGGTTTGGGGATCTGTGCTTGCCCAGAGAAGGAACATCTCACGGTGCGCATCCTCGGCAGAGCCTGTTCCCGAAAAGGCAAACGTCCGGCTCCTTGTCCCACACGGAAGGTGGCAGCCCTGAAAGCTCTTGCTGGTCTTCACCTTCCCCCTGCAGCCTATTCACAGGCACAACCGCACTGGGAATCTCTGCTTTCCCAAAGACGCAATGTCTCACGGTGCGCATCCTCGGCAGAGCCTGTTCCCGAAAATGCAAACGTCGGGCTCCTTGTCCCACACGGAAGGTGGCAGCCCGGAAAGCTGTTGCTGGTCTTCACCTTCCCCCTGCAGCCTATTCACAGGCACAACCGCACTGGGAATCTCTGCTTTCCCAAAGACGCAATCTCTCACGGTGCGCATCCTCGGCAGAGCCTGTTCCCGAAAAGGCAAACGTCCGGCTCCTTGTCCCACACGGAAGGTGGCAGCCCGGAAAGCTGTTGCTGGTCTTCACCTTCCCCCTGCAGCCTATTCACAGGCACAACAGGTTTTGGGATCTGTGCTTGCCCAGAGAAGGAACATCTCACGGTGCGCACCCTCGGCAGAGCCTGTTCCCGAAAAGGCAAACGTCCGGCTCTTTGTCCCACACGGAAGGTGGCAGCCCTGAAAGCTCTTGCTGGTCTTCACCTTCCCCCTGCAGCCTATTCACAGGCACAACCGCACTGGGAATCTCTGCTTTCCCAAAGACGCAATCTCTCAAGGTGCGCATCCTCGGCAGAGCCTGTTCCCGAAAAGGCAAACGTCCGGCTCCTTGTCCCACACGGAAGGTGGCAGCCCTGAAAGCTCTTGCTGGTCTTCACCTTCCCCCTGCAGCCTATTCACAGGCACAACAGGTTTGGGGATCTGTGCTTGCCCAGACAAGGAACATCTCACGGTGCGCATCCTCGGCAGAGCCTGTTCCCGAAAAGGCAAACGTCCGGCTCCTTGTCCCACACGGAAGGTGGCAGCCCGGAAAGCTGTTGCTGGTCTTCACCTTCCCCCTGTAGTCTATTCACAGGCACAACAGGTTTGGGGATCTGTGCTTGCCCAGAGAAGGAACATCTCACAGTGCGCATCCTCGGCAGAGCCTGTTCCCGAAAAGGCAAACGTCCGGCTCCTTGTCCCACACGGAAGGTGGCAGCCCGGAAAGCTGTTGCTGGTCTTCACCTTCCCCCTGCAGCCTATTCACAGGCACAACAGGTTTTGGGATCTGTGCTTGCCCAGAGAAGGAACATCTCACGGTGCGCATCCTCGGCAGAGCCTGTTCCCGAAAAGGCAAACGTCCGGCTCCTTGTCCCACACGGAAGGTGGCAGCCCTGAAAGCTCTTGCTGGTCTTCACCTTCCCCCTGCAGCCTATTCACAGGCACAACAGGTTTTGGGATCTGTGCTTGCCCAGAGACGCAATCTCTCACGGTGCGCATCCTCGGCAGAGCCTGTTCCCGAAAAGGCAAACGTCCGGCTCCTTGTCCCACACGGAAGGTGGCAGCCCTGAAAGCTCTTGCTGGTCTTCACCTTCCCCCTGCAGCCTATTCACAGGCACAACAGGTTTTGGGATCTGTGCTTGCCCAGAGAAGGAACATCTCACGGTGCGCATCCTCGGCAGAGCCTGTTCCCGAAAAGGCAAACGTCCGGCTCCTTGTCCCACACGGAAGGTGGCAGCCCTGAAAGCTCTTGCTGGTCTTCACCTTCCCCCTGCAGCCTATTCACAGGCACAACAGGTTTGGGGATCTGTGCTTGCCCAGAGAAGGAACATCTCACGGTGCGCATCCTCGGCAGAGCCTGTTCCCGAAAAGGCAAACGTCCGGCTCCTTGTCCCACACGGAAGGTGGCAGCCCGGAAAGCTCTTGCTGGTCTTCACCTTCCCCCTGCAGCCTATTCACAGGCACAACCGCACTGGGAATCTCTGCTTTCCCAAAGACGCAATGTCTCACGGTGCGCATCCTCGGCAGAGCCTGTTCCCGAACAGGCAAACGTCCGGCTCCTTGTCCCACACGGAAGGTGGCAGCCCGGAAAGCTGTTGCTGGTCTTCACCTTCCCCCTGCAGCCTATTCACAGGCACAACAGGTTTTGGGATCTGTGCTTGCCCAGAGAAGGAACATCTCACGGTGCGCATCCTCGGCAGAGCCTGTTCCCGAAAAGGCAAACGTCCGGCTCCTTGTCCCACACGGAAGGTGGCAGCCCTGAAAGCTGTTGCTGGTCTTCACCTTCCCCCTGCAGCCTATTCACAGGCACAACAGGTTTTGGGATCTGTGCTTGCCCAGAGACGCAATCTCTCACGGTGCGCATCCTCGGCAGAGCCTGTTCCCGAAAAGGCAAACGTCCGGCTCCTTGTCCCACACGGAAGGTGGCAGCCCTGAAAGCTCTTGCTGGTCTTCACCTTCCCCCTGCAGCCTATTCACAGGCACAACACGTCTGGGGATTTGTGCTTGCCCAGAGAAGGAACATCTCACGGTGCGCATCCTCGGCAGAGCCTGTTCCCGAAAAGGCAAACGTCCGGCTCCTTGTCCCACACGGAAGGTGGCAGCCCTGAAAGCTCTTGCTGGTCTTCACCTTCCCCCTGCAGCCTATTCACAGGCACAACAGGTTTGGGGATCTGTGCTTGCCCAGAGAAGGAACATCTCACGGTGCGCATCCTCGGCAGAGCCTGTTCCCGAAAAGGCAAACGTCCGGCTCCTTGTCCCACACGGAAGGTGGCAGCCCGGAAAGCTCTTGCTGGTCTTCACCTTCCCCCTGCAGCCTATTCACAGGCACAACCGCACTGGGAATCTCTGCTTTCCCAAAGACGCAATGTCTCACGGTGCGCATCCTCGGGAGAGCCTGTTCCCGAAAATGCAAACGTCGGGCTCCTTGTCCCACACGGAAGGTGGCAGCCCGGAAAGCTGTTGCTGGTCTTCACCTTACCCCTGCAGCCTATTCACAGGCACAACCGCACTGGGAATCTCTGCTTTCCCAAAGACGCAATCTCTCACGGTGCGCATCCTCGGCAGAGCCTGTTCCCGAAAAGGCAAACGTCCGGCTCCTTGTCCCACACGGAAGGTGGCAGCCCTGAAAGCTCTTGCTGGTCTTCACCTTCCCCCTGCAGCCTATTCACAGGCACAACAGGTTTTGGGATCTGTGCTTGCCCAGAGACGCAATCTCTCACGGTGCGCATCCTCGGCAGAGCCTGTTCCCGAAAAGGCAAACGTCCGGCTCCTTGTCCCACACGGAAGGTGGCAGCCCGGAAAGCTCTTGCTGGTCTTCACCTTCCCCCTGCAGCCTATTCACAGGCACAACAGGTTTTGGGATCTGTGCTTGCCCAGAGAAGGAACATCTCACGGTGCGCATCCTCGGCAGAGCCTGTTCCCGAACAGGCAAACGTCCGGCTCCTTGTCCCACACGGAAGGTGGCAGCCCTGAAAGCTCTTGCTGGTCTTCACCTTCCCCCTGCAGCCTATTCACAGGCACAACAGGTTTTGGGATCTGTGCTTGCCCAGAGAAGGAACATCTCACGGTGCGCATCCTCGGCAGAGCCTGTTCCCGAAAAGGCAAACGTCCGGCTCCTTGTCCCACACGGAAGGTGGCAGCCCTGAAAGCTCTTGCTGGTCTTCACCTTCCCCCTGCAGCCTATTCACAGGCACAACAGGTTTGGGGATCTGTGCTTGCCCAGAGATGGAACATCTCACGGTGCGCATCCTCGGCAGAGCCTGTTCCCGAAAAGGCAAACGTCCGGCTCCTTGTCCCACACGGAAGGTGGCAGCCCTGAAAGCTCTTGCTGGTCTTCACCTTCCCCCTGCAGCCTATTCACAGGCACAACAGGTTTGGGGATCTGTGCTTGCCCAGAGAAGGAACATCTCACGGTGCGCACCCTCGGCAGAGCCTGTTCCCGAAAAGGCAAACGTCCGGCTCCTTGTCCCACAAGGAAGGTGGCAGCCCTGAAAGCTCTTGCTGGTCTTCACCTTCCCCCTGCAGCCTATTCACAGGCACAACAGGTTTGGGGATCTGTGCTTGCCCAGAGAAGGAACATCTCACGGTGCGCATCCTCGGCAGAGCCTGTTCCCGAAAAGGCAAACGTCCGGCTCCTTGTCCCACACGGAAGGTGGCAGCCCGGAAAGCTGTTGCTGGTCTTCACCTTCCCCCTGCAGCCTATTCACAGGCACAACAGGTTTTGGGATCTCTGCTTTCCCAAAGACCCAATCTCTCACGTTGCGCATCCTCGGCAGAGCCTGTTCCCGAAAAGGCAAACGTCCGGCTCCTTGTCCCACACAGAAGGTGGCAGCCCTGAAAGCTGTTGCTGGTCTTCACCTTCCCCCTGCAGCCTATTCACAGGCACAACAGGTTTTGGGATCTGTGCTTGCCCAGAGAAGGAACATCTCACGGTGCGCACCCTCGGCAGAGCCTGTTCCCGAAAAGGCAAACGTCCGGCTCCTTGTCCCACACGGAAGGTGGCAGCCCTGAAAGCTCTTGCTGGTCTTCACCTTCCCCCTGCAGCCTATTCACAGGCACAACAGGTTTTGGGATCTGTGCTTGCCCAGAGACGCAATCTCTCACGGTGCGCATCCTCGGCAGAGCCTGTTCCCGAAAAGGCAAACGTCCGGCTCCTTGTCCCACACGGAAGGTGGCAGCCCGGAAAGCTCTTGCTGGTCTTCACCTTCCCCCTGTAGTCTATTCACAGGCACAACAGGTTTGGGGATCTGTGCTTGCCCAGAGAAGGAACATCTCACAGTGCGCATCCTCGGCAGAGCCTGTTCCCGAAAAGGCAAACGTCCGGCTCCTTGTCCCACACGGAAGGTGGCAGCCCGGAAAGCTGTTGCTGGTCTTCACCTTCCCCCTGCAGCCTATTCACAGGCACAACAGGTTTTGGGATCTGTGCTTGCCCAGAGAAGGAACATCTCACGGTGCGCATCCTCGGCAGAGCCTGTTCCCGAAAAGGCAAACGTCCGGCTCCTTGTCCCACACGGAAGGTGGCAGCCCTGAAAGCTGTTGCTGGTCTTCACCTTCCCCCTGCAGCCTATTCACAGGCACAACAGGTTTTGGGATCTGTGCTTGCCCAGAGACGCAATCTCTCACGGTGCGCATCCTCGGCAGAGCCTGTTCCCGAAAAGGCAAACGTCCGGCTCCTTGTCCCACACGGAAGGTGGCAGCCCTGAAAGCTCTTGCTGGTCTTCACCTTCCCCCTGCAGCCTATTCACAGGCACAACAGGTTTTGGGATCTGTGCTTGCCCAGAGAAGGAACATCTCACGGTGCGCATCCTCGGCAGAGCCTGTTCCCGAAAAGGCAAACGTCCGGCTCCTTGTCCCACACGGAAGGTGGCAGCCCTGAAAGCTCTTGCTGGTCTTCACCTTCCCCCTGCAGCCTATTCACAGGCACAACAGGTTTGGGGATCTGTGCTTGCCCAGAGAAGGAACATCTCACGGTGCGCATCCTCGGCAGAGCCTGTTCCCGAAAAGGCAAACGTCCGGCTCCTTGTCCCACACGGAAGGTGGCAGCCCTGAAAGCTCTTGCTGGTCTTCACCTTCCCCCTGCAGCCTATTCACAGGCACAACCGCACTGGGAATCTCTGCTTTCCCAAAGACGCAATGTCTCACGGTGCGCATCCTCGGCAGAGCCTGTTCCCGAAAATGCAAACGTCGGGCTCCTTGTCCCACACGGAAGGTGGCAGCCCGGAAAGCTGTTGCTGGTCTTCACCTTCCCCCTGCAGCCTATTCACAGGCACAACCGCACTGGGAATCTCTGCTTTCCCAAAGACGCAATCTCTCACGGTGCGCATCCTCGGCAGAGCCTGTTCCCGAAAAGGCAAACGTCCGGCTCCTTGTCCCACACGGAAGGTGGCAGCCCGGAAAGCTGTTGCTGGTCTTCACCTTCCCCCTGCAGCCTATTCACAGGCACAACAGGTTTTGGGATCTGTGCTTGCCCAGAGAAGGAACATCTCACGGTGCGCACCCTCGGCAGAGCCTGTTCCCGAAAAGGCAAACGTCCGGCTCTTTGTCCCACACGGAAGGTGGCAGCCCTGAAAGCTCTTGCTGGTCTTCACCTTCCCCCTGCAGCCTATTCACAGGCACAACCGCACTGGGAATCTCTGCTTTCCCAAAGACGCAATCTCTCAAGGTGCGCATCCTCGGCAGAGCCTGTTCCCGAAAAGGCAAACGTCCGGCTCCTTGTCCCACACGGAAGGTGGCAGCCCTGAAAGCTCTTGCTGGTCTTCACCTTCCCCCTGCAGCCTATTCACAGGCACAACAGGTTTGGGGATCTGTGCTTGCCCAGACAAGGAACATCTCACGGTGCGCATCCTCGGCAGAGCCTGTTCCCGAAAAGGCAAACGTCCGGCTCCTTGTCCCACACGGAAGGTGGCAGCCCGGAAAGCTGTTGCTGGTCTTCACCTTCCCCCTGTAGTCTATTCACAGGCACAACAGGTTTGGGGATCTGTGCTTGCCCAGAGAAGGAACATCTCACAGTGCGCATCCTCGGCAGAGCCTGTTCCCGAAAAGGCAAACGTCCGGCTCCTTGTCCCACACGGAAGGTGGCAGCCCGGAAAGCTGTTGCTGGTCTTCACCTTCCCCCTGCAGCCTATTCACAGGCACAACAGGTTTTGGGATCTGTGCTTGCCCAGAGAAGGAACATCTCACGGTGCGCATCCTCGGCAGAGCCTGTTCCCGAAAAGGCAAACGTCCGGCTCCTTGTCCCACACGGAAGGTGGCAGCCCTGAAAGCTCTTGCTGGTCTTCACCTTCCCCCTGCAGCCTATTCACAGGCACAACAGGTTTTGGGATCTGTGCTTGCCCAGAGACGCAATCTCTCACGGTGCGCATCCTCGGCAGAGCCTGTTCCCGAAAAGGCAAACGTCCGGCTCCTTGTCCCACACGGAAGGTGGCAGCCCTGAAAGCTCTTGCTGGTCTTCACCTTCCCCCTGCAGCCTATTCACAGGCACAACAGGTTTTGGGATCTGTGCTTGCCCAGAGAAGGAACATCTCACGGTGCGCATCCTCGGCAGAGCCTGTTCCCGAAAAGGCAAACGTCCGGCTCCTTGTCCCACACGGAAGGTGGCAGCCCTGAAAGCTCTTGCTGGTCTTCACCTTCCCCCTGCAGCCTATTCACAGGCACAACAGGTTTGGGGATCTGTGCTTGCCCAGAGAAGGAACATCTCACGGTGCGCATCCTCGGCAGAGCCTGTTCCCGAAAAGGCAAACGTCCGGCTCCTTGTCCCACACGGAAGGTGGCAGCCCGGAAAGCTCTTGCTGGTCTTCACCTTCCCCCTGCAGCCTATTCACAGGCACAACCGCACTGGGAATCTCTGCTTTCCCAAAGACGCAATGTCTCACGGTGCGCATCCTCGGCAGAGCCTGTTCCCGAACAGGCAAACGTCCGGCTCCTTGTCCCACACGGAAGGTGGCAGCCCGGAAAGCTGTTGCTGGTCTTCACCTTCCCCCTGCAGCCTATTCACAGGCACAACAGGTTTTGGGATCTGTGCTTGCCCAGAGAAGGAACATCTCACGGTGCGCATCCTCGGCAGAGCCTGTTCCCGAAAAGGCAAACGTCCGGCTCCTTGTCCCACACGGAAGGTGGCAGCCCTGAAAGCTGTTGCTGGTCTTCACCTTCCCCCTGCAGCCTATTCACAGGCACAACAGGTTTTGGGATCTGTGCTTGCCCAGAGACGCAATCTCTCACGGTGCGCATCCTCGGCAGAGCCTGTTCCCGAAAAGGCAAACGTCCGGCTCCTTGTCCCACACGGAAGGTGGCAGCCCTGAAAGCTCTTGCTGGTCTTCACCTTCCCCCTGCAGCCTATTCACAGGCACAACACGTCTGGGGATTTGTGCTTGCCCAGAGAAGGAACATCTCACGGTGCGCATCCTCGGCAGAGCCTGTTCCCGAAAAGGCAAACGTCCGGCTCCTTGTCCCACACGGAAGGTGGCAGCCCTGAAAGCTCTTGCTGGTCTTCACCTTCCCCCTGCAGCCTATTCACAGGCACAACAGGTTTGGGGATCTGTGCTTGCCCAGAGAAGGAACATCTCACGGTGCGCATCCTCGGCAGAGCCTGTTCCCGAAAAGGCAAACGTCCGGCTCCTTGTCCCACACGGAAGGTGGCAGCCCGGAAAGCTCTTGCTGGTCTTCACCTTCCCCCTGCAGCCTATTCACAGGCACAACCGCACTGGGAATCTCTGCTTTCCCAAAGACGCAATGTCTCACGGTGCGCATCCTCGGGAGAGCCTGTTCCCGAAAATGCAAACGTCGGGCTCCTTGTCCCACACGGAAGGTGGCAGCCCGGAAAGCTGTTGCTGGTCTTCACCTTACCCCTGCAGCCTATTCACAGGCACAACCGCACTGGGAATCTCTGCTTTCCCAAAGACGCAATCTCTCACGGTGCGCATCCTCGGCAGAGCCTGTTCCCGAAAAGGCAAACGTCCGGCTCCTTGTCCCACACGGAAGGTGGCAGCCCTGAAAGCTCTTGCTGGTCTTCACCTTCCCCCTGCAGCCTATTCACAGGCACAACAGGTTTTGGGATCTGTGCTTGCCCAGAGAAGGAACATCTCACGGTGCGCATCCTCGGCAGAGCCTGTTCCCGAAAAGGCAAACGTCCGGCTCCTTGTCCCACACGGAAGGTGGCAGCCCGGAAAGCTCTTGCTGGTCTTCACCTTCCCCCTGCAGCCTATTCACAGGCACAACAGGTTTGGGGATCTGTGCTTGCCCAGAGAAGGAACATCTCACGGTGCGCATCCTCGGCAGAGCCTGTTCCCGAAAAGGCAAACGTCCGGCTCCTTGTCCCACACGGAAGGTGGCAGCCCGGAAAGCTCTTGCTGGTCTTCACCTTCCCCCTGCAGCCTATTCACAGGCACAACAGGTTTTGGGATCTGTGCTTGCCCAGAGAAGGAACATCTCACGGTGCGCATCCTCGGCAGAGCCTGTTCCCGAAAAGGCAAACGTCCGGCTCCTTGTCCCACACGGAAGGTGGCAGCCCTGAAAGCTCTTGCTGGTCTTCACCTTCCCCCTGCAGCCTATTCACAGGCACAACAGGTTTGGGGATCTGTGCTTGCCCAGAGAAGGAACATCTCACAGTGCGCATCCTCGGCAGAGCCTGTTCCCGAAAAGGCAAACGTCCGGCTCCTTGTCCCACACGGAAGGTGGCAGCCCGGAAAGCTGTTGCTGGTCTTCACCTTCCCCCTGCAGCCTATTCACAGGCACAACAGGTTTGGGGATCTGTGCTTGCCCAGAGAAGGAACATCTCACGGTGCGCATCCTCGGCAGAGCCTGTTCCCGAAAAGGCAAACGTCCGGCTCCTTGTCCCACACGGAAGGTGGCAGCCTGGAAAGCTGTTGCTGGTCTTCACCTTCCCCCTGCAGCCTATTCACAGGCACAACAGGTTTTGGGATCTCTGCTTTCCCAAAGACCCAATCTCTCACGGTGCGCATCCTCGGCAGAGCCTGTTCCCGAAAAGGCAAACGTCCGGCTCCTTGTCCCACACGGAAGGTGGCAGCCCGGAAAGCTCTTGCTGGTCTTCACCTTCCCCCTGCAGCCTATTCACAGGCACAACAGGTTTGGGGATCTGTGCTTGCCCAGAGAAGGAACATCTCACAGTGCGCATCCTCGGCAGAGCCTGTTCCCGAAAAGGCAAACGTCCGGCTCCTTGTCCCACACGGAAGTTGGCAGCCCTGAAAGCTCTTGCTGGTCTTCACCTTCCCCCTGCAGCCTATTCACAGGCACAACAGGTTTTGGGATCTCTGCTTTCTGAAAGACGCAATCTCTCACATTGCGCATCCTCGGCAGAGCCTGTTCCCGAAAAGGCAAACGTCCGGCTCCTTGTCCCACACGGAAGGTGGCAGCCCGGAAAGCTGGTGCTGGTCTTCACCTTCCCCCTGCAGCCTATTCACAGGCACAACAGGTTTTGGGATCTCTGCTTGCCCAGAGAAGGAACATCTCACGGTGCGCATCCTCGGCAGAGCCTGTTCCCAAAAAGGCAAACGTCCGGCTCCTTGTCCCACACGGAAGGTGGCAGCCCGGAAAGCTGGTGCTGGTCTTCACCTTCCCCCTGCAGCCTATTCACAGGCACAACAGGTTTTGGGATCTCTGCTTTCCCAAAGACGCAATCTCTCACGGTGCGCATCCTCGGCAGAGCCTGTTCCCGAAAAGGCAAACGTCCGGCTCCTTGTCCCACACGGAAGGTGGCAGCCCTGAAAGCTGTTGCTGGTCTTCACCTTCCCCCTGCAGCCTATTCACAGGCACAACAGGTTTGGGGATCTGTGCTTGCCCAGAGAAGGAACATTTCACGGTGCGCACCCTCGGCAGAGCCTGTTCCCGAAAAGGCAAACGTCCGGCTCCTTGTCCCACACGGAAGGTGGCAGCCCTGAAAGCTCTTGCTGGTCTTCACCTTCCCCCTGCAGCCTATTCACAGGCACAACAGGTTTTGGGATCTGTGCTTGCCCCAAGACGCAATCTCTCACGGTGCGCATCCTCGGCAGAGCCTGTTCCCGAAAAGGCAAACGTCCGGCTCCTTGTCCCACACGGAAGGTGGCAGCCCGGAAAGCTCTTGCTGGTCTTCACCTTCCCCCTGCAGCCTATTCACAGGCACAACAGGTTTTGGGATCTGTGCTTGCCCAGAGAAGGAACATCTCACGGTGCGCATCCTCGGCAGAGCCTGTTCCCGAACAGGCAAACGTCCGGCTCCTTGTCCCACACGGAAGGTGGCAGCCCTGAAAGCTGTTGCTGGTCTTCACCTTCCCCCTGCAGCCTATTCACAGGCACAACAGGTTTTGGGATCTGTGCTTGCCCAGAGAAGGAACATCTCACGGTGCGCATCCTCGGCAGAGCCTGTTCCCGAAAAGGCAAACGTCCGGCTCCTTGTCCCACACGGAAGGTGGCAGCCCTGAAAGCTCTTGCTGGTCTTCACCTTCCCCCTGCAGCCTATTCACAGGCACAACAGGTTTGGGGATCTGTGCTTGCCCAGAGAAGGAACATCTCACGGTGCGCATCCTCGGCAGAGCCTGTTCCCGAAAAGGCAAACGTCCGGCTCCTTGTCCCACACGGAAGGTGGCAGCCCGGAAAGCTCTTGCTGGTCTTCACCTTCCCCCTGCAGCCTATTCACAGGCACAACCGCACTGGGAATCTCTGCTTTCCCAAAGACGCAATCTCTCACGGTGCGCATCCTCGGCAGAGCCTGTTCCCGAAAAGGCAAACGTCCGGCTCCTTGTCCCACACGGAAGGTGGCAGCCCGGAAAGCTCTTGCTGGTCTTCACCTTCCCCCTGCAGCCTATTCACAGGCACAACCGCACTGGGAATCTCTGCTTTCCCAAAGACGCAATCTCTCACGGTGCGCATCCTCGGCAGAGCCTGTTCCCGAAAAGGCAAACGTCCGGCTCCTTGTCCCACACGGAAGGTGGCAGCCCGGAAAGCTGTTGCTGGTCTTCACCTTCCCCCTGCAGCCTAGTCACAGGCACAACAGGTTTTGGGATCTCTGCTTTCCCAAAGACGCAATCTCTAATGGTGCGCATCCTCGGCAGAGCCTGTTCCCGAAAAGGCAAACGTCCGGCTCCTTGTCCCACACGGAAGGTGGCAGCCCTGAAAGCTCTTGCTGGTCTTCACCTTCCCCCTGCAGCCTATTCACAGGCACAACAGGTTTGGGGATCTGTGCTTGCCCAGAGAAGGAACATCTCACGGTGCGCATCCTCGGCAGAGCCTGTTCCCGAAAAGGCAAACGTCCGGCTCCTTGTCCCACACGGAAGGTGGCAGCCCTGAAAGCTCTTGCTGGTCTTCACCTTCCCCCTGCAGCCTATTCACAGGCACAACAGGTTTGGGGATCTGTGCTTGCCCAGAGAAGGAACATCTCACGGTGCGCATCCTCGGCAGAGCCTGTTCCCGAAAAGGCAAACGTCCGGCTCCTTGTCCCACACGGAAGGTGGCAGCCCTGAAAGCTGTTGCTGGTCTTCACCTTCCCCCTGCAGCCTATTCACAGGCACAACAGGTTTGGGGATCTGTGCTTGCCCAGAGAAGGAACATCTCACGGTGCGCATCCTCGGCAGAGCCTGTTCCCGAAAAGGCAAACGTCGGGCTCCTTGTTCCACACGGAAGGTGGCAGCCCGGAAAGCTGTTGCTGGTCTTCACCTTCCCCCTGCAGCCTATTCACAGGCACAACAGGTTTTGGGATCTCTGCTTGCCCAGAGAAGGAACATCTCACGGTGCGCATCCTCGGCAGAGCCTGTTCCCGAAAAGGCAAACGTCCGGCTCCTTGTCCCACACGGAAGGTGGCAGCCCGGAAAGCTGTTGCTGGTCTTCACCTTCCCCCTGCAGCCTATTCACAGGCACAACAGGTTTTGGGATCTCTGCTTTCCCAAAGACGCAATCTCTCACGTTGCGCATCCTCGGCAGAGCCTGTTCCCGAAAAGGCAAACGTCCGGCTCCTTGTCCCACACGGAAGGTGGCAGCCCGGAAAGCTGTTGCTGGTCTTCACCTTCCCCCTGCAGCCTATTCACAGGCACAACAGGTTTTGGGATCTGTGCTTGCCCAGAGAAGGAACATCTCACGGTGCGCATCCTCGGCAGAGCCTGTTCCCGAAAAGGCAAACGTCCGGCTCCTTGTCCCACACGGAAGGTGGCAGCCCGGAAAGCTCTTGCTGGTCTTCACCTTCCCCCTGCAGCCTATTCACAGGCACAACAGGTTTGGGGATCTGTGCTTGCCCAGAGATGGAACATCTCACGGTGCGCATCCTCGGCAGAGCCTGTTCCCGAAAAGGCAAACGTCCGGCTCCTTGTCCCACACGGAAGGTGGCAGCCCGGAAAGCTGTTGCTGGTCTTCACCTTCCCCCTGCAGCCTATTCACAGGCACAACAGGTTTGGGGATCTGTGCTTGCCCAGAGAAGGAACATCTCACGGTGCGCACCCTCGGCAGAGCCTGTTCCCGAACAGGCAAACGTCCGGCTCGTTGTCCCACACGGAAGGTGGCAGCCCGGAAAGCTGTTGCTGGTCTTCACCTTCCCCCTGCAGCCTATTCACAGGCACAACAGGTTTGGGGATCTGTGCTTGCCCAGAGAAGGAACATCTCACGTTGCGCATCCTCGGCAGAGCCTGTTCCCGAAAAGGCAAACGTCCGGCTCCTTGTCCCACACGGAAGGTGGCAGCCCTGAAAGCTCTTGCTGGTCTTCACCTTCCCCCTGCAGCCTATTCACAGGCACAACAGGTTTTGGGATCTCTGCTTTCCCAAAGACGCAATCTCTCACGGTGCGCATCCTCGGCAGAGCCTGTTCCCGAAAAGGCAAACGTCCGGCTCCTTGTCCCACACGGAAGGTGGCAGCCCGGAAAGCTGTTGCTGGTCTTCACCTTCCCCCTGCAGTCTATTCACAGGCACAACAGGTTTTGGGATCTGTGCTTGCCCAGAGAAGGAACATCTCACGGTGCGCATCCTCGGCAGAGCCTGTTCCCGAAAAGGCAAACGTCCGGCTCCTTGTCCCACACGGAAGGTGGCAGCCCGGAAAGCTGGTGCTGGTCTTCACCTTCCCCCTGCAGCCTATTCACAGGCACAACAGGTTTGGGGATCTGTGCTTGCCCAGAGAAGGAACATCTCACGGTGCGCATCCTCGGCAGAGCCTGTTCCCGAAAAGGCAAACGTCCGGCTCCTTGTCCCACACGGAAGGTGGCAGCCCGGAAAGCTCTTGCTGGTCTTCACCTTCCCCCTGCAGCCTATTCACAGGCACAACAGGTTTTGGGATCTCTGCTTTCCCAAAGACGCAATCTCTCACATTGCGCATCCTCGGCAGAGCCTGTTCCCGAAAAGGCAAACGTCCGGCTCCTTGTCCCACACGGAAGGTGGCAGCCCTGAAAGCTCTTGCTGGTCTTCACCTTCCCCCTGCAGTCTATTCACAGGCACAACAGGTTTGGGGATCTGTGCTTGCCCAGAGAAGGAACATCTCACGGTGCGCATCCTCGGCAGAGCCTGTTCCCGAAAAGGCAAACGTCCGGCTCCTTGTCCCACACGGAAGGTGGCAGCCCTGAAAGCTCTTGCTGGTCTTCACCTTCCCCCTGCAGCCTATTCACAGGCACAACAGGTTTGGGGATCTGTGCTTGCCCAGAGAAGGAACATCTCACGGTGCGCATCCTCGGCAGAGCCTGTTCCCGAAAAGGCAAACGTCCGGCTCCTTGTCCCACACGGAAGGTGGCAGCCCTGAAAGCTCTTGCTGGTCTTCACCTTCCCCCTGCAGCCTATTCACAGGCACAACAGGTTTTGGGATCTGTGCTTGCCCAGAGAAGGAACATCTCACGGTGCGCACCCTCGGCAGAGCCTGTTCCCGAAAAGGCAAACGTCCGGCTCCTTGTCCCACACGGAAGGTGGCAGCCCTGAAAGCTCTTGCTGGTCTTCACCTTCCCCCTGCAGCCTATTCACAGGCACAACCGCACTGGGAATCTCTGCTTTCCCAAAGACGCAATCTCTCACGGTGCGCACCCTCGGCAGAGCCTGTTCCCGAAAAGGCAAACGTCCGGCTCCTTGTCCCACACGGAAGGTGGCAGCCCGGAAAGCTGTTGCTGGTCTTCACCTTCCCCCTGCAGCCTATTCACAGGCACAACCGCACTGGGTATCTCTGCTTGCCCAAAGACGCAATCTCTCACGGTGCGCATCCTCGGCAGAGCCTGTTCCCGAAAAGGCAAACGTCCGGCTCCTTGTCCCACACGGAAGGTGGCAGCCCTGAAAGCTCTTGCTGGTCTTCACCTTCCCCCTGCAGCCTATTCACAGGCACAACAGGTTTTGGGATCTCTGCTTTCCCAAAGACGCAATCCCTCACGGTGCGCATCCTCGGCAGAGCCTGTTCCCGAAAAGGCAAACGTCCGGCTCCTTGTCCCACACGGAAGGTGGCAGCCCTGAAAGCTCTTGCTGGTCTTCACCTTCCCCCTGCAGCCTATTCACAGGCACAACAGGTTTTGGGATCTCTGCTTTCCGAAAGACGCAATCTCTCACATTGCGCATCCTCGGCAGAGCCTGTTCCCGAAAAGGCAAACGTCCGGCTCCTTGTCCCACACGGAAGGTGGCAGCCCGGAAAGCTGTTGCTGGTCTTCACCTTCCCCCTGCAGCCTATTCACAGGCACAACAGGTTTTGGGATCTGTGCTTGCCCAGAGAAGGAACATCTCACGGTGCGCATCCTCGGCAGAGCCTGTTCCCAAAAAGGCAAACGTCCGGCTCCTTGTCCCACACGGAAGGTGGCAGCCCGGAAAGCTGTTGCTGGTCTTCACCTTCCCCCTGCAGCCTATTCACAGGCACAACAGGTTTTGGGATCTCTGCTTTCCCAAAGACGCAATCCCTCACGGTGCGCATCCTCGGCAGAGCCTGTTCCCGAAAAGGCAAACGTCCGGCTCCTTGTCCCACACGGAAGGTGGCAGCCCGGAAAGCTGTTGCTGGTCTTCACCTTCCCCCTGCAGCCTATTCACAGGCACAACAGGTTTGGGGATCTGTGCTTGCCCAGAGAAGGAACATCTCACGGTGCGCATCCTCGGCAGAGCCTGTTCCCGAAAAGGCAAACGTCCGTCTCCTTGTCCCACATGGAAGGTGGCAGCCCGGAAAGCTCTTGCTGGTCTTCACCTTACCCCTGCAGCCTATTCACAGGCACAACAGGTTTGGGGATCTGTGCTTGCCCAGAGATGGAACATCTCACGGTGCGCATCCTCGGCAGAGCCTGTTCCCGAAAAGGCAAACGTCCGGCTCCTTGTCCCACACGGAAGGTGGCAGCCCTGAAAGCTCTTGCTGGTCTTCACCTTCCCCCTGCAGCCTATTCACAGGCACAACTGCACTGGGAATCTCTGCTTTCCCAAAGACGCAATCTCTCATGGTGCGCATCCTCGGCAGAGCCTGTTCCCGAACAGGCAAACGTCCGGCTCCTTGTCCCACACGGAAGGTGGCAGCCCGGAAAGCTGTTGCTGGTCTTCACCTTCCCCCTGCAGCCTATTCACAGGCACAACAGGTTTTGGGATCTGTGCTTGCCCAGAGAAGGAACATCTCACAGTGCGCATCCTCGGCAGAGCCTGTTCCCGAAAAGGCAAACGTCCGGCTCCTTGTCCCACACGGAAGGTGGCAGCCCTGAAAGCTCTTGCTGGTCTTCACCTTCCCCCTGCAGCCTATTCACAGGCACAACAGGTTTTGGGATCTGTGCTTGCCCAGAGAAGGAACATCTCACGGTGCGCACCCTCGGCAGAGCCTGTTCCCGAAAAGGCAAACGTCCGGCTCCTTGTCCCACACGGAAGGTGGCAGCCCTGAAAGCTCTTGCTGGTCTTCACCTTCCCCCTGCAGCCTATTCACAGGCACAACAGGTTTTGGGATC